>NC_041383.1:755102890-755160248 GCF_002162155.2 Triticum dicoccoides | reverse complement strand
GCCGTCGCCTCGCCGTCGCCGTCGCCCCGCTATGAGCTCTCCCCCTCTAACCCCTCTCCCTCGCCCCCGGTGGCCACCATGGGCGCCGCCCCTCCCCGAGCCCATACACACACACACAAGCATGATGAACACACACACACACACGTACATATGTATGAATTAATGCATGTATATACATATTTTGTATGTTTAATTAGTTTAGATTATTTAGATTATTATTTTTTCACTATTATATATGTATGAATGCATGTTTGATGGATATAATTAGTGTTTAATTAGTATGGAAATTTTTTATATAATGTTGTTTTTCAGTTTTTTAATGGATGTATAGAAGTTGTGTTTTCTGTTTTTAGTGTTAGATGCTTAATTAGTATGAAATAGTATATAGATTTTTGACATATGCAATGATAGCATAATTAGTGTTATATAGAAATGTTAGAAATTTTAGTTATCAAAATCCAATCATTAAAAAAATGTTACTTTTTGCGGGCATATAGCTAGTATTTGTTCTCAACGATGCCCGGCCCACATCCTCGCCGTCGACCCGTCCGCGACGACGTCCGGCTGACCCATGTCCGGGACTGGGCTCCGCCGGGCTGGCACTGGGAGGTGCTGCCTGGAGGGGCACGCCGCTTGATGAGGAACCCGGCCCCGGGTCCCGTCGTCGGCCCTGATCTCGTTTGGTGGCGTTCGCGTGGGCCAGTTTCGGTGCGGAGGGACCCGGCCCCGCCGGAGGTGGTACGTCGCCGTGTCAGGGAGGAGGACGAGCACGTCCATCGCTACATGGTTGCATTAGAAGGCGGAAGGTTCTCCAATACCTGGCAGTTTCTTCGGGGATCTCACTTCAGCTATGATCCTGTGAGGGTTCCTTCTCTTTGGGTGTTCACCGCCCGCGCCGCAGGAACCGCGAGTGTCCTAGATTCTTCTGTAGTATTCGATCTTTAATTAGCTACCTAGCCAGTGATGTACTATTCAATATTATATATTATTCGAGATGATGTATTCGAGATTATATCTATTATTCTAGACGATGTATTCGAGATTATATCTATTATTCGAGACGATGTAATTTGAATACTAAATTGTTTTATATTTCTTTTGGATTAGTTAAGTAAAAGCTATGGCAGACAATACCGACGGAGAGGGAGAACAGACCATGTTCGATATGATACGCGGGCCAGATGATGATCAGAATGAAGAAGAAGATTATGACGGCTCCGAATTTCTAAACAACACCGGAGAGGGTGAACTACGATTATAACGATGACGAAGAACATGTTGATCCTGAAACAAAAAAGACCGGTGAGGTATATTTATATAAGCAGGCATCTGGTGATCATCACATGTTTTAAATGACTTGAAGATATATTAACGAATCGATCTTTGTTCTTTCAGCCATCCGGATCGAGCAAATCTTCAGGCAAAAGGACGAAACAAGGCCCGAACAAAAAGTTGAAGGAGGGCGTAAAGTACAATATCGAGGCAGTCAGACCTAATGGCGAACCATTAGCGCCTAAGAAGATTGCGGACAAGTTCATTCGTCAGTGCGGAGTTCTTGTGAAGGACCAACTCCCGATCAAACTTCAAGAATGGAGAGAGCCAGCAAAGCCACGTCCAGATGTTACTTTTGTCGACAAGAATCAAAAAGATCTGCTTTGGGATACTCTCATGGAACATTTCACCCTACCAGATCATTTCACAAAAGTAGATGTGCAGAAAGTCAAGGACGCTGCTCTTAAGAAGATGGTGGTTGCATTCAAGAACCACAAGAATCGTGAATGGGACAAGTACGTCAAGGGAGGAAGGAAGACTCCAGTATTCGAGGGAACACTAGAGAACCAACGTGCTCACTGGGAAGATTTCGTGAAATTCAAGGATTCGGAATTAGCTAAGGAACGGTCGAGAATAAACAAGAAGAATGCCAAAAAAAGGATAAGTTCCATAAGTTGGGGCCAGGTGGCTATGCGGTGGCAATGCCTAAGTGGGATAAGTCTGAGAAAGAGATGGAGGATGCAGGTGTCACTCCGGTTACTAAGAGCTGGCCCCCCAGGTGCAGGACTTGGTTCTATGCGCATGGGGGGGAGTTGGACCCGAAGACAGGCAATGTTTCGACGAAGGCAAGTCTGAAGGGAGCCGACGATGCGATACTTTTTGCAATAGAAGAGGCACGATCGGGGGTGTTCCAGCCCAACAGAGAGAACGATGAGCTTACGCGTGCCCTGGGAAATCCTGAACACCCGGGAAGAACACGAGGCATGGGCGCTATTCCGTGGTATGAGGGGTTTTCAGACTGGAACACCGACTACAGAACCCGTGCGAGAAAGAAGATTGCGGAGGAGAAGAAGAGGAAGATGGAGGAGGAGCAGAGGAAGCGGGACTATGAACGCCTTCAAGGCCTGGAAGCAAGTCAAGCGGAATTGGCAGTCAAATTCCAGCGGCAGCAGGAGCATATCGACTCACTTACCCAGCAAAGGGGGTCTCAGCAGCTGCAGCTTCTAGCGGATGATCTAGCATTGGATAGCACCGCCCCATCCATGCCGAGAAGCAGCGTGGGTTCTGCCCCGGACGACGCAATGATGGGTAGATACCTCGTGGATGACATCACGGAGAACACTAAATGCAAGCTACACGTCAAAATAACGAACATATCCATGAAGGTGGCGGATGCTGTTGCTTTTACAAATCCCCCCGAGGCAACCTTCCATTGCAACCCGATTCCAGCGGGCTATGCTCGTGTCTTGGTTGATGAGGTGGTGGACCCACCATGTTCGGAGCTACAGCTTGACATTCCTGGAGGTGACGACGAGCGCTTTCTCGAAGAGGCCAAACATCGTATCATCCTATGGAAAAAGGATTGCATCATCTTTCGAAGGCCACCGACACCGCGTCAGCCGACTCCTCGTCGAAGTCCGCCATAGAGTCAGCAGACTCCCGCTCCTGCAAGTCCACCAAGTCCGGCAAAGTGTCAGGCCACTCCTCCTCCAAGTCCGGCAAAGTGTCAGGCCACTCCTCCTCCTCCAAGTCCGCCACAGCGTCAGACGTCCACTCCTCCTCCAAGTCCGGCACAACCTCAGGCCACTCCTCCAAGTCTGGCACAGCTTCAGGCCACTCCTCGTCCAACTCAGCCCCGTCAGTCGTCTCCGCCGCCTCAGCAATCGCAGAAGAGACACCCCGCAGCTATGGTGCGTAGCGGTACGAGTCGAGGTAGTACAGGAAGTACAGGCGGAGGCAAGCGATATAAATATGGTCCAAGCCTCATGCCTCTTCCGCGGAGGGCTTATGACAAGTCCGAGGAGGAAAACGCAGCCATATCGAAGGCCGAGGTGGAAGCCCATTTTGCACCGAAACCGCCACCACCGCCAAGGGAGAAAGTGCCTGAGGAAACGATTGACCACTTCATTCGTATGGCTCAACCACCAGCTCCCAAGCCTGTTGACACAGACTATGAGCGCCACATCAGGAAGTTAAATCGAGCACGTCTACGTAAGGAGGCGAGCTCGGGATCGAGCAAACAACAAGCAGCTGTCAAAACAGCGGGAAAACCATTCCCCAGCTGGGAGAATAGGCGGCGCAATCGATCCCCTCGTTTGTTGTGCCAACAACACGTGACAGTACGCGCGCCCAATATTATTGTGGGCAAACAGTTTACGTTCCCGAGGTGGGCAATGTGGTAATAACCAAGGACCATATAATGCAGGCTGAAGTTCTCAACATCACTGTTGGACAACTCCTCGAGATCGAGCCCATGCCTGTGCTTAGAGAGGATGAAATAAAACGGAAATATGTCCGGGGCCAACCTTTGGTCGAGCCAGACAAGGTCAAGAACCTCCCAACGAGAATGTATGAATAGCATCAATGGTACATGAACATTACCAAGATTTCAGATCGATTGTCCCTCATGGTGAATGTCAAGGAGGAGCATTACTTCCATGAGAAAGCTCTGTCCGTTGAGTATTCTGAACTATTTCAGTTATACAATCAAGACGCACTCGACAAATCTATCGTCAGTTGCTATTGTCTATAAGTGATTTCTTTCTGTAATTTAAGTCTCAAGCTAGCTGTAGTGATCCATTTGATCAATCATTACCTGTAATTATCCTTACTATATTCTTTTCTGTGGTATTATGCAGGATGAAGATGTATGAAATGAGAAAAGGTGGATGCTATGGCATTGGGTTCATTGACCCAAACACCGTTAATGAATACACATGGCGGATAAATCCACATCATCAAAAGGACGTAGAGGACAACATGCTAGAGTTCTTGAAGCGCCTCAAATACAATGAAGATATACTACTTCCTTACAACTTCTAGTGAGTCACACTGTCTTGTACTACAAATTCTCTGTTTTTGCCTACTAGCTAGCTACATGTTTTTGCTTACATATGCCCGCTTAATTAAGACATGCAAACGTGTGTGCATGCAGATTTCACTGGGTCTTGTGTATCATTAAAGTTGACGACGGAACAGTTGAAATACTGGACTCACTACTCAAAGCAAAAACTGACTATAACATCTTGTTTGAGATAGTCAACAGGTAATTTCAATCATTATTAACTATATATCTTGGCCTATTTAGTTCGTCATTTCATGATATGAACTATTTAATAACCCATTTATTCATTTTCTTTGTCGGCGGGCAGGGCTTGGGCAAGGTTCATCAGCGTCACGGAAGGCGAATGGAAAAAAAGCTTCAATGGTTTCGACCCAAGGTAAGTAATTAAGTAGTACTAGCTAGCTAGCTAGCTGCCATCTCTTTAATTAATTATCATGCTTGATTAATTGTTATCTGATCAAATTCCATTCTCGTAAAGGCCCTGAAGCAGGCGCAGGGGACTGATCTGTGTGCATTCTGCGTTTGTGAGAACATTCGCATGATGGCGTCCGAAAGGAGCAGATCTCAAAGACAGGAATGGGTACGCTTGTCAGAACACTATTCACAATGTTTACACCATTATCGATATCTAGTCACACAACTAATACACATGCATATTGATCTCCTTCTTAACAATTCAGAGAGGTGCGGGAGAAGCTCCTAGAAATGGAGCGCGTAGAAGCACTTCAAGAGGAAATAGCGGGATTTTTGCTCGACCAGGTCATAAATCCGAAGGGAGAATACTATTACCCGCTACCGCCCCCATGAAAACCACTTCCAATTGTCATCGTGCTACGAAGGCACCAATTAGGCTAATGACACTGGCTCCGAAGGCAACATGCATATGTAGGAGAAATTGTATATAGCTATACATTTGTGTATGTGTGAATTAATTAATATGGTGGTTTATGAGACATTGATGATATATATATGCATGATTGGTTCTACTAGAAATTCTGTTTATATATATATATATATATATATATATATATATATATATATATATATATATGCATAACGTGTACAATGTGTAGTATCGTAAAATACCAGCAAACGAAAAAGAATTAAAATGGAAACACAAAATTAAATGAAAAAGAAATCATAAAACTAAAAAAAACAATGTGTACTAAAGGGCTCCAGCCCCCCGGAGCTGGCTCGTGCCACTTGGTTGCCCTTTACCACCGGTTCATGCTGAACCGGTACTAAAGGGGGGGCCTTTAGTGCCCACACTTTAGTGCCAGTTATGGAACTGGCACTAAAGGGCCTTACGAACCGGTGCTATTGCCCGGTTCTGCACTAGTTTCGTGTGCCTCCCGGACTCCGTTTTCTTGCCCGTTACGTATTTTGGTTGGAAAAAATTCATTATACATACTCCCGAAGGTTTTGACCACCGTATCATGCAAATATCCTCTGTTTTTGTTTCGAGCTGTTTCTGTTGCAGATTTAGACCACCATAACTTCACCCTCCAAACATGTTGAGCTTGCCTTTCCCCCTCATGCTAGCAAAATTCCTTGCACCAAGTAGAGATACTACTTGTGCTTCTAAATATCCTTAAACCCAGTTTTGCCATGAGAGTCCACCATACCTACCTATCGATTGAGTAATATCCTTCAAGTAAGTTGTCATCGGTGCAAGCAATAAATGCCTATGAATTATTCTCCGAGAGAGGTATTGAAGTTGATAAAGCGAAAGTTGATGCTATTGAAAAGATGCCATGTCCCAAGGACATAAAAGGTATAAGAAGTTTCCTTGGTCATGTCAGTTTTTATAGGATGTTCATTAAGGAATTTTCTAAAATCTCTAGGCCTCTGACTAATTTATTGCAAAAAGATATTCCTTTTGTTTTTGATGATGATTGTGTAGAAGCGTTTGAAGTGCTTAAGAAAGCTTTGATCACTGCACCTATTGTTAAGCCACCTGATTGTAATTTACCTTTTGAAATTATGTGCGATGCTAGTGATTATGTTGTAGGTGTTGTTTTAGGGCAAAGAGTTGATAAGAAATTGAATGTTATCCAGTATGCTAGTAAGACTCTTGATGCTGCCCAGAGAAATTATGCTACTACTAAAAAAGAGTTCTTAGCAGTTGTGTTTGCATGTGATAAGTTCAGACCTTATATTGTTGATTCCAAAGTTACTATTCACACTGATTATGCTGCTATTAAATATCTTATGGAAAAGAAAGATGCTAATCCTAGACTCATTAGATGGGTTCTCTTGCTCCAAGAATTTGACTTGCATATTATTGATAGAAAGGGAGCTGAGAACCCCGTTGCAGATAACTTGTCTAGGTTAGAGAATGTTATTGATGACCCACTGCCTATTAATGATAGCTTTCCTGATGAACAATTAGCGGTCGTCAATGCTTCTCGTACTACTCCTTGGTATGATGATTATGCTAATTACATTGTTGCTAAATATTTACCGCCTAGTTTCACATACCAGCAAAAGAAAAAGTTATTTTATGATTTAAGACATTACTTCTGGGATGATCCACACCTTTATAAAGAAGGAGTAGATGGTGTTATAAGACGTTGTGTGCCTGAGCATAAACAGGAACAGATTCTATGTAAGTGTCACTCTGAATCTTATGGAGGAGACCACACTGGAGATAGAACTGCACACAAGGTACTACAATCTGGTTTTTATTGGCCTATCTCTTCAAAGATGCTCGTAAGTTTGTCTTATCTTGTGATGAATGTCAAAGAATAGGTAACATTAGTAGACGTCGAGAAATGCCTATGAATTATTCTCTTGTTATTGAACTGTTTGATGTTTGGGGCTTTGATTATATGGGACCTTTTCCTGCCTCTAATGGTTATACACATATTTTAGTTTCTGTTGATTACGTTACCAAGTGGGTAGAAGCTATTCCAACTAGTAGTGCTGATCATAACACGTCTATTAAAATGCTTAAAGAAGTTATTTTTCCGAGGTTTGGAGTCCCTAGATATCTTATGACTGATGGTGGTTCACATTTTATTCATGGTGCTTTCCGTGAGATGCTTGCTAAGTATGATGTCAATCATAGAATAGCATCTCCTTATCATCCGCAGTCTAGTGGTCAAGTAGAGTTGAGCAATAGAGAGCTCAAATTAATTTTGCAAAAGACTGTGAATAGATCTAGAAATAATTGGTCCAAAAAACTTGATGATGCATTATGGGCCTATAGAACTGCATACAAAAATCCTATGGGTATGTCTCCTTATAAGATGGTTTATGGAAAAGCGTGTCATTTACCTCTTGAACTTGAACATAAAGCATATTGGGCTATTAAAGAGCTTAATTATGACTTCAAACTTGCCGGTGAGAAGAGGTTATTTGATATTAGCTCACTTGATAAATGGAGAACCCAAGCATATGAGAATGCCATGCTTTTCAAAGAAAAAGTCAAACACTGGCATGATAAGAGGATACAAAAGCGTGAGTTTAACGTAGGAGATTATGTGTTATTATTCAACTCTCGTTTAAGATTTTTTGCAGAAAAACTTCTCTCAAAATGGGAAGGTCCCTACGTTATCGAGGAGGTCTATCGTTCTGGTGCTATAAAAATCAACAACTTCGAAGGCACAAGTCCGAGGGTGGTAAACGGTCAAAGAATTAAACACTCTATGTCAGGTAATCCTATCAATGTTGAAACTAATATTATAGAAACCGTAACCCATGAGGAATACATAAGGGACACTTTCCAGAACGTTCCAGACTCCAAAAAGGCATAGGTATGTGGTACGGTAAGTAAACCGACTCCAAAATAACTCCAATGGCAATTTTTATCAGTTTTGGAATATTTAAGAATTTTAGGAAGAAAGAAGTAGTCCAAAAGGGACACGAGGCTCCCACAAGAGTGGAGGGCGCGCCCCCCCTGTAGGGTGCGCCCCCTATCTCATGGGCACCTCGTGTGCCTCCCGGACTCCGTTTTCTTGCACGTTACATATTTTGGTCGGTAAAAATTCATTATATATACTCCCAAAGGTTCTGACCACCGTATCATGCCAATATCCTCTGTTTTTGTTTCGAGTTGTTTCTGTTGTAGATTTATAGCACCATGACTTCACCCTCCTTCAACCATGAAGACAAGTATGCTTGGCTTTTGAAGATAGAGCTGAAAAGAGAAGAACCAGAAGATATCAACAAGGATGAAGGGATCAAGAAAGCCATGGAGGTTCAAGCTCCGGCGGTGAAAGGAGAAGATATCCCTCAACCTTTACCTAACCTCTTTACTCCAACAGAGATTGAAGCTTTCAAGATGATTGAGTTAGCTCGCATACAGAACAAGTATCTCACATAGGATTATATTCTGTTGAAGGATCATATTGCTGGGCTTAAGGGCATTATCCGCAAGTTGGAGGAACTTTTACGCTCAATGTGCGATTATTCACCGTCATCAACAACTCATACTTCACCACCTCCGAGATAATCACATGGGTATGGGCACTCCCCTTGGCAACTGCCAAGCTTGGGGGAGGTGCCCCGGTATCGTATCACCATCACACTCCTATCTTTACCGCTTTATTTAGTTCGATCCTTTTAGTAGTATCTTGATCTAGTAGTTTTGATATCAAGTAGTTTGAGTTTTGCTTTGTGATCTCTTTATGTATTCGAGTCCGTGAGCTATCTATAATAAAGATTAGAGCTGAGTCAAGGGCTTTGCTATGTGTTATGATCTTGAGAAAGTAGAAAGAATAAAAGAGTTCATATTGATCTTATGGATAGTGATAACTTCAAACATAGAAAGTATGAGGCATAAAAAATTGTTGAGAGTTGATGAACGTAGCCTTGGTCATCGTTGCAATTAATAGGAAGTGATAAGGAAAGAGGGGTTCACATATAAATATATTATCTTGGACATCTTTTATGATTGTGAAGCACTCATTAAGTATGACATGCTAAAAGAGTTGATGCTGGACAAGGAAGACAACGTAATGGTTTATGTTTTCCGACATCTCAGTTAAAGTATATTGTCATTGACCTTCCAAACATGTTTAGCTTGCCTTTCCCCCTCATGATAGCCAAATTCCTTGCACCAAGTAGAGATACTACTTGTGCTTCCAAATATCCTTAAACCCAGTTTTGCCATGAGAGTCCACCATACCTACCTATGGATTGAGTAAGATCCTTCAAGTAAGTTGTCATCCATGCAAGCAATAAAAATTGCCCTCTAATTATGTATGACCTATTAGTGCAGGGAAAATAAGCTTTGGACGAACTTGTTGTGGAAGTAATAAAAGCGACGGACTGCATAATAAAGGTCCACATACAAGGGGCAATATAAAGTGACGTTCTTTTTCATTAAGATTTTACGCATCAACCCTAAATGCGCATAACAACCTCTGCTTCCCTCTGCGAAGGGCCTATCTTTTACTATATGTTTTTACTTTATGTTTTTACTTTATGCTTGAGTCAAGGTGATCCTCACCTTTCCCTTTTTCATTTTATCCTTTGGCAAGCTCCTCGTGTTTGAAAGATCATGATATATATCCAATTGGATGTAAGTTAGCATGGGCTATTATTGTTGACCTCACCTAAAGGTGAATACGTTGGGAGGCAACACAATAAGCCCCTATCTTTCTCAGTGTCCGGCTGAAACTCTATAACCACAAGTATTGCGTGAGTGTTAGCAATTGTAGAAGACTACGAGATAGTTGAGTATGTGAGCTTGCTGAAAAGCTCTTTTATTGACTCTTTCTGATGTTACGATAAATTGCAATTGTTTCAATGACTGAGATTATAGTTTGTTACCTCCCAATGAAGTTTTTCAACCATACTTGACATTGTGAGTTGCTTGTTACTTGAGCATAGGAAATCATATGACAAAATCTATATATGTTGCTGTTATTAGAATGATCATGATGCCCTCATGTCTGTATTTTATTTTTATCGACACCTCTATCTCTAAACATGTGGACATATTTTTCGATTCCGGCTTCCGCTTGAGGACAAGCAAGGTCTAAGCTTGGGGGAGTTCATACATCCATTTTGCATCATGCTTTTATATCAATATTTATTGCATTATGGGCTGTTATTACACATTATATCTCAATACTTATGGCTATTCTCTCTTATTTTACAAGGTTTACCATGAAGAGGGGGAATGCCGGCAGCTGGAATTCTGGCTGGAAAAGGAGCAAACGTTGGAAACCTATTCTGCACATCTCCAAAAGTCCTGAAACTTGACGAAACAACTTTTTGGAATTAATAAGGATTTCTGAGCGAAAGAAATAGGCCAGGGGGCCCACACCCTGTCCAGGAGACAGGGGGGCGCCCCCCTCCCTATAGGGAGCGCCCCCCTATCTCCTGGGCCTCCTGGTGGGCCTCTGGCGTCCATCTTCTACTATATCATCACTTTTACCCTGAAAAAAATCGTGGGCAAGCTTACGGGACGAAACTCCACCGCCATGAGGCGGAACCTTGGCGGAATCACTCTAGGGATCTGGCGGAGCTGTTCTGACAGGGACACGTCCCTCCGGGAGGGGGAAATCATCACCAACGTCATCACCAACGATCCTCTCATCGGGAGGGGGTCAATGTCCATCAACATCTTCACCAGCACCATCTCCTCTCAAAACCCTAGTTCATCTCTTGTATCCAATCTTGTATCAAAACCACAAATTGGTACCTGTGGGTTGCTAGTAGTGTTGATTACTCCTTGTAGTTGATGCTAATCGGTTTACTTGGTGGAAGATCATATGTTTAGATCCTTTATGCATATTATTACTCCTCTGATTATGAACATGAATATGCTTTGTGAGTAGTTACGTTTGTTCCTGAGGACATGGGAGAAGTCTTGCTATTAGTAGTCATGTGAATTTGGTATTCGTTCGATATTTTGATGAGATGTATGTAGTCTTTTCCTCTAGTGGTATTATGTGAACGTCGACTACATGACACTTCACCATTATTTGGGCCTAGAGGAAGGCATGGGGAAGTAATAAGTAGATGATGTGTTGCTAGAGTGACAAAAGCTTAAACCCTAGTTTATGCGTTGCTTCGTTAGGGGTTGATATGGATCCATATGTTTAATGTTGTGGTTAGGTTTACCTTAATACTTCTTTTGTAGTTGCGGATGCTTGCAATAGGGGTTAATCATAAGTGGGATGCTTGTCCAAGTTAGGGCAGTACCCAAGTACCGGTCCACCCACATATCAAATTATCAAAGTACCGAACGCGAATCATTTGAGCATGATGAAAACTAGCTTGACGATAATTCCCAATGTGTCCTCGGGGGCTCCTTTCTCATTATTAGAAATTGTCCAGGCTTATCCTTTGCTGCATAAAGGATTGGGCCACCTTGCTACACTTTATTTACTTTATTTACTTGTTGCTCGTTACTATTTATCTTATCACAAAATTATCTGTTACCTACAATTTCAGTGCTTGCAGAGAAAACCTTACTGAAAACCGCTTATCATTTCCTTCTGCTCCTCGTTGGGTTTGACACTCTTACTTATCGAAAGGACTACGATAGATTCCCTACACTTGTGGGTCATCAGCACCCTGTTTCTTATCGCCGCTGCAGGTTCATGACCAAGACAATTGCTATCTCTAGTTAGAACCGCGGCGGCAATTTCTGTAATATAACTCTGCAGTACTTCTGACATTATACATGTTATTTTCATGTTCGGTTTTCCTTTGTATGTCCACCCTACGCTAACTGGGTAGGCTTGCCGGCACGTAAACCCAGGGCGGCATCTTGAGGACGGACGTACAGGTTCTCCATACATAGGCAGAATCTCCGAGGACGATAACCTTATATTAAGGAGAAAAGTTTAAAGTTTGGCATGACTTAGCTTTCTCGTCGCCGCCCTGGCATCCTTCGCGCTCCCAGGCAGCGCCACTTTCTTGGCCGCCTTCTTCGCGGGAGCCGTGGCGATGAAGAACTGCTAGGCCAACTACTAGACCAGATTCTCACAATTGCGCCCCCTACCTGGCGCGCCAAAGATGTCGGTGGGAAACGACACCTACGGGATCACGAGGATTCCTTCTGTGGTTGCGGGGTGCGGGATTGTGAGAAGAGCATGATTAGTAACCAGCACAAGGATCGTTTACCCAGGTTCGGGCCGCGAGGACCGCGTAAAATCCTAGTCCTGCTTTGGTGGATGTATTGAGTGTTCTTGACCTCTTGAACGCTATGGTGGTTGCGTGGTTCAAAAGAGCCGAATCCCCCTCCAGTACGCCATGGGCCTCCTTTTATAGTAGAAAGGGGCTGCAACTGTGGCACACAGGAGGTGGAAAGGCCTACAGTGCTACCAGCTTATCGCTCGTATTACACGACAAGACGCATTTAATGTGTAGCTTAGGTGTCCTCTTGCTTTATCGGGGACGGGAGCGAGGCCCGTCCCGACCGTCGCCGCTCCTCCTCGCTTCGACGCGCGTCCTGGCCAGCGATGCATGCAGTGCCATGTAGGCAGGCAAGCAGCTGAGGTGGCGCGGTGGTGGAGCCATCACGAAGATCTGCATGCCGCCACGCAGGCGCGTGCTGAGTTGGCCTGGAAGCTGCATCTTGCCACGCAGGTGCCTGCCCAGCTGGTTGGGCTGGCAGCTGCATGTGAACGACGGTGGAGACTTGGTTGGTGCGGGCCTGGCAGTGGCCCCGCTGACGCCCTTGGCATGGGTCTTGCCGGGTGGCCCGGCAAGGGTCTTGCCGTGGCGTGCTGTCGTCCCCGACAAGGATCTTGTCGGGTGTCTTGTGGGTTTCATCGGCAAGAACCTTGTCGAGGATCGTTGCCTTCCAATCATCATCTGATCTGGAATATTCTTTATCTTCACAAAGATCTGCATGCCACCATGGAGGTGCCTCCCGAGCCCTGTCCCAACGTGGTCGATGGTGTTGGAGACCGTGGGTTCGAGGGTGGCTCACTCCGCTGGTGTGGGCGAGCTGCCCCGGCAAGGGGCTTGCCGGGGAAACATGCTTCGTCCATCTGCTCTCTATGGTCTCGGTCTCTGGTGTTGCGTTGATTGCTTTTGTGCCTTCGGCTTCTCTTCAGCCTTCCTCCTTTGCCCTGCTATGTGTGGTCATGGCGCGTGGTTCTGACTGCCTGTGCACAGGTAAAGTGGTCAAAACGAAAACCCCTACTTTTATACATCAACACGTTGCAATCCTCCATGCTATAACTTTCATATCTTCATTGCACCCACATATACGTGCCTGACCGATCGCTGAGAGCCAGCAATTTGGCTACGTGCATGTACCGATCGGTACTCCATAAGAACCATGTATCAGGCCAGTACTCGGTTCCATTTTTCATGACATGTCCAGCTATCAAGACAAGGACAGCCATAATTTCTAGTCCAGATCACCTACAGTGTTTCAGATTTCAGATATTTGGCTCGCATTGTCCGACCAATGCTTCCGGGAATCTTCTCTTATCTCCTCTAGGAGGTATCGGAAATACGCGTCGATATTCTCCTCCCTCGACGCATCGCTCTGACCAGTGGGTCTCATGTGTCAACGACTAAAGGCCGGTTCTTTTGATAGTTTTTTTGGGCTTCTAGAATAAGTTGCTACCTATCCAGCTTATTTTTAGAAGCCTAAATTTTGGTTGGGCTTTTAAAATAGGACTGTGATATTTGGCATATGTGTGCCATATAAGCAAAACTGCCACACCTCTACTTCTTTCACTTTAAAGTACCACCCAATTCCCCTTCCTTCGACCCCACCTTCTCCCGAACAACCCTGCAGGCTCGCCCAAGAAACCTGCTTCTCCCACACATCTCGCGGGCCCACCCCTGAGAAAACTGCCACTTCTTCACGTCTACCACATGATAAAAAATTGTGCATGTGGGATTCAAACCCACACCTCCTTGGCACCAAAGCGCGCCACCACAACCAAATCACCCTCAGGTATTTGTTGCTCAAACTAAAGAAACTAATCGTTTTGATCCCTTTTTTTACAATTGTATTACTACAAAAAAAGTACAAAAAATTACCAAGATTTTCCCTTAGGACAAAGTTACCATGGTATTCGCATGCAATTTATCAGGCTTGTGTTGCGTCAATTACCGTGCTATTTACATAGAACTTACCGGGTACTATGTTTCAACAACACCACCCCTTTCAAAGTTACCACTGTGTTTTGTACACAAGTTATAAGGTCTTTGATGTGTAAAATATTGTGGTACTTACACATAATTTATCAGGGTATGTGTACATCAACCTCGCCCCTGGTAAAAGTTACCATGGGGGATTGTACATGAGTTACCGGGTCTACAGTTCATATATTATCATGGTACTTACACCCAAAACCTGGGTGTGTTTCGGTAACTTTTTTCATAGGTCAAAAATTATCATGATGTTTTTGCGTAACTTATCACGCCTATAGCGGGTCAAAGTGGGCCGTTTTTTTGGGCCAACCCACGAGCACGTGTGCCCCTCATGACACTAAATATTATGTGGCTTTTCCGTAGCACATAATGTGTTGTGTTCATCTAAGAGGCCCTGCGAGGCGAGTGTATATTTTTAACAACTTCTTTTCCTTTGGTAAAAAGTTACCATCATGTTTATATTGTAAGTTATCGGTTATGCGGTGCTTATATTATCATGTTATTTACACAAAAATTATCGGGGATGTTTTGAACAACTCTTTCCCGGGACAAAAGGCTATCATGGTGATTCTTGGTAACCTATCAAGCCCGCAGTGCTTAAAATATCATGCTATTTACACAAAATTTATCAGGGGTATGTTTCAGCAAAATTTCCCCCCACGGTCAAAAACTTATCATGGTGTTTAGTTATCGCGATGCATATGTTTTCATGCTATTTACACATAAAATATCAGGGGAGGGAGGTATAGTACCGTGCTATTTACACAGAAGATACCGAAGTATCTTTTCAAAAAAAAAATCTTCCCTATGGTCAAAGTTACCATGATGTTTCTACCTCAGTTATCAGATGTGCACTGCGTATATTACCATCTATTTACATATAAATTATCTGGCATCTTTTCACATTTTTCTTCCCCAATGATTAAAGTTACCACGATGTTTGTATCTAAATTATCAGGTCTATGGCGTGAATGTTATCATGCTATTTACAGAAATTACCGGGGGTCGGGGTTCAACAAATTTCTTCCCAATGATCAAAGTTACCACGATGCTTTCACCAAAGTTATCACGCCTTCAATGCTTATGACCATGCTACCTACACATAATGTACTGCATGGTATACAAAAGTTATCATGTTGGTGGCACGTCATTTGTCGTGGTGGTGATGGAGAATTTACCACGGGAAAAGTTTATGTGCCAGGTTTGATAGGAGAAACAAAAGTTTTTCAGTGCTAAAATATTAAAGGCAAAACATGTCAAAAACAGTATTTTTCTTAGCTTGTTCAACAATGAGTGTCATAGGCGAGGAGGACGTGCAGGAAAGGAAGGAGATCGCGAGGAAAGGAAGGAGATCGGGAGGATGTGCGAAAAAGAAAGGAGATGGCAAGGACGTGCGCGAAAGGAAGGAGATCGGGAGGGCGGCCGAAACTGACGTTGCTGGATGCTTGTGGCAGTTTTGCAATCTGCCACACGGTTGCCACTTACATATTTCGTTTAAAATAAGCTAGGTAAGGGGTAGTTTATTCGAGCTTATTTTAGAAACCAGCAAATAAAACTGGCCCTAATGTTGGTAGCTGGAGAGCATCTATCATGTGATCTGTATGTGTTGACCCTCATCCACCAATGAGCATCTCCGTTGTTCATTCATTCACATGGGCCGCTCAAAATCGATGGTCACACGAGTCTCTTTGCTTTGTGGTACCCACCCCGGTTCATGCTTGGTCTGCCACGGAAATCCCAGGGTGAGCTTGCGTGCGTGGATGATCAGGCCATGTCGCCGTCGTCGTACTACGTACGAGCCTCTCCCACCAACGTTAAAAACGTCAGCGTTGGTGCTACACGGCACAGCCCGTTGGAGCACCGCCTCGTTGTCGCCGTCGAAAACGGAAAGCGACGGCCCGGCCTCGACGGTCGTCCCGTTCCTCCGTCTTGGCGACATCCATCGCATCTCATCCCCGCGTTTTGATTAACACGGCGACTCGACCCCGGCGAGCCGTGTGGGGGTTCCTCTGATGCCATTTTCAGACCTTAATTGCCAGCACGGTTTTGCACAAAGTGCTCGCCACACACGCCTTAACGACGACTCCAGATCTCTCAGGTGCTTTTGGTTGCTTCACGCCAGACCGGTCGATTTACCATTAGTGTTGACGTGCTGAAACGGTTATTTTCGTGGACGCACGCGCATTCGTATCAGCCACCTGGTGCTTGTAGTTTTCCCAATCGATTTACTGAGCCGCAGAGATGCAAGACGGGTGAGATGGATCTGGCGGTTGTTTCCCGTTGGCAGCTATGGTGATGGCAGGGGTAGATGGAAAAGCGATGCTAGTACCACACACGAAAAAGGAAACCATAGTGTGCACATATGCATGCTCGTCGAGACCGCGCGCGCTCGCTGGTAGTACTCTCCATCGGAACTACAGCGACCTCGATCCGACTACGACTCCCTAGCTAGCTTCATAGCGAGGTCCATGAACTGCTCTACTACATAGCTTCATAGCCAGCTCGCCCTGCTCTACATATCTAGACCGCCACCTTTCACTAGTAGAAAAACACCTAATAGTCCCGGTTCGAAAGGGCCTTTAGTCCCGGTTCATGAACCGGGACTAATGGGCCGTTACTAATACCTCCACCCATTAGTCCCAGTTCAATCCAGATCCGGGACCAATGTGCCTCCACGTGGCCCTGTGCGCCGAGCCCAGTGAGGGGACCTTTGGTCCCGGTTGGTGGCTCCAACCGGGACCAAAAGGCATCCACGCGTCAGCATTCCAGTGGCTGGGTTTTTTTTGAAAGGAGGGGAGGCTGGGGGTTTTGGGGGGTTAATTTAGGTGTTTCATATATTGTGTTAGCTAGCTAATTAATAAAGAGAAGTGTCCTTTCTTATGTCCGTGCTTGGTCGACGCTACGTACTATATAAGTGATAGAGAGAACCATTCAGTACAGAAGTTCGTCATGCATACCGAGAGAAGTGATCGATCGACCTTTCCTTCTTCGAGATATTGGTCGAACAACAAGTTCTCGTATCATGTATCCGACGCTACTGGCTACATACATGTACAATATGTATAAGATCTCTTAATTACAAACCCCTAGCATTTGAAATCAATTTTCACATGGTATTCTCCGGCTTTATTGATGACGTGGTCAAGAAAAAATCCCGCCAATTCCTCTTGAATTGCTTTCATGCGATCTGGTTCTAGGAGTTCATTCCGCATCTGCCACATCTAATTTGAAGAAGGGGGTTAATTAATACATATATATGAATGAAACTCAACAGAAATGATGGTGTAATAAAATGAAATTGTGAATATTATTGCTTACGCACTTCATATTGTCTTTTGACCTTTGCTTGTTCTTTTGACCTTTTAGCACTGATAGTAGTTCCCGACCGCTGGGCTTGGAGATATGTCTGTTCAGTAATGCGCTCATAGTTGGTTCTCGGCGGAGACTTTGGTGGTTTCCTCAGGGTATCGATAGTGCGCTTTGCCTTCACTGGATCTACCTTCTCCTCCGGAGGTGGATGTCTCTTTGCTTTCACCCCTTCAAAGAACTCCTTCACGTGGGTCCGCAAAATCGTATCGTTTTCCTCCTCGGACCTCTCGTACGGTAACTTCTCTAGAGGCTTAAGAGATGATGAACCGTATTTGTATTGCCTCCCGCCTCTGGTTGTGCTGCTAGACGCCGGAGCAGACGGAGCGGCTGCGGCGTCTGTCTTCTTTCGTGCTTGCTTACGAGGCGGAGGAGAAGGAGTACGACGCGCCGGAGCAGCCGGGGCGGCGGCGGGTCTCTTCCGCCCTTGCTGGCGAGGCGGAGAAGGAGGATGCTGCTGGCTGCTCGGGAGCGCCGGCGCAGGCGAAGAAGGAGGCGGAGTGCCGCCATGCGCCGGAGAAGGAGGCGGAGTGCCGCCACGCGTGCCCTGATCGTCACTCACCGGAGGAGGAGGCGGTGGAGGAGGCGGAGTGCCCTGACTCGCCGGAGCAGGAGGAGGAGGCGGAGGCGTCCAGTTCAAAAGGTTGATGAGCTCCTTCTTCCATAGGCATGGAGTCTTCAGAGCAGAACCCAGCCTAGTCTCCCCTTCACCAGTAGGGTGGTCAAGCACGAGGTCCTCAAATCCCTCCATTATTTCATCCACCATCACCTTAGCATATCCTTTTGGAATCGGCTGGCAATGATAAGTTGTGCCGGGTCCACTAGGATAAACTTGGCCAACAGCCGCCTTGACCTTCAAAGTCATCCATGACGCCATCATGTGGCAATTTTGAGACTCCGTGATACCATCCACGGGATAGCTGGCAGGAGCCGTCAAGACATGCTCCGGCTGAAGCAGCTCGGTGGAAGCCACGCTGCTTCTCGGCTGAGATGGCGGGGTAGCTTCGGGGGAAGCTTCGGCAGTTCGTTTGCTGCGATCTGCTGCTTCTCATTCCTCTTCTCGATCCTCTAGCCCCATTACCCTTTCGTGCAGTGCCTGCTCTTGGTCCTGCTCCAGTTTCTTCCTCCTCTCGTCGGTTTTGTAACCCCCTGCGTCCGGAAAACCAACCTTCCACGGAATGGAGCCTGGCGTGCCTCGTGTCCATCCAGGGTGCTCAGAATTCCCAAGGGCCATTGTGAGCTCGTCCTTCTCCCTGTTTGGAAGGAACGTCCCTCGCTGCGCTGCATCGATATAGTGTCGAAGGTTCTTGACTGGTAATTCCAGTTGCTCGTCCGTCCACTGGCAAAACCCTATTATAGGGTCCAAGGTTCCGCCAGACCCGAAGAACCAAGTCCGGCAACGGTCTGGCCATCTCATTGTCTCTGGTTCGATCCCTTTTTCAAGCAGATCATTCTCAGCCTTGGACCACTTAGGCCGGGCTTGCAGGTAGCCACCTGACCCCGTGCGATGGTGAAGCGTCTTCTTCGCAGCATTTTTCTTGTTTGTCTCCGACATCTTCTTACTCTTTTACGATGTCTTGTGGGCCACAAATGCGGGCTAGTGATCTTTGATCTTCTCATATTTGCCGATGAATTCTGGTGTCTTTTTATCTTTGACAAACTGGTTCAGCTCTTTCCTCCACCTCCTCATTAGGGTTGTCATCTTCTTAAGAGCACAAGACTTGATTAATTCCTCTTTAACTGGCTTCTCCGGATCCTCCTCTGACGGTAGGGTGAAATTTGCCTTCAGCCGAGTCCAAAGATCTTCTTTTTGCATATCATTGACATAAGACACTGGAGCGTCTTCCTCCTTAGGCTTATACCATTGCTGGATGCTGATCGGGATCTTGTCCCTAACAAGAACCTCGCACTGAGAAGAAAATGCCTTCCTTGTCCGGATGGGTTCAATCGGTTCGCCGTCGGGCGCGATTTCTATGATCTCAAACTTTTCATCCGAGCTCAACTTTTTCTTCGGGCCTCGTCTCCTTACCGAAGTTGTGCTCGATCCGGAGGGCTAGAAATTATAAGGAAGAAAGACGAGAATAATTAATATGTGTACATATACCAAAACAATGGAAGCATCAATTAACTAGTCAGCACGGGCTTAACTAATATATATATACCTGGTCGGGCTTGGTTCGGTCACCGGAGCAACCAGCACGGTCTCCTTCTTGTTCCTCCATTGTGTCACCGGAGCCATCATGAACATAGTCCTGTTCTTATATCGACAACGACGCGACAACGACGAGAAGGAAAATAATTAAGGAAAAGGAAGAAAAGAGGAAGAAGGAAGAAGGAAGAAGAAGAAAAAAAAAGAGGAGAAGAAGAAAGGAATAGAGGAGAAGAAGAAAAAATAGAAATTTTTTTCTATTTTTTCTTCTTCTCCTCTTCTTTTTCTTCTTTTTTCCTCTTCTTATTTATTTCTCCTCTTCTTCCTCTCCTCTTCTTCATCTTCTTATTTTCCTTTTTCCTCTCATTCTTTTTCTTCTTCTTTCTTCCTTCTTCCTTTCTTCCTCTTTTCTTCCTTTTCCTTATTTTACTTTAAATTTCTCCTCTACACTAACCTAAAATGCACTAACCTAAAATCGATATCTACTAAAAACCTAAATAAAAAATTCATACATATATGAAAAAACATATATAAACAAAAAAATGCTATGAACATTATATTCATACATACATATATATAGCCACATCCATTCATCATATATATAGCTACCACACACATATATACATTATATATATGAAAAAAATGCAATGAACAAAAAAAATACACTTATGAAAAAAAATACTATGAACATGTACACATATATATATACACATACAAACACATATACACACAAAAAAATGCAAAAAATTGCACGGCGGGGCGGCGCGCGGCGGCCTCGCATGGCAGGGGCGGCACGCGGCGGCCGCGCAGGGCAGGGGCGGCGGCGCGACGGCCGCGCACGGACAGGGGCGGTGCGCGGTGGCCGCGCAGGGGCGCGGGACGGGAGGGGCGCGGGAGCAGGCTGTGCTCACAGGGGGCTGCGGCGACGGCGCAGGCGAGCAGCCTGACGGCGTCGGTGGCGGCGGCGACGGCAAGGTGGAGCAGGGGCGTCGGGCGGCGACGGCGACGACAAGGAGCAGGGGCGCGTCGGGGGAGAATTGGGCGATTTGGCCGGAAACTGCTAAGTGTTTGCTTATATAGCAAACCCTTTAGTCCCGGTTGGTGGCACCAACTGGGATTAATGCACCCTTTAGTCCCGGTTGGTGCCACCAACCGGGACAAAAGGCCTCTTTTTCGGCAGCCCAAAGGGCGGGAACTGGCAGCCTTTGGTACCGGTTGGTGGCACCAACCGGGACTAATGCCCCCCCTTTAGTCCCGGTTGGTGCCACCAACCGGGACCAAAGGCCTCTGTGCTGCCCGCCTCGGGGCCAAAGTTTAGTCTCACCTCGCTAGTTGAGAGGGGCGCGCAGTGGTTTATAAGCCCCACTGCCGCACCCCTCTCGAGCTCCTCTCCACCGCAGGCTTTCGGGCCTACTTGCTATTGCTTTGCCTGATGGGTCTTCTGGGCCTACTGCGGGCCTGAATCCTGGCCCATAGTAGGGTTTCTAGTCGTATTCAGGCCGTGGGGTCCCAGTACGAGGCATTTTTTTGTTTTTTTGTTTTCTTTACTTATTGTTGCTATATTTATTTTTTTCCAGTTTTTTTTATTTTGTTTTCTGCATTATTTATTTTCTTTTGTTTTTTGCTTTATTTTTTAATTGTTTTTGCTTTTAGTTTTAGGAAAATTATAAACTTTCTGTTAGTGCCATTAGTTTTCAAATTTGAAAACACTTTTTTTGTTTTTTGTTTTCTTTCTTGCTTTATTTATTTTATTTTGTTTCTACTTACAACAAAATACTTATTGTTGTTTTTTTCTTTTGTTTTCTGCATTATTTATTTTCTTTTGTTTTTTGCTTTATTTTTTAATTGTTTTTGCTTTTAGTTTTAGGAAAATTATAAACTTTCTGTTAGTGCCATTAGTTTTCAAATTTGAAAACACTTTTTTTGTTTTTTTGTTTTCTTTCTTGCTTTATTTATTTTATTTTGTTTCTACTTACAACAAAATACTTATTGTTGCTATTTTTAATTATTACGAGGGCCGAACCATAAGACATTAAAGCATTTCAAATGAACTATGAAAAAGTTAAAAGTTGGCATGGTATCATAAATTGACCCAGATAGCATGTGCATGTACAAAACGGACAATGGTATCATACTCGTCAGTTACAAAGTTGGCATGGTATCATCATAATAGTTCTGGGAGAAAGTCTTCACTTTTTCTTCGCTTGTGTCAGTTGCTTATTGCGCCATAACCATGGATAATCTTCATCGTTTATTAGGATGCTGGGGTTAGCCTTGACTTTGAAGGGAGGAATTTCATGAAACTTTTCATAATCTTCAGACATGTCTGTCTTGTCCTCCACTCCCATGATGTCCCTTTTTCCTGAAAGAACTATGTGGCGCTTTGGCTCATCGTATGATGTATTCGCTTCCTTATCTTTTCTCTTTCTCAGTCTGGTAGACATGTCCTTCACATAGATAACCTGTGCCACATCATTGGCTAGGACGAACGGTTCGTCAGTGTACCCAAGATTTTTCAGATCCACTGTTGTCATTCCGTACTGTGGGTCTACCTGTACCCCGCCTCCTCACAGATTGACCCATTTGCACTTAAACAAAGGGACCTTAAAATCTACTCAGTAGTCAAGTTCCCATATGTCCACTATGTAACCATAATATGTGTCCTTTCCCCTCTCGGTTGTTGCATCAAAGCGGACACCGCTGTTTTGGTTGGTGCTCTTTTGATCTTGGTCAATCGTGTAAAATGTATTCCCATTTATCTCGTATCCTTTCCAAATCAATACAGTCAAAGATGGTCCCCTGGACAACAAGTACAGCTCATCACAAACAGTGTTGTCACCTCTGATACGTGCTTCCAACCAACTGCTAAAAGTCCTGATGTGTTCACATGTAATCCAGTCGTCGCACTGCTCCGGGTGTTTGGAGTGCAGACTGTTCTTGTGTTCATCGACATATGGGGTCACCAAGGTAGAGTTCTGTAGAACTGTGTAGTGTGCTTGAGACCAAGAATATCCGTCCCTGCATATTATTGAGTCCCTTCCAAGCGTTCCTTTTCCAGTCAGTCTCCCCTCATACCGCGATTTAGGGAGACCTATCTTCTTAAGGCCAGGAATGAAGTCAACACAAAACCCGATGACATCCTCTGTTTGATGGCCCATGGAGATGCTTCCTTCTGGCCTAGCGCGGTTACGGACATATTTCTTTAGGACTCCCATGAACCTCTCAAAGGGGTACATATTGTGTAGAAATACGGGGCCCAGAATGACAATCTCCTCAACTAGATGAACTAGGTGAAGGAAATATGCCCTAGAGGCAATAATAAAGTTATTATTTATTTCCTCATATCATGATAAATGTTTATTATTCATGCTAGAATTGTATTAACCGGAAACATGATACATGTGTGAATACATAGACAAACATATAGTCACTAGTATGCCTCTACTTGACTAGCTCATTAATCAAAGATGGTTATGTTTCCTAACCATTGACATGTGTTGTCATTTGATTAATGGGATCACATCATTAGGAGAATGAGGTGATTGACATGACCCATCCCGTTAGCTTAGCACTTGATCGTTTAGTATTCTGCTATTGCTTCCTTCATGACTTATACATGTTCCTGTAACTATGAGAATTGTGTAACTCCCGTTTACCGGAGGAACACTTTGGGTACTACCAAACGTCACAACGTAACTGGGTGATTATAAAGGAGTACTACAGGTGTCTCCGAAGGTACATGTTGAGTTAGCATAATTCGAGATTAGGTTTTGTCACTCCGATTGTTGGAGAGGTATCTCTGGGCCCTCTCGGCAATGCTCATCACCTAAGCCTTGCAAGCATGTAACTAATGAGTTAGTTATAAGATGAAGTATTACAGAACGAGTAAAGAGACTTGTCGATAACGATATTGAACTAGGTATTGGATACCGACGATCGAATCTCGGACAAGTAACATACCGATGACAAAGGGAACAACGTATGTTGTTATGCGGTTTGACCGATAAAGATCTTCGTAGAATATGTAGGAACCAATATGGGCATCCAGGTCCCGCTATTGGTTATTGACCAGAGATGTGTCTCAGTCATGTCTACATCGTTCTCGAACCGTAGGGTCCGCACGCTTAAGGTTTCGATGACAATTATATTATGAGTTTATGTATTTTGATGTACCGAAGGTTGTTCGGAGTCCCGGATATGATTATGGACATGACGAGGAGTCTCGAAATGGTCGAGACATAAAGATTGATATATTGGACGGATATATTTGGACACCGGAAAGGTTCCGGAGAAGTTTGGAGCCCCGGGAGGTTACCGGAACCCCCGGGAGGTATATGGGCCTTATTGGGCCCATGTAGGAGGAAGAGAGAAGGAGCAAGGGAGGGGGGCGCGCCCCCCCAAGCCCAATCCGAATTGGGGAGGGGGGCCGGCCCCCCCTTTCCTTTCTCCTTCCCCCTCTTCCTATTACTACTACTAGTACTACTTCCTAATACTAGTACTCTTTCCTTCCCCCTCCAAATAAGATAAGGAAAAGAGAGGGAAACCTACTTGGAGTAGGTTTCCCCCTCCTCATGGCGCGCCCCCCTAGGTCCGGCCACCTCCTCCCTCCCTCCTTTATATATGGGGGTAAGGGGGCACCCTAGAACACACAAGTTGATCATTGATCGTTCCTTAGCCGTGTGCGGTGCCCCCCTCCACGATATTACACCTCGGTCATATTGTAGCGGTGCTTAAGGCGAATCCCTGCAACAGGAGAACATCAAGATCATCACCACGCCGTCGTGCTGACGGAACTCCCCCTCGGCGCCTCTGCTGGATCGGAGATCGAGGGTGCGTCATCGAGCTGTACGCGTGTCAAGAACTCGGAGGTGCCGGAGTAACGGTACTTGGATCGGTTGAACCGGAGGACGTACGACTACTTCCTCTACGTTGCGTCAACGCTTCCGCTTCGGTCTATGAGGGTACGTAGACAACACTCTCCCCTCGTTGCTATATCATCACCATGATCTTGCGTGTGCGTAGGAAATTTTTTGAAATTACTACGTTACCCAACAGTGGCATCCGAGCCTAGGTTTTATGTGTTGATGTTATATGCACGAGTAGAACACAAGTGAGTTGTGGACGATATAAGTCATACTGCCTACCAGCATGTCATACTTTGGTTCAGCGGTATTGTGAGATGAAGCGGCCCGGACCGACATTACGCGTACGCTTACGCGAGACTGGTTTCACCGTTACGAGCACTCGTGCTTAAAGGTGGCTGGCGGGTGTCTGTCTCTCTCACTTTAGTTGAACCGAGTGTGGCTACGCCCGGTCCTTGTGAAGGTTAAAACGGAGTCTATTTGACAAACTATCGTTGTGGTTTTGATGCGTAGGTGAGATTGGTTCTTGCTTAAGCCCGTAGCAGCCACGTAAAATTTGCAACAACAAAGTAGAGGACGTCTAACTTGTTTTTGCAGGGCATGTTGTGATGTGATATGGCCAAGATATGATGCTATATTTTATTGTATGAGATGATCATGTTTTGTAACCGAAGTTATCGGCAACTGGCAGGAGCCATATGGTTGTCGCTTTATTGTATGAAATGCAAACTCCCTGTAATTGCTTTACTTTATCACTAAGCGGTAGCGATAGTCGTAGAAGCAATAGATGGCGTAACGACAACGATGCTACGATGGAGATCAAGGTGTCGCGCCGGTGACGATGGTGATCACGACGGTGCTTCGAAGATGGAGATCACAAGCACAAGATGATGATGGCCATATCATATCACTTATATTGATTGCATGTGATGTTTATCCTTTATGCATCTTATCTTGCTTTGATTGACGGTAGCATTTTAAGATGATCTCTCACTAATTATCAAGAAGTGTTCTCCCTGAGTATGCACCATTGCGAAAGCTCTTCGTGCTGAGACACCACGTGATGATCGGGTGTGATAGGCTCTACGTTCAAATACAACGGGTGCAAAACAGTTGCACACGCGGAATACTCAGGTTATACTTGACGAGCCTAGCATATACAGATATGGCCTCGGAACACGGGGACCGAAAGGTCGAGCGTGAATCATATAGTAGATATGATCAACATAGAGATGCTCACCATTGAAACTACTCCATCTCACGTGATGATCGGACATGGTTTAGTTGATTTGGATCACGTAATCACTTAGATGACTAGAGAGATGTCTGTCTAAGTGGGAGTTCTTTAGTAATATGATTTATTGAACTTAAATTTATCATGAACTTAGTACCTGATAGTATTTTGCTTGTCTATGTTTGTATGTAGATAGATGGCTCGTGCTATTGTTCCGTTGAATTTTAATGCGTTCCTTGAGAAAGCAAAGTTGAAAGATGATGGTAGCAATTACACGGACTGGGTCCGTAACCTGAGGATTATCCTCATTGCTGCACAGAAGAGTTACATCCTGGAAGCACCGCTGGGTGCCAGGCCTGCTGCTGATGCAACTGACGACGTTAAGAACGTCTGGTAGAGCAAAGCTGATGACTACTCTATAGTTCAGTGTGCCATGCTTTACGGCTTAGAACCGGGTCTTCAACGACGTTTTGAACGTCATGGGGCATATGAGATGTTCCAGGAGTTGAAGTTAATATTTCAAGGAAATGCCCGGATTGAGAGATATGAAGTCTCCAATAAGTTCTACAGCTGCAAGATGGAGGAGAACAGTTCTGTCAGTGAGCATATACTCAAAATGTCTGGGTATAATAATCACTTGATTCAACTGGGAGTTAATCTTCCGGATGATAGCGTCATTGACAGAATTCTCCAATCACTGCCACCAAGCTACAAGAGCTTTGTGATGAACTATAATATGCAAGGGATGAACAAGACTATTCCCGAGCTCTTCGCGATGCTGAAAGCCGCGGAGGTAGAAATCAAAAAGGAGCATCAAGTGTTGATGGTCAACAAGACCACTGGTTTCAAGAAAAGGGGCAAAGGGAAGAAGAAGGGGAACTTCAAAAGGAACGGCAAACAAGTTGCTGCTCAAGTGAAGAAACCCAAGTTTGGACCTAAGCCTGAAACTGAGTGCTTCTACTGCAAGCAGACTGGACACTGGAAGCGGAACTGCCCCAAGTATTTGGCGGATAAGAAGGATGGCAAAGTGAACAAAGGTATATGTGATATACATGTTATTGATGTGTACCTTACTAATGCTCGCAGTAGCACCTTGGTATTTGATACTGGTTCTGTTGCTAACATTTGCAACTCGAAACAGGGACTACGGATTAAGCGAAGATTAGCTAAGGACGAGGTGACGATGCGCGTGGGAAATGGTTCCAAAGTCGATGTGATCGCGGTCGGCACGCTACCTCTACATCTACCATCGGGATTAGTTTTAGACCTGAATAATTGTTATTTGGTGCCTGCGTTGAGCATGAACATTATATCTGGATCTTGTTTGATGCGAGACGGTTATTCATTTAAATCAGAGAATAATGGTTGTTCTATTTATATGAGTAATATCTTTTATGGTCATGCACCCTTGAAGAGTGGTCTATTTTTATTAAATCTCGATAGTAGTGATACACATATTCATAATGTTGAAGCCAAAAGATGCAGAGTTGATAATGATAGTGCAACATATTTGTGGCACTGCCGTTTAGGTCATATCGGTGTAAAACGCATGAAGAAACTCCATACTGATGGACTTCTGGAATCACTTGATTATGAATCACTTGGTACTTGCGAACCGTGCCTCATGGGCAAGATGACCAAAACACCGTTCTCCGGATCTATGGAGAGAGCAACAGATTTGTTGGAAATCATACATACAGATGTATGTGGTCCGATGAATGTTGAGGCTCGTGGCGGATATCGTTATTTCCTCACCTTCACAGATGATTTGAGCAGATATGGGTATATCTACTTGATGAAGCACAAGTTTGAAACATTTGAAAAGTTCAAAGAATTTCAGAGTGAAGTAGAAAATCATCGTAACAAGAAAATAAAGTTTCTACGATCTGATCGTGGAGGAGAATATTTGAGTTACGAGTTTGGTTTACATTTGAAACAATGTGGAATAATTTCGCAACTCACGCCACCTGGAACACCACAGCGAAATGGTGTGTCCGAACGTCGTAATCGTACTTTACTTGATATGGTGCGATCTATGATGTCTCTTACCGATTTACCGCTATCGTTTTGGGGTTATGCTTTAGAGACGGCCGCATTCACGTTAAATAGGGCACCATCAAAATCCGTTGAGACGACGCCTTATGAACTATGGTTTGGCAAGAAACCAAAGTTGTCGTTTCTCAAAGTTTGGGGCTTCGATGCTTATGTGAAGAAACTTCAACCAGATAAGCTCGAACCCAAATCGGAGAAATGTATCTTCATAGGATACCCAAAGGAGACAATTGGGTACACCTTCTATCACAGATCTGAAGGCAAGATTTTCATTGCTAAAATCGGATCCTTTCTAGAGGAGTTTCTCTCGAAAGAAGTGAGTGGGAGGAAAGTAGAACTTGATGAGATAACTGTATCTACTCCCTTATTGGAAAGTAGTTCATCACAAGAACCGGTTCCTGTGACAACTACACCAATTAGTGAGGAAGCTAATGATATTGATCATGAAACTTCAGATCAAGTTTCTACTGAACCTCGTAGGTCTACCAGAGTAAGATCCGCACCAGAGTGGTACGGAAATCCTATTATGGAAGTCATGTTACTAGACCATGATGAACCTACGAACTATGAGGAAGCGATGATGAGCCCAGATTCCGCAAAATGGCTAGAGGCCATGAAATCTGAGATAGGATCCATGTATGAAAACAAAGTATGGACTTTGGTTGACTTGCCCGATGATCGGCAAGCCATTGAGAATAAATGGATCTTTAAGAAGAAGACTGACGCTGATGGTAATGTTACTGTCTACAAAGCTCGACTTGTTGCAAAAGGTTTTCGACAAGTTCAAGGGGTTGACTACGATGAGACTTTCTCACCCGTAGCGATGCTTAAGTCTGTCCGAATCATGTTGGCTATTGCTGCACTTCATGATTATGAAATTTGGCAAATGGATGTCAAGACTGCATTCTTGAATGGATTTCTAGAAGAAGAGTTGTATATGATGCAACCTGAAGGTTTTGTTGATCCAAAAAGTGCTGACAAAGTGTGCAAGCTCCAACGTTCCATTTATGGACTGGTGCAAGCATCTCAGAGTTGGAATAAACGTTTTGATAGTGTGATCAAAGCATATGGTTTTATACAGACTTTTGGAGAAGCCTGTATTTACAAGAAAGTGAGTGGGAGCTCTGTAGCATTTCTAGTTTTATATGTTGATGACATATTATTAATTGGAAATGATATAGAATTTCTGGATAGCATAAAGGGATACTTGAATAAAAGTTTTTCTATGAAAGACCTCGGTGAAGCTGCTTACATATTGGGCATCAAGATCTATAGAGATAGATCAAGACGCTTAATAGGACTTTCACAAAGTACATACCTTGACAAAATTTTGAAAAAGTTCAAAATGGATCAGGCAAAGAAAGGATTCTTGCCTGTGCTACAAGGTGTAAAGTTGAGTCAAACTCAATGCCCGACCACAGCAGAAGATAGAGAGAAAATGAAAGATGTTCCCTATGCTTCAGCCATAGGCTCTATCATGTATGCAATGTTGTGTACCAGACCTGACGTATGCTTAGCAATAAGCTTGGCAGGTAGGTACCAAAGTAATCCAGGAGTAGATCACTGGACAGCGGTCAAGAACATCCTGAAATACCTGAAAAGGACTAAGGATATGTTTCTCATATATGGAGGTGACAAAGAGCTAGTCGTAAATGGTTACGTCGATGCAAGCTTTGACACTGATCCGGACGATTCTAAATCGCAGACCGGATACGTGTTTTTATTAAACGGTGGAGCTGTAAGTTGGTGTAGTTCTAAACAAAGCGTCGTGGTAGGATCTACATGTGAAGCGGAGTACATAGCTGCTTCTGAAGCAGCAAATGAAGGAGTCTGGATGAAGGAGTTCATTTCCGATCTAGGTGTCATACCTAGTGCACCGGGACCAATGAAGATCTTCTGTGACAATACTGGTGCAATTACCTTGGCAAAGGAATCCAGATTTCACAAGAGGACCAAGCACATCAAGAGACGCTTCAATTCCATTCGGGACCAAGTCCAAGTGGGAGACATAGAGATTTGCAAGATACATACGGATCTGAATGTTGCAGACCCGTTGACTAAGCCTCTCTCACGAGCAAAACATGATCAGCACCAAGACTCCATGGGTGTTAGAATCATTACTATGTAATCTAGATATCATTACTATGTAATCTAGATTATTGACTCTAGTGCAAGTGGGAGACTGAAGGAAATATGCCCTAGAGGCAATAATAAAGTTATTATTTATTTCCTCATATCATGATAAATGTTTATTATTCATGCTAGAATTGTATTAACCGGAAACATGATACATGTGTGAATACATAGACAAACATATAGTCACTAGTATGCCTCTACTTGACTAGCTCATTAATCAAAGATGGTTATGTTTCCTAACCATTGACATGTGTTGTCATTTGATTAATGGGATCACATCATTAGGAGAATGAGGTGATTGACATGACCCATCCCGTTAGCTTAGCACTTGATCGTTTAGTATTCTGCTATTGCTTCCTTCATGACTTATACATGTTCCTGTAACTATGAGAATTGTGTAACTCCCGTTTACCGGAGGAACACTTTGGGTACTACCAAACGTCACAACATAATTGGGTGATTATAAAGGAGTACTACAGGTGTCTCCGAAGGTACATGTTGAGTTAGCATAATTCGAGATTAGGTTTTGTCACTCCGATTGTCGGAGAGATATCTCTGCGCCCTCTCGGCAATGCTCATCACCTAAGCCTTGCAAGCATGTAACTAATGAGTTAGTTATAAGATGAAGTATTACAGAACGAGTAAAGAGACTTGTTGATAACGAGATTGAACTAGGTATTGGATACCGACGATCGAATCTCGGACAAGTAACATACCGATGACAAAGGGAACAACGTATGTTGTTATGCGGTTTGACCGATAAAGATCTTCGTAGAATATGTAGGAACCAATATGGGCATCCAGGTCCCGCTATTGGTTATTGACCAGAGATGTGTCTCAGTCATGTCTACATCGTTCTCGAACCGTAGGGTCCGCACGCTTAAGGTTTCGATGACAGTTATATTATGAGTTTATGTATTTTGATGTACCGAAGGTTGTTCGGGGTCCCGGATATGATTACGGACATGACGAGGAGTCTCGAAATGGTCGAGACATAAAGATTGATATATTGGACGGATATATTTGGACACCGGAAAGGTTCCGGAGAAGTTTGGAGCCCCGGGAGGTTACCGGAACCCCCCGGGAGGTATATGGGCCTTATTGGGCCCATGTAGGAGGAAGAGAGAAGGAGGAAGGGAGGGGGGCGCGCCCCCCCAAGCCCAATCCGAATTGGGGAGGGGGGCCGGCCCCCCCTTTCCTTTCTCCTTCCCCCTCTTCCTATTACTACTACTAGTACTACTTCCTAATACTAGTACTCTTTCCTTCCCCCTCCAAATAAGATAAGGAAAAGAGAGGGAAACCTACTTGGAGTAGGTTTCCCCCTCCTCATGGCGCGCCCCCCTAGGGCCGGCCACCTCCTCCCTCCCTCCTTTATATACGGGGGTAAGGGGGCACCCTAGAACACACAAGTTGATCATTGATCGTTCCTTAGCCGTGTGCGGTGCCCCCCTCCACGATATTACACCTCGGTCATATTGTAGCGGTGCTTAAGGCGAAGCCCTGCAACAGGAGAACATCAAGATCGTCACCACGCCGTGGTGCTGACGGAACTCCCCCTCGGCGCCTCTGCTGGATCGGAGATCGAGGGTGCGTCATCGAGCTGTACGCGTGTCAAGAACTCGGAGGTGCCGGAGTAACGGTACTTGGATCGGTTGAACCGGAGGACGTACGACTACTTCCTCTACGTTGCGTCAACGCTTCCGCTTTGGTCTACGAGGGTACGTAGGCAACACTCTCCCCTCGTTGCTATATCATCACCATGATCTTGCGTGTGCGTAGGAAAATTTTTGAAATTACTACGTTACCCAACACTAGGACGTGCGTCATGATATTGAAGAAGGATGGTGGGAACACCAGCTCGAAACTGACAAGACATTGCACCACATCACTCCTTAGCCTTGGTATGATTTCTGGATCGATCACCTTCTGAGAGATTGCATTGAGGAATGCACATAGCTTCACAATGGCTAATCGGACGTTTTCCGGTAGAAGCCCCCTCAATGCAACCGGAAGCAGTTGCGTCATAATCATGTGGCAGTCATGAGACTTTAGGTTCTGAAACTTTTTGTCTGCCATATTTATTATTCCTTTTATATTAGACGAGAAGCCAGTCGGGACCTTCATACTAAGTAGGCATTCAAAGAAGATTTCCTTCTCTTCTTTGGTAAGAGCATAGCTGGCAGGACCTTCATACTGCTTTGGAGGCATGCCTTCTTTTTCGTGCAAACGTTGTAGGTCCTCCCATGCCTCAGCTGTATCTTTTGTCTTTCCATACACGCCCAAGAAGCCTAGCAGATTCACGCAAAGGTTCTTCATCACGTGCATCACGTCGATCGAAGAGCGGACCTCTAGGTCTTTCCAGTAGGGTAGGTCCCAAAATATAGATTTCTTCTTCCACATGGGTGCGTGTCCCCCAGCGTCACTCGGAACAGCTAGTGCGCCGGGATCCTTTCCAAAGATTACGTGTAAATCATTGACCATAGCAAGTACGTGATCACCGGTACGCATGGCGGGCTTCTTCTGGTGATCTGCCTCGCCTTTAAAATGCTTGCCTTTCTTTCGACATTGATGGTTGGTCGGAAGAAATCGACGATGGCCCAGGTACACATTCTTCCTGCAGCTTGCCAGGTATATACTATCGGTGTCAAGTAAACAGTGCGTGCATGCGTGGTATCCCTTGTTTGTCTGTCCTGAAAGGTTACTGAGAGCGGGCCAATCGTTGATGGTCACGAACAACAACGCCTTTAGGTTAAATTCCTCCTGTTTGTGTTCATCCCACATACATACACCGTTTCTATTCCACAGCTGTAAAAGTTCTTCAACTAATGGCCTTAGGTACACATCAATGTCGTTGCCGGGTTGCTTAGTGCCTTGGATGAGAACTGGCATCATAATGAACTTCCGCTTCATGCACATCCAAGGAGGAAGGTTATACATACATAGAGTCACGGGCCAGGTGCTGTGATTGCTGCTCTGCTCCCCGAAAGGATTAATGCCATCCGCGCTTAAAGCAAACCATATGTTCCTTGGCTCACTTGCAAACTCATCCCAGTACTTTCTCTCGATTTTTCTCCACTGCGACCCGTCCGCGGGTGCTCTCAACTTCCCGTCTTTCTTACGGTCCTCATTGTGCCATCGCATCAACTTGGCATGCTCTCCATTTCTGAACAGACGTTTCAACCGTGGTATTATAGGAGCATACCACATCACCTTCGCAGGAACCCTCTTCCTGGGGGGCTCGCCGTCAACATCACCAGGGTCATCTCGTCTGATCTTATACCGTAATGCACCGCATACCGGGCATGCGTTCAGATCCTTGTACGCACCGCGGAAGAGGATGCAGTCATTAGGGCATGCATGTATCTTCTGCACCTCCAATCCTAGAGGGCATACGACCTTCTTTGTTGCGTATGTACTGTCGGGCAATTCGTTATCCTTTGGAAGCTTCTTCTTCAATATTTTCAGTAGCTTCTCAAATCCTTTGTCAGGCACAGCATTCTCTGCCTTCCACTGCAGCAATTGCAGTACGGTACCGAGCTTTGTGTTGCCATCTTCGCAATTGGGGTACAACCCTTTTTTGTGGTCCCCTAACATGCGATCAAACTTCACCTTCTCCTTTTGACTTTCGCATTGCGTCCTTGCATCGACAATGACCCGGCGGAGATCATCATCATTGGGCACATCGTCTGGTTCCTCTTGATCTTCAGCAGCTTCGCCCATTGCAGCATCATCATGCACATCGTCTGGTTCCTCTTGATCTTCAGTAGCATCACCGTATTCAGGGGGCACATAGTTGTCATCGTACTCTTCTTCTTCGCCGTCTTCCATCATAACCCCTATTTCTTCGTGCCTCGTCCAAACATTATAGTGTGGCATGAAACCCTTGTAAAGCAGGTGGGTGTGGAGGATTTTCCGGTCAGAGTAAGACTTCGTATTCTCACATATAGGGCATGGACAACACATAAAACCATTCTGCTTGTTTGCCTCAGCCACTTCGAGAAAATCATGCACGCCCTTAATGTACTCGGAGGTGTGTCTTGAACCGTACATCCATTGCCGGTTCATCTGCGTGCATTATATATAATTAAGTGTGTCAAAAATCATCACAGAACATCATGAATAGATAATTAAGTGACCAAATTAATAGAAGTTCATCATCACATTAAAACTAAAGTACATACATAGTTCTCATCTAACAACATAAAGCTCTGCAGAGCATCTAAATTAATTAAACCATACACTGAAACTATGTAAAACATTTCAATGCGAAAATAAATGCGATCATAATCGTAACCAATGTAACAACTGATCCAACGGCATAATGATACCAAGCCTCGGTATGAATGGCATATTTTCTAATCTTTCTAATCTTCAAGCGCATTGCATCCATCTTGATCTTGTGATCATCGACGACATCCGCAACATGCAACTCCAATATCATCTTCTCCTCCTTAATTTTTCTAATTTTTTCCTTCAACAAATTGTTTTCTTCTTCAACTAAATTTAACCTCTTGACAATAGGGTCGGTTGGAATTTCCGGTTCAACAACCTCCTAGATAAATAAAATCTATGTCACGTTGGTCGGCGTAATTGTCATAAACAATAAATGAACCAATAGTTATGAAAAGATAATATATACCACATCTGAATCATAGACAGGACGAGGGCCGACGGGGGCGGATACCAAAACCATCGCACTATATAAGATGCAATAATAAAAGTAAGAAAATTATACAAGTATCTATATAAACATACAAGTAAGAGTTTTTTTTCCTTTCAGAAAGAAGATAAGAACAAGAGGCTCACCACGGTGGTGCCAGTGACGAGATCGGCGCGGGCGATCGACGGCGGTGAAGACGGGGACGGGACGTGACAGACCGCTAAACCTAGACAAATATTGAGAAAAATGGAGCTTGGAGGTCGAGCTTGGAGAGGAGAAAGCTTAAGTAGTGTGGCTCGGGCATTCCATCGAACACCTCGTGTGCATAGGAGGTGAGCTAGAGCACCACAAAGCTCTCTCCTCACCGGCCACGAAAAACAGAGCAGTGAGAGTGCTCTGCTCGCGGGGTATATATAGGCAATTAATTGGTCCCGGTTGGTGGCATGAACCGGGACTAATGGGCAGCCTTTGGTCCTGGTTCAGGCCACCAACCAGGACAAATGGTGGTGGGCCAGGAGCAAGGCACATTGGTCCCGGTTCGTCCCACCAACCGGGACCAAAAGGTCCAGACGAACCGGGACCAATGGCCCACGTGGCCCGGCCGGCCCCCGGGGCTAACGAACCGGGTCCAATGCCCCCATTGGTCCTGGTTCTGGATTGAACCGGGACTAATGGACTGACCCGGCCTGAACCATTGCCCCCTTTTCTACTAGTGTTTGTCAACTTTTATCTCTCTGAATTAAGGACTCCCGCCCCACATGCACCACAGGACGTGTACGCACTACGCATAACACGTACTATAGGCAGTACGTGCTCCATCACTGCAGGATGATGCACCGCTCCCCTCCCTCCTGACCTAACGGGCTAACCCACACCACACATGCACGGCGATTTCGGTGGCGCCCGTGCTGCTCGACACCGCGGAGCTAGACTGGCAAATCTGATTAGAATGATTTGCTGTTTTTCTGGCACGGATCCATGAGATTTTCGGCCGATCGGTCGATATCGATGTGTCCGCGTCTAGAAATATATCTCCTTCCTTTTGCAGATGCTGTAGCTAGACCAGACCGGCCAAAGTGCCCGACAACGTGATGCAATCCCACCTATGTTTCCACACCAAAGCAGTCACTGTTAGGCTCCTTTAATACTCTACATTATGATTAAGAGGTAATAGCATCCCAAGTCCCTGAACTTGCACAACATGTGATGGTTTAGTCCTTGTACTTGTAAAAGTGGATTGGGTAGTCCCTGAACTTGAAGCAGATGAGCAAGTTTAGTCCTGGGCCAATCACATGCAGCCAAGTGGACGGCAAGTGGACGAGCTGGTCAGCACGGCAAATTTTGCACTTAGGACCCTACCGTTTTCCTGTATCTACCCGCAGTGCAGCACCAGGTGAAATAAAAAACACCTGAATTAATGTGTCTCATCCTCCTCCGCTTTGATTCTCCTCCGTTAATTCAGGTGAACTCCAGTTCAGTAAACTTGGAGACAACATGCAGTATATATTCAAACCCATCTACTCTAAAGTGGCTGCTAGTATGTTACTGTCTTTCACTGTTAGCAGTAATCAAAAGTTTAGCCGTCAATATATTCAAACCCATCTACTCTAAAGTGGCTGAAATATAACACAATTACGATTTGCTCTTAAAAAAAGTCAATAGCACATATTAATGCACAGCTGTTAAAAAATAATATAGAAACAAGTAAGGAACGAATCTTGGGGACGGACCTGGTGAGAACGTAGTTTGGGCCTGCATCTTATCGCCCTTTACTATACAGAGTAGTTTAACAGCATTACGAGACAAAATCATCACCAAAATTAAACCGCCAAGCCCGACATACAAAATTTGGTAGTCTATATCTTCACATACAAAATGGTGTAAAAAAAACTCCATTGTATAGAACCTCAGTTTTCCAGCGGATTGTCTAAATTTGGTAGTTTACATCTCCAACGGCTATATTTTCAACAGCTATTTTCATCAATCTGGTGTTCCAACCCAATTTATGTCACTCGATCCTACATTCATCATGTCTAGAAATGAGGAATTGTTCATCTGTGAGCCCATCTCATATGAGTTTTCCATCTGCACACAAACAACAATTCAGCAATATAGATAGATAGCAGTATATACAGATAGCAGCGAAACAAAGAGCAATATACAGATAGCAGCAAAACATCCCTCGCGCTCACGCCTCGCAGCCTCCTTCGCGCTCGCGTCTCGCAGCCGCCCTCGCCCTCGCGCTCGTAGACACAACTCGCCGCCGCCGCCGCCGCTCGCGCTCGCAGCCGGAGCCCCACACGCATACGTAGCCGGCGGCGGCCGGATTCGGCGTCAGATCCATCTGCCCCATCTCCCTGTCCCGTCTCTCCCATCGCGCGCTCTCTCTCTCTCTCTCTCTGAATCTGAAAAAACAGGGCGTACCTCAGCGACGGCGAGCTCGAGGCAGTGGTGCAGGCGTCCTCCTCGTCTCCAACTGCCCCGGATTGGCGCGGGAACGAGCTCGCGAGTCCACATTTGGACGATGTGTAGCTAGTTTGATGGATGTCTAAAATTTAGAGCACGCCATACACCAGCCGCTGGAGATGTTTTTTGCCCTCTGATGGTCTATGTATTGACTTAGACTATGGGATACACAAGCCACTACAGATGCTCTAAGCTAGGTCACACACAACCTCCATGCTACCAAGCTACTACTACTAAGTGCTGGCAGTGCAAAATTAGTGGATCCAGGCAATAGTAACAGAACACCCATGACAGGCGCTGCCTGAACCGGGGAGGATAGAAAAACCACTGCACCTACCACGCCACCGATGAACTCGGCCATGCCATGCACCCCGAAGGTCCAAGTTAATGCACTGCATGCTACAGGACGAGGACAGGCTACCACTGACCACCACCGTCAAGCCGGCGTTGTGATCACCGGAAGATGCCATGCCATGAGTGACATGAGCTAGGGAACCTGCAGCACCCTCTGCACCAGGTGCCATGAGCTCCAGTTCAGTAAACTTGGAGACAACATTAATTCAGGTGTTGTTTATTTCACCTGGTGCTGCACTGCGGATAGATATAGGAAAACGATAGGGGCCTAAGTGCAAATTGTGCCGCGCTGACCAGCTCGTCCACTTGGCTGCACGTGATTGGCTCAGGACTAAACTTGCTCATCTGCTGCAAGTTCAGGGACTACTCAATCCACTTTTGCAAGTACAAGGACTAAACTATCACATGATGCGCAAGTACAGGGACCTGGGGTGCTATTACCTCTATGATTAAAGTTGAATCTCAAAAATTGAGGACGTACTACATATGGAATGGATGGAGTATATCTTTAAGGGCTGTCTGAGGGCATGACCAATGCATAGCCCCACGGTGATACCATGTAGGCCTCGCAGGGTCGGATGTTAGGAAAAGTAGGTTCGGATGAAGCAACAGGATCCTCTGCAGGAGGCGGATGTTTGAGGAGAAAAAATATGATCCGGTGCATAAAGCTGAAAAGGTTGAATGGAGAGTAAAGATGCATGTGTAGTGGGAGTCTTTATTTTCTATTCTTTGATGAGACTCACTATTAGTAGTTTGCGTTGAGAAAAAAAAATTAATATAGATCTTCAAACTACTTTTTTGTCGCCATTGTACATGGCCTGATCAACCTCTCTTGGTAATTGTTGCGCCAAGCAAGGAAACCGTTGCTTTATTACGTACCAATAGGATATCGACACGGGTCATCATTACTAGTGAATCTACTAACCATGAGAAGAACAACAATATAGATATGGCACATGCTATTATTGGCAGTGCAAAGCAGAGGGGGCCATGGGAGCGCGTGATGCACGGTCCACTCAACGTATCGGGCAAGTTGGGGGAGTTTGTTAAATCAGAGAGCCCAATTTCGAACCTCGTGGCCGCCTGCCTGCCCACAAGCAGCGTTCGACCGCTACGTACGTTGGATGAACAAAAATATATCTTAAATCTATCGCTCAGTGGAGCACTGGCTGGCTTTTGGTCAGCACTCAGCAGCCATGCATATGCGGCTAGACCTAGATGCTAATTATTGATGAGTGTGTCTGCCTGCTGTTGTTGTTCCGTTGATGCGTGTCAGAACAAAAGGAGTGGATCCGTCGGAAGTACTACTACTACATCGATCGAATATATTTTTTTATCTATATTTGAAAGGCATCTATCGATTATTGATGATGATGGCTACGGCCAAGAAAGGCCTTTAGTTTACACCAGGATGTTCCCTCCAAAGTGGGAGGGAGAGGGCGCGTCGCTCACGCTCACACAACAGGAGTTATTATCTGGGGTGAAGCCATGCCTTTTCGCAAACACTTGCGTGACTGAGGCGACCAGGACCAGCTCCACTCCACGGAAAGTGAAAAAATACAAGCATATTTAGTGGTACATGGTATGTTGGGGCATTTGCATTGCAAGAGTACCACGCCATGTGGAATATTTGCTACAAAATCTTAGAGTCACACAAATATTCTGGTGCTTATGTTCTGTCTTTGCTCCCATGCCGGATGTCCAGGCTGCCTACCGAACGTCCGGGCCGCACGCCGGATATCCGGCCCACTCCCCGGATGTCCGGCTCCCTGCTAGTGCTATCCAGACACTAGTATGTTTGCGCGTATTCGCCAGATGTCCGGGCTTCACCCCGGATGTCCGGGACTTCTAGCCTCGCCGGATGTCCGGGCTTCACCCCGGATGTCCGGCCTATGCTATCCAGAGAGCATCTTCAATCTGGGTATTCGCCAGATGTCCGGGACTCCCAGCCACGCCGAATGTCCGGACTTTGCCCCGGATGTCCGGCCCCTCTGTTTTGTTCTATGCTTTCTGCCTCACTTCATGTGCACTATGCTAGGCCGGATGTGCGGCCCATGTCCCGTCTGGTCTTGCCTGTCATTTACACTGCAACGACCATATTTGCACCCACACTATATATAGCCCTCTTCCCCCACGGGAGAGGGTTGACCATTCACTTTGAGCAAACCCTAGAACACATTTCACTCTCTCTCTCTCTCTCTCTCTCTCTCTCTCTCTCTCTCTCTCTCTCTCTCTCTCTCTCTCTCTCACCTTTCCACACCAAATCTTAGATCCCTAAGGGATTTGAGAGCATTTGAGAGAAGTTATCCGTCCAAGTGATAGATCCACTCATTCCCCTTCTTTGCAATAAGGAATTCGTGATTTGAGCAAGTCTTGAGCTTTTCCCCATCGTTCTTGTTACTCTTGGAGGTTGGAGACTCCTAGGCGGTAGGAGTCATTCGAAGAGGAACTGTTCATTGTGATTACCCCCGGAAAAGTTTGTAAGGGTTTGGAGATCACCCCAAGATCTACCACTAGTGGTTGAGAAACGCCTTTGTTGTGTTGTCTCAAAGGGAGAATAGGGTGAGCCTTCATGGCGTTGGTGTGCCTTCGTGGTAACATCCACCTCTCTAACGGTGACGTAGCTTCCCTCATCTCTCGGAGTTGCGGTTATCCCTAACCCTAACTTCCTACTTGTGGTTACTTGTCTCTTAGTCTTTACTTATATCATATTGTGCTTGTTTACTCTCCTCTAGTGTTACTTTTTTACCTTGTTTAGCTCATCGCATCACACTTGCAATTGTTAGGCTCAACTTCATATTCCGCATTATTGCCTAAAATTGCCAAGTAACAATTAAAATTTGTAGTTGTGCCTATTCACCCCCCTAGGTCCATCTCGATCCTTTCAATTGGTATCAGGGCCTCGTGCTCTATTCTTGTGGCTTAACCGCCCTAGAGCGAGATGAACCCCGATGGGACTCCACTTGTTGCAGATCCGAAAGATAAGGGCACAACTTCCACCGAAGACAAGTCCTTCACTTCTGAGGATCTGGAACGGGCGCTTGCTAAGCAAAAGGAGGAGCATGATGCTTCTCTTGAGGCCTTGGTCCAAAATGGGACTAGCCTCATTGACCACGATGCTTGCACCACTTTCTGGTGGTGCAGCCTCGAGGCCAACTGTGCATACTCCTTCACTTGGCCAACAACCTCCTAGTAATGAACACTCCAGTGTTCCTTGGCTTTATGCAAGACCTCAAGTTGAGAAACCAAAGTATAACCCTCAAGGCAAACCTACTTTACTTGATGACACAACAAACTTTTCTTTGTGGAGAGTTGCTATGCAGGATCATATTCGATATGGAAATGGTGAGATGTTGGAGATCTTGGAGTATGGTTATCAAGACGTAGACCCGAAGAATCTTACACCAAGAGAAGTATATGACAAGCATCTCAACGACACCGCAATCATGTGCATAAGGAGAGGTATGGCTGACAAGCAAAAGAGACCATACATACACATCACGAGTGCCAAGTTATTATGGGATAGCATTATGAGGACCAAGACCGCTACCTCCACTCTCCGGCTTGCTCAATATGAAATTGCCAAGGGTCAATTGCAAAAAAATTGTATGGAAAAAGGAGAATCCCCCACGCAGCTCCTTGAGCGTCTCATGACTCTCACCGCCGACATTGAGTCTTGTGATTCTGACAAGACACAAGATGGATTCAACTTGACTAAGAGGTTTCTTGTGGACAAGTTGCTTCATGCTCTTGCTCCTTATCATCACCAAATGGTGTGGGACATAACACAACACCATGGATTCAAGGAAATGACCCTGGATGACATCATATCCATGTTCAAACTATTTGAAGAATCAAAGGCAAATGCCACAAAACATATTTCCATGCACGGTACCCCAACATCAAAGATCAACCTTGAATTGAAGGCCAAGCATGTGTGTGAAGAAGAGAAAAGTGAAGAAGAAGATGAGGAGGAGGAGGAAGATGGTGATGAGATTGACTCCGATGAGAGTCCTTCATATGAAGACATTGCTCTCTTTGTCAAGAAGTTTAGCGCGGGAAAATTCAAGGGAAGATTCTAGAAGAAGAAAGTGAGGAAATGCTACAACTGTGAAGAAACCAACCACTTCTCCAACAAATTCCCTTATGAGAAGAGATAAGATAAACCATGGTTTCCCAAGACCTTTCCCAAGAAAAAGTTGCCAAATCCTCTGAACTCCAAGCTCAAGAAGAGAGATGGGAAAGCAATGGTTGCTCATGAAGAATCCGATCCGGATGATGTTAGTTGTGTTGCCGGAGTAGCTCAAGATTCTCAAACACCTTGAGGCTAGTCAACAAGAGTGGTGAGGTTGTCACCTACAACTACATGAAAGACTACAAGGGCAACGCTCATGAGTGCTTTATGGCAAAGGCCGTGATAGAAGATGGAGAGGATGAAAACTCTCCTGACAAGGTCAAGGTAACCCCACGATCAAACCCTCCTCTTTTCACTCCTTCTACTCCTAGTGATGAGTATCTTGATGCGGAGGATAATTATGATGATAATGATATATATGACCCCATGTTTGCAAAATTAAATAAGGTCATGTGCTCCCTCAAAGGAAAGAAGCTCACTATGTTTCGCATGCTTATGGAGATGGTGGGCAAGCACACCGGCAACATTAAGGAACTCGAAACCCTCATAACCAAGGAAAAGGAAAAATATGAAATCCTTGAGCGGAAAATACAATATGAGGAAGCACGAAATGATGAACTATGCTTGAAAATTGGTGCAAACATTGATGTTCATGCTATAGATCTTTGCCTCCTTGAAAAAGGCTAAGGACTCTTGCAAAGAGTTGATGAACGATAAAAGTAAGCTTGTGAAGTCTCATGCTTCTCTCTCTAAGGATTGTGAGCTTCTATCCGTGTCCCTCAAGACTAAGGAAGAAGAGCTAACCCTTCTTACAAAGAGTTTTGTGACACTCAAGATAACTTATCTTGAAACTCTAGCCAAGGCTTACTCTTCTCCTATTATCAATGTTGATGCTTGTACTACTAACTCTAGTAGTGACCTAGCATCTATTCTTGAGGAGAATCGCTTTATTAAGGCTCAACTCGAGAAATGTCTCATGACATGTGCTCAAGGACAAAAGAACCTTGATGAGGTATTGAGCCAACACAATGAGGTGTTAGCCAAAGAGGGGCTTGGGTTTAACCCAAGCACAAGCAAGAAGAAGACGTCTTCTCAAATGTGCACCACTCCTCTAAAATAAACATTTGTACGAGAAGGGAACAAGGAGAAAGGTAAGGTTGTGAGTGGAAAGACCACAAGGGGCATGCCCACTCTCAACAAGCCAAAAGAGTTCATGCCTCCATCCTATGTACTCCGTAAAACTAAGGATGGAGAAGTTTATGCAAAAAAATTGGTCCTCGAAATGCATTTCGTTTCTATGCTATTTGGGTCCCTAAGACCCTTGTGACTAACTTGAGAGGTCCCATTGCAAAATGGGTGCCTCTAACCAAGTCATAATTATGTGTAGGTTGCTTTCTCTGGTGGAGTAAAATGGGTGATTGATAGTGGATGTACAAATCATATGACCGGAGATAGCAAATTACTCTAAGATTTCATGGAAGCTATTCAACCATTTATGAGCATTATGTTTGGTGGAGGATCAAAAGGACAGGTACTCGGGTTGGGCAAGGTGGCTATTACAAATGACATGTCTCTTGCAAATGCCATGCTTGTCCAATCCCTTAAATACCATTTGCTTTCCATTCGCCAATTGGCTTCTGTTGGCTATGGTACACTCTTTGGACTAATGGATTTGAAGGTCTTTGATACTCTCGAAGTGGCTTTTGTTGGAGAGTTGGATGGCAACCTTTAGACGGTTGATTTCTCGAAAGAGAGCACATTTCATGCAAGTTGTCTAATGGCCAAGGCCGACAAGTGGTGGCTATGGCATCGCCGGCTAGCCCATGTCGGCATGAGAAATCTTCAAGATCTCTTAAAGGGTAATCACATCCTTGGACTAACCAATGTGTCTTTTGAGAAAGATCGTGTGTGTAGTGCATGCATAGCCGGGAAGCAACATCAATCAAAGCACCCACCCAAGAATATCATGTCTACTTCAAGGCCCTTGGAGCTCCTTCATGTGGATCTTTTTGGGCCTCCTTCATGGGATAGTCTTGGTGGGAAAAATTATGGGCTTGTCATTGTTGATGATTACTCAAGATATACATGGGTGTTTTTCCTCAAATCCAAGGACGAGACGAAGATCACCTTCATTGATTTTTCCAAGCAAGCACAACGCAAGTTTGATAAAGACATCTTGGCTATAAGAAGTGATAATGGCTTTGAGTTCAAGAACTACACCTTGGAAGAATTTCTTAGTGATGAAGGGATTGATCATCAATATTCAGCTCCATACACTCCTCAGCAAAATGGTGTAGCCGAAAGGAAGAACCGTACACTTGTGGAGATGGCAAGGTCCATGTTGGATGAATACAAGTCGCCACATAGTTTTTCGGCCGAGGCTGTCAACACTGCATGCCATGCATCAAGCCGGCTCTTCCTCCGCACTATATTGGAAAAGACTCCATACGAGCTCCTAACTGGGACCAAGCCGAATGTCAAGTACTTTCGTGTATTTGGTGCAAATGTTTCATCCTCAACAAAATAGAATGGTTAGGAAAATTTCAATCCAAAACAATTTAGGGCATATTTGTTGGCTATGGATCAAACTCTCACGCTTATAGAGTCTACAAAAAATCTAATGGATGTGTTATAGAAACTTGTGACGTGGTGTTGATGAATTTAATGGCTTCCATGGGGAGCAAGTTGATCTAAGTGATGTAGGTGAAGAAGATTCTCCTCAAGATATTTTGACCATGGGTGTTGGTGCACTTCTTCAATGGAACAAGAACCTCATGATGATGATGAAGAAGATGGAAGCTTCACACATCATCAAACTACTTCAACACTCATACCTCCTATTGCTCAACCAATGCCCTTAGTCCAAGTACAAGAAGATGATCAAGTCCCTCTTCATGATAATCTTCAAGAACAAGATCATCATCAAGGGCAAGAACAAGAAAGTGCAATCATTGATGATGAACCTCAACAAATGCAAGATGAAGAAGATCTTCCACCACACATTAATGATCCATATGTTGAGGACGTGGATGATGGGCATGAATTTGAACCTCGCAAAACCCTAACCTCCATCATGCCTCGAGTGGCCGGTCGTGTTTATGTTGACAAATTCTCACCGGAATATCAGAAGGTAGAGTCACTCGTAAACATTTGACAAACTTTTGTGCTCACTTCTCGTTTGTGTCTAGTGTTGAGCCTCTCAAGGTACAAGATGAATTGATGGACAATGATTGGCTCATTGCTATGCAAGAAGAGTTGAACATTTTTGAATGCAGCCAAGTGTGGTCATTAGTCGAGAGGCCAACTACGATGCACAATGTCACTGGAACAAAATGGATTTTCAAGAACAAGCAAGATGAGAATGGTGTAATCATATGTAACAAGGCAAGGTTAGTGGCACAAGGGTACTCACAAGTTGATGGTTTGGACTTTGGTGAGACCTTTGCCCCCGTTTCCCATCTTGAATCTATTCACATATTACTTGCTTATGTTGCTTTCAATGGTTTTACATTACATCAAATGGATGTGAAGAGTGCTTTCCTTAATGGTCCTATATAAGAAGAAGTATATATATCACAACCACTTGGGTTAGTTGATCCCGATCACAAAGACTATGTGTATAAACTGCATAAGGCTTTGTATGGCCTCAAACAAGCACCTCGTGCTTGGTATAATCATCTTAAGAAGTTTTTACTTGATGATGGTTTTGTGAGAGGGGTGATCGATCCCACTCTTTACTAAGAGGGACAAGGGTGATTTGATCTTATGCCAAATCTACGTAGAAGATATCATTTTTGGTTCTCCTAACATTCATCTATGCAAGAAGTTTGCGGCTTCCATGACCAAGAATTTTGAAATGTCACTCAATGCGGACTTGAAGTTCTTTCTCGGATTCCAAATTCAACAATTTCAAGAAGGAATTTTCTTGTCTCAAGCAAAATACCTCAAGGATATCCTAGAGAAGTTTGGCATGTCTGATGCTAGTCCATGTAAGACACACATGCTAACAAAAATTGTACTCACTGAAGACACGAATGGTATCCCTTTCGACCCATCTATTTACCGCTCTATGATTGGTTCATTGCTTTATCTTTGGGCATCTAGACCAGACATCATGTTCAGTGTATGCATGTGTGCTAGATTTCAAGCTTCCCCTAGGGAAAGTCATCATAAGGCGGTTAAGCATATTCTTAGATACCTTATTCACACCCCAAAGTTGGGTCTATGGTACCCCAAGGATGCTAAGTTTGATCTCATTGGGTACACAGATGCGGATTGGGCTGGAGACAAAGTGGGACGGAAGTCCACCTCCGGTGCATGTCAATTTCTTGGACGCTCCTTGGTAAGTTGGTCCTCAAAGAAGCAAAATTGTGTTGCCCTCTCCATCGCCGAAGCTGAATACATTGCAACCGCTAGTTGTGCAACTCAGTTACTATGGATGAGGCAAACTTTGAAGGATTACAGTATCACCTATAGACATGTGCCTCTTCTGTGTGATAATGAAAGTGCCATCAATATTGCTAAGAATCCCAAAGATCATACTCGCACCAAGCACATTGATATTAGGTATCATTTCTTAAGGGATCATGTGGAAAAGGGTGACATTCATATTGATCATGTTGGTACAGATACCCAACTTGCAGATATTTTCACCAAGCCATTGGATGAAGCAAGGTTTTGTCAACTTAGGCGTGAACTTGGTATCTTCGAGCTTGACAACATTATGTGAAATCTAGTACCCATTCATGCATTTTCATCATGCCTTTTCTTGATGTAGGCATATATTTAGGGGGAGACATTCAATTCATGAGTACTCTCACCCTACATAATGCATAAATAGAACAAACGCTCTCAAAGTTACCATGTTTTTCAAACTATGGTGCTTTAAATGATGGAGTCGTGACTATGTTTCCAAGGTCGAAATCTTTGCGATACTATGTCCCATATGCTCAAACATGGTGACCTCGGTCACCGCTCGTGGATTGCTTATATGAACCTTTCTTTACTTAATATTGTGGGGTTATTTGCACGTCTTAGTATGACCATAAAATTACTTTGTTCTTCATCTCGACAATATCAAATCTCCTTGGTGGAGTCTATATCACAAACTAACACTATATGGCCCTTACACTATCCTCTCCCTATCTCTATCTCTGTCCAGTGGCCGGACATTCGGGTCCACTACTAGACATCCGGGCCCTGGCACTTCTTTGGTGCTTAAAATCATCGTGCGTCTCCAGTGGCCGGACATTCGGGCCTTAGCAGGACATCCGGGCCCTTAGGTCCTTCTCATCTGCTCCCTAACCTCTAATCGCCGGATATCCGGGCCTGACCTTCGGATGTCCGGCCCATCGCCCGCAGACACACAAAATAGGATGGGGGTCGGGATTTGGGGGCAGTTCCCCCTTCCTCCTCTCTCGCTCTCCCATCAATTCCACATCGCCACCGCCGCCGGGCTGTGCTTTGGCGTTGCCCCGGCCATCTCCTCCAACCTCCGGCCCCGATCTCTTGCCTACGTCTTCATCTCCTCCCGATCCATAGTTCCATCCAATCCATTCTCTGGGTTGCGGTGTGAATCACTCGGGAGGGACCGGTTCGGGTGTTGACTTGTGGATCGGCCACCGAAGTTCTTCATGGATCATACCAAGAATTGCGGCCCTCCTCCTTCTTCCCGGGGTATGGCTGATATCTACTCTTGCCTTTCTTCCTATTTGGAACAACCATCCTAGGTTTTCATTATCTCTCATGGCTATCTTGGTGTATATATCTCTCTAGAGATTTGATGTCACTTGCCTAGCCTAAAATCCTCTCTATGTACTTGGCTAAAACAACTTAATCATGGGCATGTCAATATTTTGATCCACCACTTGGACTTGACCTATGGTCATGTTCGAAAATGTTCACATCCTCATTGTTTAATTTTCTTTATCCTTCTTCATACTTTTTGACTCCTTCTCATCGGTTCCCTTATCGTGTATTCGTTTCAGTCAATCGCCGGCAAGGTTCCACCGACTCTGATGAACATGCTCGATCTAAGAAGAAGAAGACCACCACCGGTCCTAAGAAGAAGCGTAGGGCACCATCACCAAGTCCGTCGGCCTCTGATCCGGATGATGAGGACTATGTTGGGGAGGAAGAGGAAGACATTGCCCCTAGGAGCTCCGTTGGTCAGTCAAAACCGGGAACCCGGAGGGGGCCCGTGCCTCATGTCCGAGGCTCTGCTATGCGTGTTGTCCGTGGTCGCCACATCTCCATGGAGATCCGTATCAGCGGGGATCGCCCCATTCACGACTTCACGACCATGGGGGCTGGTCCATACCTTGAGTTTTGACGGGATATCAATCAATTTGAGATGAAGGCTAATGCTGAGGATGCTCATTTCCGTACTCGCATGCAACAGGACCTCTACTCTAGCTTCGCCCGCGGCCGTGGTCTTGCTCCTCACAAATATCTGGATCTTAAATTCTTGCGTGATAATCCTGCCATGTTCCCTGACAACTCAGTCAAGATCATTGATGATATGACTCTTGGTCCAGCAATGACCTTCAGGTGTGATTGGAATGAAGCTGCCATCCTTCAGTTCTATGCCACCTGCTTCTTTGGACCTGCCAACACTCTCACCTGGATGACCGATGATACCGTGCTAAGCATCACCTATGAGCATTTTGTTCAGATTTTTTGCCTCTCCGGTGTCGGACATAAAATCCACTGTTTGGATCCACTGCATAAGCCCAAGGGAATTGATAATTGCCTGCCTCTTGTTAAGCCTGTCACTCAGCTCACTGAGGAGGAACGTGGGTATCCACCCAGTGAGTATCCATCTTCAAGTCTCCCTACTACATTCTCTATCAGTGTGTGCTTCGCACTCTCTATCCATAGAAGGGAGATCGCTCAAGGGCTCGCCACTACTGCATTGACTTCATGGTTCGTATGCATGAGAAGCCAACCGAGCCTCTTGACACAGCCCATTACATTTGGCATGAGATCCGTGTTTCCAGCTTTCTTCAGTCGCGCCAGTTTCCTCATGCTCCGTTCATCCAGGCGCTAATTGATCACACTACTCCGTTTGAGGTTGCCAAGACGGAGGTGCATGCCATTTGGAAACCACCTCCTCATATGCGCTTGGCTGCTCCTACTCCATCTGCTGCTCCTCGACAGTCTAGGAAGTCTGCTCGTGCGTCTCATCCCACGGGTTCCTCCGTGCCTTCCTCCTCGACCGCACCTCGAGGACGTCTTGCATTGTCCTTGAGAAAGGCTCAATCTGCTATTATGAAGGAGATCACTTTCAACTGTCAGCAAAACCATGATGTTCAGAAGTGCCTCATCATCTCCAAGAACCAGCTCAAGCAGCGCCTTCATGACCGTAGGAGTCCTGTGAGTGATGATGATCCTATTCCCGCGGCTCCATCCTCTTCCACCTTCGGATTCCCGTCTCGTGACGAGTTCGCTGAGTTCTTTGATGATAATGATGACATCTGCCAGGAGTGATTTCTATTGTATTCTTATAGTTCTTCACCCCTTTTTGCATGTTGCTATCAAAGGGGGAGAAGTAGTATCTTAATTTGGGTCTAGATCATGTTATATGTTGGTTGTGTGTGTGCACTATTATTCGAACTCTTATGTATGCTACGTATGTTACTTAACGTTTGAGACGATGTTGTTAACCTTATGGCTATGGGTTGTTGTTATGGTTGTCTCATATGTGCGTGGCATACTTTCCTATCTTTTTGAGTAACACATGCTACCATGAGAGTTTGTGATGTACATCCTAACATAATCATTTCATGCACACAATGAGGGGGAGCTAAAGCAAATAGGAACATATACTGTATTATGCTCTCATGATTTACAATGCAAAATTTATTTATTGCATCTATGATACTACATGTATGATTGTCATCAACAAACAAAAAGGGGGAGATTGAAAGTGCAATCTTGCCCTTACATCATGTTTTGATGTTGATGACAATATACATGTAGGGGACTAACTATGTTTGTCAAGTGAATCTCAGGTGTTAGTCTCCGGTTCATCAAAATGTGTGTGGATCATGAGCATATGAAGTTTATTTTACCCAAAGTATACTCAAGCAAGAAGTATAAAAAAGATTGCATCATTTGATTTCTTGAGTATAGGATCCCGCACTATTAAGAGGGGATCGGTAGGGTTAGTGAAGGACTTGCTCATGCCATAATGATTCCTAGCTTCAAAATCTTAGGGTCACAAAAATATGCTGGTGCTTATGTTCTGTCTTTGCTCCCACGCCGGATATCCGGCCCACTCGCCGGATGTCCGGCTCCCTACTATCTAGACACCAGTATGTTTGCACGTATTCGCCGGATGTCCGGGCTTCACCCCGGATGTCCGGGACTTCTAGCCTCGCCAGATGTCCGGGCTTCACCCCGGATGTCTATGCTATCTAGAGAGCATCTTCAATCTGGGTATTCGCCGGATGTTCGGTCATTTGCTGGATGTCCGGGACTCCCAGCCACGCCGGATGTCTGGACTTTGCCCCGGATGTCTGGCCCCTCTGTTCTGTCCTTTGCTTTCTGCCTCACTTCACGTGCACTATGCTAGGCCGGATGTCCGGCCCATGTCCCGGATGTCCGGTCTTGCCTGTCATTTACACTGCAACGGCCATATTTGCACCCACAATATATATAACCCTCTTCCCCCACGGGAGAGGGTTGACCATTCACTTTGAGCAAACCCTAGAACACATTTCACTCTTTCTCTCTCACCTTTCCACACCAAATCTTAGATCCCTAAGGGATTTGAGAGCATTTGAGAGAAGTTGTCCGTCCAAGTGATAGATCCACTACTTCCCCTTCTTTGCACCAAAGGAATTCGTCATTTGAGCAAGTCTTGAGCTTTTCCCCGTCGTTCTTGTTACTCTTGTAGGTTGGAGACTCCTAGGCGGTAGGAGTCATTCGAAGAGGAATCGTTCATTTTTTTACCCCCGGAAAAGTTTGTAACGGTTTGGAGATCACCCCAAAATCTACCAATAGTGGTTGAGAAATGTCTTCGTGGTGTTGTCTCAAAGGGAGAATGGGTGAGCCTTCGTGGCGTTGGTGTTCCTTCGTGGTAACATCCACCTCTCTAACGGTGATGTAGCTTCCCTCCAAGGAAGTGAACATTGGCATACAACCTCGTCTCTCGGAGTTGCGGTTATCCCTAACCTTAACTTCCTACTTGTGGTTACTTGTCTCTTAGTCTTTACTTATATCATATTGTGCTTGTTTACTCTCCTCTAGTGTTACTTGTTTACCTTGTTTAGCTCATCGCATCACACTTGCAATTGTTAGGCTCAACTCATATTCCGCATTATTGCCTAAAATTACTAAGTAACAATTAAAATTTATAATTGTACCTATTATAACCCCCCCCCTCTAGGTCCATCTCGATCCTTTCAGCTACACGTCGAGCGGAGGATCTTTTTGAAAGATATGCCGCCTCACGAGCAGTCGGATCTGACGAAATCAAGTGGTTGGACGTCTTCCTCATCTTTGCAACAGAGAACTTGTTGTGGAAACAACTGTAACATAGATTGTGTTGTGGATTTTCTTTGCAGGATAGGTTCTGTTGTAGGATTATTGTTGCAACATGGTCGTGTTGCAGATTTTTTTTCTGTCTTCACTTTGATGCAATAGAGTTATTGTTGCAGGAATTTTTTTCAATTGAGCTGATGTTGCATTTTTTTCCTTTTTTACCTCTATATGGTGTTACGGAAGAAAGATTGCAACCTGACTGATGTTGTAGAAATCTTTCTTGCAATAGATTAGATGTTGCACAATAAAACTCCGCCTTCGCTCAGCCTTAGCCGGTGGTGAGGGAGTGCGGCGCCGCCCGTCCCCTCCGTCACGCCGCTGCAGGCTACCGCTGGACCTCCAACTAGGTCGCCTCACCACCATCCTCCTCTCCGGTAAGGTTTACGCCATTGATTTTTGCTGACGCACTTGCATACGGGAGAGAGGTTGAGGAAAGAGATAAGATGGTGCAGAGAGACTTCCGTGGTCCAATAGGCCACGTGTCAATCAAGGGAGGCGGCGGACACCCGCTCTAGATGGTCCGGCTGACCAGAATCATTTCCCAAAAGTAATGGCCGCTGCTAAAGGCAATCGTGGTCCATAATTGTTCCAATGCTTCTCTTTTGCATCTCACTTTTTTTACCAGAAAAAAAACCGTTTGTATTATCTTAGGCTTCTTACCAAGAGAAGATCTCCTAGTGAAAAAAAAAGTTTTCTCCATTATTAAGGAGAACTCGAGGGTTGAGGACCTAGACAACATTGGTAATCCTCTTGACCCTAACTGGCCCAATGCTTCTCTTTTGCATCTCACTTCTTTGGTTGGTATTACTCATGGTTGTTCTATTGACATGGTTGAGCATAATGTGGATATGATTAGAAAAATGACACATGCCAGAGTTGGTCTATTTCAACAAAATTTGGTGAATCAGACTAGTGACCCCTCCACTAGCTCACTGGGTCCTATTGACACTGGTGACGCTGCTCTTGAAGAGCTTTGCTCTGATAATGATCGCTCTAAGGCAGAAGTCAAAGATGATTACTTTGACCATGCGAAAAGTATCCTAGTGTTAAAAATATATGAAAAGAGGTTCCACAGCTCTTGACTGTGTGAAATACACTATTTCTATTGGGGTCCTGACTAGAAACATTGAAAACTTCTTCATGCTTTGTATTTGTTGCAAATGAAGGGGTTTTCAGGAATAATAGAGAATCTACAACCGGACTTTGGCAAATTCGCCCCCCTATAAGTCCGCGGACACGGCCTACAGGAAAGTATATATTTTTGCAACACAGTAATTTCACGGAAACAATGTGGCTCAAACGGGAAAGTATATATATGTGTATATATACCAATAATGATATATACAGATGGCCCAACCTTGGAAATCTTGGCAAGTGCTTGTATGGACTTTTCTTAATTATTGGTAGTTGGGACAGACCCAAGTGTGGAACTGTGGGAGTTTGAGCGTGGCCACAAACTCCACATTTGTAAGATGCTCAACGTATGGCTATAAGAGTTTCTTGAGGAAAATCTAGCTGGATGCCAGCTTACACGTTAATGTATTCCTTATTTGGAAGTAGGCATCACAACCCATGTCCCATTCCTAGTACCCAAGCTGCAGCTGGACCAATTAATGCAGATGCCCACGAAATTAGCTACCTGTCCATCTAATGTAGACCAAACTTGGTCCGCCACAGTGATGGTGATGAAGAAAGGGCAACATGATCATGATCTGGTGGCGGGTGGGTGTGGGTGTGACCAGTCGAAACATAAAGCAGAATGTTTTGTACCAAAATAGACACAAGAGGGCAAATATAGTGCTCCATTCAGTTCATGTCCCAGAACTCTACGATCTTCCGTTGGAGCTACAACTTTGAGGGCTTTTTCATGTGAAGTTATAGGCGGCTACTGCTATCTTTCCGGCAAGAGGATATGATGCTGGTGGGTAGTAGTCATGGACATCGTCTTATCCTTTTCTTCCTCTTTTTCTGAATTATTGATGCCGTATAGCGCCATTGTTTCCCTGGACCGTGACTAGTCGATCACCCTCCAAGTCTACTCATGGGCACCGCGACATGAGGTCGTCGTCAAGAGGTTAACATGAGCACCAACTTCCAACCAACGCCTATAGTTATATAATTTTCCTTTTCTTTTCTTCAAACACGTACGGTAGATGTAGAGTTGCAAGTTAACTGCAACCATGGAGGAGAAAGGTGGCGACATGACTGACTGACAGCTAACTAGCACTGAGTTTCATTCATTACCCTTTCTTTGCTGTGTTAGCTCTCACCCGCCCTGCTGGACACACACCCATGTTTTTTGTTGGCTATTACAAGTAGCAGCAGTTCATTACTATGTAGAGTACTTGCTGTCACTTGTTGGGAAAATGTGAGGTGATGCTACACATTGGGCTTCCTAGCTTTGAAAGGAAGGGACACCTTTTGGGGGTGGCATCTTGTCAACAGATGTGGTGGTTGGGTCGAGACTCGAGAGATTCAAACTTGAAATGTTGCAGCTTCAGACTTCAACGCGGGACCAACTCATGCAGGACATGGGCAATCATCTCGTTTCCTTGCCTTGGTTAACAAAGATGTAACAAGAGAACGAAACGGGCCTTTGAATAGCCATGTGCTTGCCTCGCTTGATCAGATCTCCTGCTCTACTCCCCCTGTTCTGCTGCGCTGCAGAGGAAGGGCCGGGCCGGCCACCCATGGAGGAGTGAGCATTGAGAAGTGGAGGAGTTGACGAGTTGTGCCAGTGCAGCTATACGAAGGCCTGTCTATTTCAGACTGTTTGTGCTTAGGCCAACTCCACCGCGCGACCCCAAACGGACGTCCGTTTTGTCCGGATTCTGTCCGTTTGGGTAGGGCAATGGGGTCGTATCCGGGCCTGTCCTGGGATGCGGTGGCCGCGCGCCCAGCGTGCGGCCACATCTGTTTGCCCCATCCCGTCCGCTAGGGCCTAAAATGCCCATATTTTCATATGAAAACAAGTTTGCACGTTTAAATATTAATTGTTTGGAAATTAAAATAGTTTTACAACCCAATCGAAACTCGTCTCCACTCTTCATACCTTTGTGGTCAAAATGTCAAACACCTTGCGGTCGTGGTGGCGAAGAGGCCGCGATGATCACCTCGACGCAGCATGGGTGGTTGCAGGCCGGCTACTGGCCGCTCTGGAGCCGTCGAAAGCTGCCGCGGCCGCCGTGGTACGTCACCGGTGGTCGTGTCTCCTCTGCCACCGGCAAAGACGGCGACGGCCAAATCTCCTCCGATCGACGGCCAAAACTACGGCGAAAGCGCGGACGTGGTGACGGCCATGTCTACACGTGGTTTGGTATGGACGGCCGGGGGCTGCGCGGTGAGGAGGCGGCCGGAGAATAGTGGCGGCGCCGGCAGCGGGGCGGGGCGGGAGAGAGAGGGTCGAAGCATTGGGAGGGAGGGACTGCTAGTGTCCCCGGCATGCGGGCCACAGGGGACAAGGGCGTGCGTCGCGGTTGTCCGCGCGCGTTCGTTTTACCCCAAACCGAATACAACTTTGGGCTGGGGATGGGTCAAAAACGAACAGATTCCGGACATTTGTTCGTTTGAGGCCGCGCGTTGGGCCGCGCTATTCGTTCGTTTTATCCCAAACGGACGCACCTAGACAAGATTGGTCGCGCGGTGGAGTTGGCCTTACAACGTTGCATGTGAGCTACAACAGCAGAATATCAGTGGTACTGCTGAGTACTGGCCTGCATCCTGCAACAGCGGCCTTGACACCATCAAGATTTGACCAGTAAAAAACGATGGATGCGGATTCACTGCCCATGTATGCAGTCATTCATCCCTCATCAACCACAAAAGCTGTACACATTTTTGACCACGCAAAGAAAGCTAGTACTATATCCTAGTATAGAGTATGTATGTGCTGCAGGCGACGAGTCACGAAGCCACCCATCTCCTCTTCTGGTCATCGTCTAGACGTCTACCTCTGTCCGGCTGCTCTTCAAACCCCTCCAATCCTGTGGCCCGATCGCGTCACTCCACCCACCTCTTTTCCCCTCTCGTCCCGCACAAACAACCACGAAGAGGACCACTCGCCTGCGCCTTTCCCTTGGTTCACCGGCTGAGCTCTGAATCCTTAACTGATGCACCATGTCCTGAAACTGAAACCAAAGAGCCTTTCGGTGCATGCCTCCCTGGTCGGTCACCAGATCACCTCCACTGCACCTCGGCATGCCATGCAATGCAGCATCAGGAGGAGATCTCTTTCCGCCGTGCGGGCGCGTGATCCCTGCGGCTTTCTCTTGCAAGGCGACAAGCCGGGCCGGGCCTGCGCTGCACTGCGCTTGTGCGAGAAACAGCAACTCCCCGTCCGTCAGACATGCACGCCACGCATGGCGCTGCACCTGCCTGCCTGCATGCATGTGCAGATCGTGCAGAACTGAAAATTTTGCATGGGCGAGACACAACGAATCAATGCGGGCCGTGGACTGCAAAAGGCTGGGGTTCCTCACAAGAAAGGAAAGGAAAGGAGAGGGAGAACTTGCGCTGCGTTCCGGGCATTCAGCGGAGCGGGTCGACCTCAACTCTGAAGCAAGGAACGGATGAAGAAGAAACCATTATTTTTTCTTCTTATTTGTGATATTCTCAAACCGCAAGCAACCGTCTACAGCAGCTTTCTGAGTGTTAGCTAGTCCTACATCGCATGACTAACAGCAGCCGATTCAAGTCTTCAAGTAATGTAGTACTACCACTAACTCTTAGAGATCAGGTGCAGATGTGAGAACCTGGTGACAGGCCGGCCTCGGTAACTGCAGCATCAATGCAAGTGGTTTTGCTTCGCACCGTCGCATCTCCAGCTGTCTACGTACGTACGTACGTATATACGCGCACGCCCAGGCTCGATGCCTGAACCGTTCCATTTACTTCTGTTGCAACGTACACGTACGTACGCACGCACGGCCTTTCATCGTCAGAAAACTTATATGTGTCTGGCAAAAAAAAAAAACTTATATGTGCTACCGCGCACGGGGCACGGACGGACGGGGCGACATGTACGTTGACGCACTGCCTCTGTTTCCGACACGGCAGTAATTCCATCGATCTAGCCCGATCCATCGCAAGGGAATGCGTCATACATGCTCCGAGTTGCTGCTGTTCATCCAGTGCAACGGCATCGGCATGCATGTGCACATGATCACTACCGGAACAGGGCGCTACCCCGACGGCCAAAACAATGCCGACGGCCCCCGTCGGCTTCTTCGGAGATATGCCGACAGCCTGGTTCTGGCCGTCGGCGTACAATAGCCGTCGGGTTACGCAGAGCTAAGCCGACGGCACCCGTCGGCATAGAATGGCCGAAACCCTGGTCGGATCTATGCCGACGGCTATGCCGTCGGCATAGTTAGATTTTTTTTTTCGTACATATTTTTTATGCTTTTTTATGTTTTATTATATCAACTAACATGTAGCATGTTAAATATAAACATACATATGAATATATATGTAGTTTGTATTTTTTTCATATATTATGAAATATATATATATATAGTTTGTATTTTTTCGAGCACGTTAATAATGTGCGGTCATGTTCTTTTAAATATAGATCCTTATATTTTATTAAAATCAAAAACAGCTATGCCGACAGAAGTTTTGTGGCAGTTGCAAACACCCGACACCCGTCTCCAGAGTGTGACCCCCCTCACGTCCGCGGTGTGCCCCCCTCATGGACGGCGCCGCCGCCGGCACCTGGAAGGGGGAAACGGACGCGTCGGGTTTACACGGAGTGGATGTAGCTGTGGTTTTGGCCCGGATGTTGCTCCCGGGGGTCCCTACGGGCCGACCTGACACAACCGGGTGGAGAGGTCCACTGGTCAAAGCCCGTCGGTGGGAAGTCAAAAGGCTAGATCTCGTGGTCAACCGCTCCAGGGTTAGGCGGGACGGGGGCCCTGGGGGTAGCAATGCCACCGGAGCGTCGTACCGGGCCCTCATACATGCGGGGTGGTGTTGTGGCATGTC
>NC_041383.1:755101334-755102349 GCF_002162155.2 Triticum dicoccoides | reverse complement strand
GCCGCCGGCACCTCGAGGTGGGAAACGGACGCGTCGGGTCTACATAGAGTGGATGTAGCTGTAGGTTTGGCCCGGATGTTGCTCCCGGGTGTCCCTATGGGCCGAACTGACACAACCGGGTCGAGAGGTCCACTGGTCAAAGCCCGTCCGTGGGAAGTCAAAGGGCTAGATCTCGTGGTCACCGCTCTAGGGTTAGGCGGGACGGGGGCCCTGGGGGGTAGCAATGCCATCGGAGCATCGTACCCGGCCCTCATACATGCGGGTGGTGTTGTGGCATGTCCGAAAAGGCGGCACGCGTCTCCGGGGTGTGCCCCCCCCTCACGGATGGCGCCGCCGCCGGCACCTGGAGGGGGGAAACAGTAGTAGACGGATCAGGCACTCGCATAGTTACCGGATCAGGCACTCGGTAACGGTACCCCTCAGTCAGTTGCGCTCCTATGTATCACCTTTCGCGAGACCATAGAAAATATTTATATCATAAAGAAATGTTGCCCCCCTCAATTTATTTCAAAATATTTTAACACAATGTACATTTTTTGTTAGTACAATTTAGCAAATATTTATATCATAAAGAAATGTTGCTGACCATAGAAAAAATTCGGTTCAGAAAAAAAAATACATGATATTTTAGAAAATTGTTGTACAATATAAAAAAGGATCATGTAATTAAAAATAATGTTTCAAACCATTAAAGAAAATGTATGTTACATTTTAAATAATGTTCATGCATGTCAAAAATATGTATACCATGTATTATTTTTAATATAATTATATATCATGTATCATTCAAAGAAAAAAATATGCCTACGGCTAAACCGTCGGCATAGGTGCCATGTGGCGACCTCAGCTATGCCGACGGCTTAGCCGTCGGCATAGGAATCCCTTATCCACTCGCGACCCCTAGCAGCTAGCCACTCATTCTTTCTACCCCACCCCGACCAGCGCGCCGCCGCCGCACCCCCCGACCCCGACCTGCGCCGCCGCCGCACCCCCACCCCGACCTGCCGCCGCCGCC
>NC_041383.1:755007303-755100467 GCF_002162155.2 Triticum dicoccoides | reverse complement strand
CCTGCCTCACCACCCCCTCCACCGCCGCGCCCCCTGCCACGCCCCTCTTGGTGAGATACTTTTTTTTCTTCATTTTTTCGTTTTTTTGCTACTGTTGCATGGATGAATGAATGCATGGATGGATGTTGGATGTTAGATGGATGTTAGATGTTAGATGTTGGATGTTGGATGTTGGATGTTAGATGTTGGATGTTGGATGTTAGATTTTTATCATGATGATCTTGTCATTTGAGTTGTGCTCCAAAAGTGGTATAAGATGAGTGGTTATTTTATGATGATGATCTTGTCAAAAAAATTGAACCGGACAAAATTGGACACTTGACAAAATATGATTTTTTCCATAGTTTTAAGTGTCAATGCTTAATGTTAAGTAGCTATGTGAGATGTGCTGCAAAATTATGATATGATGAGTGGTTATTTAATCATGATGATCTTGCTAAAAAAAATTGAAGGACAAAATTTGACACTTGACGAAACATGATTTTTTTTCATAGTTAAAAGTATCAATGCTTAATGTGATGTGATGACCTAAAGTTTTTTCACTCGGTATAATTAACAGGATTTGTGGTGTTCCATCTTCGTGGAGTCATCGTCGACGTTGGAGGTGTTGGTCCCTCTCCTTTGATCGACTACATCGGAGGTGAGCAACAATTCCATGACCTCGTCCACTTTTTTTCCATGTCAGTAGATTAAATTTTCACATCAAGTCGCGTAACCTAGGTCTCCCGTCTGAAAGGGTTGCATCGATAAATATGAATTCAATTGCATATTTATCACCGCAGCTCTTTCGGATTGTCCAGCGCTTTCCACGGACAGCCCGAGGATGTGTAGATTGGGTACGTTGTTCATGCTCTACCCCGTTTCGAGACAGGATTTCGGCGGCGCCTCCCTGTTGTTCTCCGGATGCACATTCTCTCGGCATTTTGCCGAGACATTTATTTGGAGAACAGCGGGGAGGTGCTGCCGAAATTTTGTCTCGGAATAGGGTAGAGCATGGACCGTACTCAATCTACACATTCTCGGGTGGGATTAGGACCCATCTTTACCTAATAGAGATGTAGGTGGATTACTCGTCAACCTTGTAAAAAATAAAATATTGATGTGGGTAATTTAAATGAATCCATAATTTTGTTGTGTGGCTTCCAATAAGGCCATGAAGGTATATCTATATGCATGATGCATTTTTGTTCTTCTTTACCATCATGTTCTTATGTATGGCTAACTTCTGTTTGACGTTGCAGGAGGACAAGTTGCAAAGGCCGCTCTCAGACATGGAGTCGTGGAAGCTGGCCCGCGAGCGGCGTGATTGCAAGGAGGGCGAGAGCCAGTACTACGGCAACACCGAGCAGCACCTGGAGTCTTACACTCAGAACTATCAGAAGTTGCATCCAGATGTTCCCGTTCCTGAGGTCGCCTAGTCTTAGATCGACGACACAGCGGTGGTGGCCATCCAGGGTAAGTCCCATGGCCGGTATCCGTGTTTCGATGGCTTGATCACTCCGTCGATCTCGTACACACGGCTTCGAGCTACCAACCCGAGCCCGTTAGAGAGTACGGGGCGTTCGCAGCCTCCCTTAGTCCGCCAGCGTGCTGTAAGTACTTCCCCTTATCTTCTTTGTCTCTATCTTTCTTAGTTTATTTTCAGCACTACCCACTTAGAGACAACCTCAAATTTGTAGGCATATCAGGCCTTTCTCGAGCATAGGCATATTGAGGTGAGGGAGTACTTGCAACGAGTGAAGGAAAACGATGATTACAGCCGTCAAGTGATGGCGGTTAGTTTTGCCCTCTTAAAACCAGGCTCAAATTTGCACTTTCATTCCTTCTGACTTTCTAGTTTGCTTGTTTAACTAACATCCAGGCTATGTTGGCGCCTTGGACTAACCGCATGGAGCCACCACAAGTTGGACCCCCACCACCACCTGCGGGAGATGCCCCACACATTCCCACGTTCGAGGAATGGCTGGCACTAGGCGGTGATACTCCGGTTAGTACATTTGCCTAACTACTGACAAACTAGTTCTCGTTCATTCAACACTATCATGTCATATTTACCGTTAGAATCTTCTCTCAAACATGTAGGGGACCGGTGGCTCGACTCCTGCTCTGTCGACCCCAGTCACTCCGATCTGGCAGAGTGATGGTGGTCGCGGTGGCGGTTTTGGCGGAGGTGGACTTGGCGATGGCGGTTTTGGCGGAGGTGGACTCGGTGGTGGTGGTGGTTTTGGCGGAGGTGGACTCGGTGGTGGTGGTTTTGGCGGAGGTGGACTCGGTGATGGTGGTTTTTGCGGAGGTGGACTCGGTGGTGGTGGTGGTTTTGGTGGAGGTGGACTCGGTGGTGGTGGTGGTTTTGGTGGAGGTGGACTCGGTGGTGCTTGATGTCGATGATGATTCCGTGTGTGCGGCCGTTGTGCCATGCCTTTCATGTTTCAACTTTTATGATGTTTCATGTCTTACACTACTTTTATGTTCATGAACTTTCGTCAGCGATGATCTTTAGATGATGAACTTGACTATGTTTAAATGATGATGATGAACTGTCATATTTCATATTATTCTGTTGTGAATTGATGTCACATGAAGTGAAAAAGAGAAAACAGGGGGAAAAAACTATGCCTACGGCAAAGCCGTCGGCATATCTTTGCTTAGGAGCCACCAGGAGGCGCCACGTGGCAGGCTATGCCTACGGCAAAGCCGTCGGCATAGATTTAATCTATGCCGACGGCCAAGCCGTCGGCATACCTTGCCACGTGTCGTTCCCCGAGTCGCCCGCGGTTTTGACGGCGCCGTCCGTTGCCGTCAGACGGAAAACAACGTCGACGGCTAATCTGTGCCGACGGCTGACCCACGGCCGTCGACATACGCTCCTATGCCGACGGCTAAACTACGCCGACGGTGTGACACAACTACGCTGACGTGATCTACACCGACGGGGCTATGCCGACGGCAGCCGTAGGCATAGATCTATGCCGACGGCATTGGACCTATGCCGACGGCCCTGGGCCGTAGGCATAGCCCGCGAGTCCGGTAGTGGATCCATCCATTCAAGTCCCTTGTTCGTACTACGTGATGTAGCATTTAGAACAAGTTACTACCTGGGAGGCAGCTCGTGGCAGGAAGGGTGAAGTCTAAAATAAATCTTGACGTTGTAGAGGTCGACCCAAATGAACCCTCACCTTTCAATCCCTGAAGTTGATACCCCGTATTTACAGAACCCAGTCAATCCAGACCCTACGTGAGTAAGATCTTGTTTGCTGTAACAGGGAAGGCGCAATCCCGGCCGGGATTGATCATTACTCTGGCTGACTACATTGGCCCACCTGTCATCTCAATCTTCTATCCCCAATCTTAGGCATCGACGGCACTGCCTCTCTCCGACAACAGCGAGAAGGAACTACGCGGCCTGGGCGAGAACCCAACGGGCCTGCACTCGAGTGGGGAACATGACGCTGATGCCAGCTACATCGGTAGTTCGGCAAGACCTATTCACCGCGGATGAGCCGACGGCGGCTGCGTGGCTACATGCTGCACAGACATAAAAGGAGCATGGGTGGGGTGACTGGTGAGACACTGCACAACGCAGTCAAACACCGAACAAGGACGCATCTATCTTTCTCTTCGCTGCAACTCACGTTTTCTTCTCCGAAGATCAAAGCTTCCTGTTGTTCTTTACTTCTTTTACATGCTGCTTAGTACACGAGTATTACCACCGGCGATGCGTTCAAATAAATAAAGAAAAAACCAGAGCTTGTATGTAGCTCAAGGAGCGGGATGTGCGCTTCCTAGTCGCCGGCTGTGTAACTCGATGCTGAACGTGGAGGGGTCGCACACACGTGTACAGGGCTCTGCATCTCGCCATGCTCGACGGCCTTCGCGTGCTCAGCGTCAGGGATTTCCGGCGATGTCCCGGAGCTCTCGCTGATCCTCAGGCTCAAGATGCTCCTCCTCTCGCGCAGCGCGCTCTCTGGCGGGATCCCGAGTGCAGCTCGGCCAGCCTCGTAGGAGAGGAAAGAGGGATCGGCAGTGGAGAGGGAAAGCTGGAATGGGGATCGGGAGAGGAGAGGACAGAGGATGAAGAAGATAACAGAGAGAAATAAATATGACTTGTGGACCCATATTATCAGTGAGAGTAGCAGGTGAACCTAGTTGGGATCACCTCCTTTCCCGGTGCGCCAAACATGTTCAGGGTTAGAATAGACCGGGATCAGATATGTCAGGGTGTGTATTTCAGGAATTTGAAGGTGAGGGTTCATTTGCATCGGTCTCTACAACGTCAAGGTTTATTTCGGACTTCACTCTGGCAGGAATCATGCATGGACTCTTAAATCTCCAAAGCTCGGCATTGCTTCCTACGGTAGATAGACGCGTACGTTGCTCGCTTCAGTTCCAGGATAGGTGGATCGATCTAAAGGCCACATGCAAGCCATGCATCCACAAACAGAAGAAACATCGTACAACTGATGCTTGATTATCTCAGGACAGGACCACATGTAAACAACTGACGCCTGATTCATTGCCCTGTCTAACTGCTCGCTGCCTGATCGATCCCGGAATTTCATAACTCAACCACCACAAAAACACATGTACATATAAGTACTACGTAAATACAGTTTGGAGGTTTGAGCACAAAAAAAAATATATTACTCCCTCCGTTCCTAAATATAAGTTTTTGTAGACATACGGATGTATCTAGATGCATTTTAGAGTATAAATTTTCTCATTTTATTCTGTATGTGGTTCATAGCGAAATCTCTTAAAAGACTTATATTTAGAAACGGAGAAAGTACATGACAGTGTGTGTGATGCATGCACCTGATCAGCCCATACAGTGGTTCCAAATCCCAGAGTGATAATAACTTTCCTGAATGTAGTGGCACAGGTTGGTACAGGCAGTCAGGTACAATGGCTGATGTTACGTTACCGCGGCTGGCCGAGCCGTCCCGTCCCGGAGTGGAACAACAGCGGCCAGACCGGCGCGGCCGTCGTTGTCGCCTCCGCCGTTACAGTAGGAATGTTCGGAGATGCCGGCACAGTTGCTCACTGTAAGTTTGGGCAATGCTTGCGTTGGCCTCCACTGTGACTCCATCTCACTAAGAGACCAGACGATCGAGCTGCTACTGCTTGGGTCGGATTCGGATGAGCCACTGTGCTTGAGACTTTCGGCGAGAACAGCGATGTCAAGCAAGTAACCTGACACTATTCGCGACGGGTATGTTTCCTGTAAGTGCCACGACTCGCTTCCATTCCTTTTTTCTCTCCATATTTTAGGACTTGATACCTCCGTTGAGCACCTAAGAGCATTTACAGTCGCATATAATAAATTCGCCCCCCATACGTCCGGACACGTTGTCGACAAAGATGGCCCGGTGGCCCCACAATTTTCGTTTGTTGCATCCACATCCTTAAACTTCACTCATCAAATCCATACTAAGCCATGCAACAAACAAAAGCTACGTACTACTACATACTACGTAGATAAACCTAGCCTACTACTACTTGTCGTCAGAGATTTTGACCACCTCTATGCCGGTGCCAGGCGGACCTGTCACATGGTGGATCGCCGCACCCACAGCCCCAACTCTTCGTCGGACTCCTTGGCCGTGAAGATTTTGTCCACCTCCACCCATGCTTCGCGGAGGTAGCGGCAGTTTGCCTCCACCTCCGCCTCCGACAAAAAACATTTGGCGTATGCTCGTATGCCGACCAATTGTACGCCAAGTGGGTGACGACGAGTGTCACACACATCGTACCCTACGCTAAGGTAGGTTCATCCTTCGCCAGGTGGTTTGCACACCCGCCGTAGTGTGTTTTCCTGTAGTGCCTTGGGCGCATCCGCATTTACGTGCGTGACCGATCGCTCGAAGCCAGCAAGAGGTTGCACGCATGTACCGATTGGGAGTTCGTTCCATATGAACCCGGTATCGGGCGGTATTCGGTTCCATTTTTCATGACCCGTCCAACTATCAAGACAAGGACGGCCATAATTTCCAGTCCAGATTTCGGGTTTCAGATATTTGGTTCACGTTGACGCCCTATCAATGCTTCCGGAAATCTTCTCTTATCTCTTTTATATGAGTATTTAACCAAAAACTACCACAATTCGCGGAAACGTGACAGAAAACTACCACTTTACGATTTTGTCCCAAAAATTACCATTTTTTTATTAATCCGTGACAAAAAACTACCAAGTGTGAAAACTGCTCGCTTTGCCTTGGTTAAACGCGAATCTGACTGCCCGACCCCACACATAAACGGGCTAAAAATGCAATCGGGTCCCTAGTTTTTCTTCAAAAAAGCAATCGGGTCCTCCGCCTCCTTCTCCTCCTCGTCGCCGGCCTCCTCCTTCCCCAGCCGCTTGCCGCCGGCGGACGGGAACGGCTGCTGCTGCTGCGAGTCCACGTCGTTGTCGAGGCCCGGCGGCGGGTGGTCGTCCCTAGATAAGCAAGCATCCCGTCCGCCGACGAGCCTCCCGCTCCTCCGTGCAGGTGCAGCGGGCGCGCGTGGCCACGGTGCCGGACGCCGCCGAGCAGGCGCGCCTCGACGAGGAGCTGCAGGAGCGCGAGTCCCGCCTGCGGAACGAGTTGCGTCGCCCGCCTCCCGCTCCTCCGTGCAGGTCCAGCCGGTGCAGCTCGTCAGCGACTCTGTTGGCGATGGCAAGCGAGAGCAACGGCAAGCAGCGGCGGTGGCGGAAGCAAGCAACAGCTGCGGACGGCAAGCGAGAGCGATGGCGAGCAGCAGCAGCAAGCCACGGGCGCGTCCAGGGGCGCAGCCACGGGCGCGCGGCGCCACTGGGCTCGGCCAGGCATGCCGCCACGGGCGGCGGCGCGGAGGAGGGGGCCGCGGGCATGGCGGTGCGGCGGTGGGTCTAGGCCGGCGGCGGTGCGGCGGTGACTGGAGGCCGACGGCGGGAGGCTGGTGCGGCGGTGGATGTTCGCCGGCCCTCGGCCGTGGCTGTGGCCAGCCAGCCATGGCACATGTCCCCTTTCATGGACTGGATTACTTTTTTTTTAAGAAAAACTAGGGACCTGATTGCTTTTTTACGACGCTTATGTGTGGGTTCAACCGGTCGGATTCGGGCTTAGCGCGGCCGAACCGAGCAGTTAAACGAGTTGGTAGTTTTTTGTCACCGTTTAGGATAAAAGTGGTAGTTTTTCGCACAAAAACGTAAAGTGGTAGTTTTCTGTCACGTTTCCGCGAATTGTGGTAGTTTTTGGTTAAATACTTCTTTTATATAGTACTAGGAGGTATGTATCGGAGTCCGCGTAGATATTCTCCTTCCTTGACGCTTCGCTCTGACCGGTGGATCCCGTGTGTCAGCAACTAATGTTAGTAGCTGGGGAGCCTCTATCATGTGATCTGTATGTGTTGACGCTCCTCGACCAATGACCATCCCCGTCGTTTCATTCATTCACGTGGACCGTTCCAAAATCGATGTCACATGAGAGACTCCTTGTGGTACTCCCCCGTTCAAGGTTGGTCCGCCACGGAAATCCCAGGGCGAGTTTGCGTGGATGGTCACGCCATGTCGACGTCGTCGTACTACGTACTCCCTCCAACGTTATAGACGTTGGCGTCGGAGCGCCGGCTCGTTGCCGCCATGGAAAACGGAGAGCGACGGCCCGCCCTCTCCGGTAGTCTCCTTCCTGCTCTCGTCTTGGCGCCGTCGATCCATCCATCGCGCTTCGGCGACTCAACTCCGTCGCGCTGTGTGGGAACGGCTGATTGACAGACAGATGGACTGCCGATTTGATTTTACCACGCTTTTTCCTCTGGCATGCAGAGGCTCTCTTTGGGTGGAAAAAGTCGCTACACGGAAAGAAAAATGAGTGTCTTGCCTGACTGACTGACTGACTTGTGCCCTGTGCATGCTGAAAAACTTTGGAGGGAGCCATGCATTGCATGCAGATGTTGACCGGTCTTCCGCGACGGAATCGTGCGGTCGATCCGTGGAAGCCGTGTGCTACCATTGGCTGGGAGCCGGACCGATCGATCCGTCGAGTTCGCCGTGCAGCACGTCGTACGAATATTCTCCCCTGTTGCCAAGATCAGAGGATGCTCTGCTGCAATGCAATAGGCGTAAAGACTTGAGAAGATGCTTACGCAAAGGACTGGGCAAACAGTGGTCAGGCCACGTGAGTTGGCACGTATGTTACGTACATTAGAGAGTAATTTGAATTCGTAAATAGTAATGTGTATCTTCTTGTCCTTCCTCCGTTCCCGGCACGTACTGTTTTCCTTAGTGATTCATCATTAGTGATGAAACGGGGAGAGCTTCGTAGTACATCCTTTTTAATGAACGCATTCGTACCGGCCACCAACTACCCCGGGCGCCTGGTCTCTCTTGTTTTACCCGATTTACTGAGCCGCAGAGATGCAAGAAGGATGAGATCTGGCGGTCGTTGCCTGCCCGTTGGCAGCTATGGCGACGGCAGTGGTACATGGAAAAGCCATGCTAGTGCTAGTACCAGACACGAAAAAGGAAACCATAGTCTGCACTTATTCATGCTCGTGGAGACCAAGCGCGCTCGATCCAACTACGACTCCCTAGCTAGCTACATAGCGAGGTCCTTGAACTGCTCTACATAGCTTCATAGCTAGCTCGCCCCGCTCTACATAACTAGACCCACCACCTTTATCATCTTTTATCTCTCCGAATTAAGGATTCCCGCCCCACATGCACGTACTCCTAAATGCACCACAGGACTTGTACGTACCACTACACATAAGGGCATCTTCAAGGCAGACCTGTAAACCTATCGCAACCGTTTGGACCGCACTGTCTGGACCACGGAAGCCATCCAACGCCGACTTGTATCGGTCTGCGGGACGGTCCGGACGCTATTTCTACGCAAACTGGAGATAAACATGGGCAGGTTTGCGGGAGTCCGGACCGATTAGTTGCTTCGCGGTGATGTCCATTCCGACGATCACTTAGTTTAGGTATTAATTATACCCCAGAGCCTGTTTAGGACCGTTTTGATGCATTTGTAATGAAATCCGGTATGTTTATATGAATTTTTGTATGTTTATATGAAATCCGGTATGTTTATATGAATTCTGAACTTATTTAAACGAATTTCGTCCGGTTGGTTCGAGTTGTTGTGAAAATGTATGCGGCCACGGTTGGATGGTTGCCTTCCGCATCCATGTCCGCGGACTGGTCTCCACCCACTGTTTGCGGAAGGATGCGGGAGGATTTTCGCGGGTTACCGTTGGAGATGTCATAACACTATATATATAAGAGCATCTACATTCATGGACAACAAATTCGGCCCCCAAACAACCGCGAATGTGCCCAGGCGCATCTGCGAGCACTAACCAGCCACGTCTCGTAGGTTAGGGCATCTCCAGCGTCGACCCCAAACCTCCCGCATGCGTTAAGATCGCACTGTCTGGACCGCGAAAGCCATCCAACGAGGTGATACGTCTCGAACGTATCTATAATTTTTTATTGTTCCATGCTATTATAGTATGAATCTTAGATGTTTTATATGCAATTATATATCATTTTGGGAGACTAACATATTAACCTATTGCCCCGTGTCAATTGCTGTTTTTTTGCTTGGTTTTCGCTTTTCAGAAAATCAGTACCAAACGGAGTCCAAACACTACAAAACTTTTTGACGATTTTTTCTGGACCAGAAGGAACCCTACAAGATTCAAGAGAAGACCTGAAGAGTCACGAGAGAGCGACAGGCTCGAGAGGCATGCCCCCAAGTTTGTGGGCCCCTTGTGGCACCTCTTGAGCTAATTCCACCTCTATAAATTCCCAATATTCCCAATACATCGAAGAGCCACCTGAAATACTTTTTCGGCCGCCGCAAGTTTCTGTTCTTCTGAGATCCCATATGGAGGCCTTTTCCGGTACTCTACCGGAGGGGGAATCGATCACGGAGGGCCTCTACATCAACCTTGCTTCCCTTCCGATGATATGTGAGTAGTTTACCATAGACCTATGTGTCCATAGTTAGTAGCTATATGGCTTCTTGCCTCTCTTTGATCTTCAATACGATATTTTCCTCGATGTTCTTGTAGACCTATTCGATGTAATCTTCTTTTGGTGTGTTTGTTGGTATCCAATGAATTGTGGGTTTATAATCAGATTATCCATGAATATTATTTGAGTCTTTGGTGAATTCTTATATGCATGATTATTATAGCTTTGTATTTCTCTCCGATCTATCCGTTTAGTTTGGCCAACTAGATTGATTTATCTTGCAATGGGAGAGGTGCTCTATAATGGGTTCAATCTTGCGGTGCTCAAACCCAGTGACAGAAGGGGACCTGACACGTATTTGTATTATTGTCATTAAGGGGAAAACGATGGGGTTTATTTATATTGGTTGGAATTACTTTGTCTACATCATGTCATCTTGCTTAAGGCATTACTCCGTTCTTTATGAACTTAATACTGCAAATACATGCTAGATAGCGGTCGATGTGTGGAGTAATAGTATTAGATGCAGGCAGGAGTCAGTCTACTTGTCTCGGACGTGATGCCTATATACATGATCATTGCCTTGGATATTATCATAACTATGCGCTTTTCTATCAATTGCCCAACAGTAATTTGTTCACCCACTGTATGTTTTTTGTTCGAGAGAGAAGCCTCAGTGAAAACTATGGCTCTCGGTCTACCTTTATCATATATTAAAATCCAAAAATGTCTTTTAGCAATTTATTTATTGTTCCTTTATTTTGTGTTTTTGTTTATCTATCTACCATTATCAGACTTAATCATTGTAATTAACCGCCGGGTGACGGTGTCCTGGATAAGGGATATTAACCTAGTTGGCCCATACTCCTCGGGCTGGGCCGATGGGCCCTCGCTCGTACTCAAGATGGATTCCAGAAGCTGTACATAGGATGCGTGATCGAGACTACCTCTACCGAAGACTTGGCGTATACTCCAAGATCTCTCCTGCCGCCTTGCTCCTAGATACCGACCTTGTAACCCTAGATATCCTCCCTAGCATGTATACAAGCCATGGGGTTTAGCCCGTATAGGGGACATCAACGCAATATCATTCACCTAGCCCTAGAGTTACACCACATGTTACGATATCGAGGTACATCAACTCTGTACTAGATACATCTTCCTCAATATAAACAAGAGTAGGACGTAGGGTTTTACCTCCATCTAGAGGGTTCAAACCTGGGTAAACATCATCTCCTTTGTTCCTTTTACCTTCGAGCTGAGATCCACTGCTCGGGACGCCCTACCCTGAGGTCTGCCGGTTTTGAAGAAGGATCGATGGCTCATGTGTAGGTCAACTGCGCCAACGGCCATGGGAGCGTTTACACCCCTAGCCAGCTTTTTGTGTTCGGCGGCATGGTCTTTTGTGGCGACTCGACGAGCCATCTGGCCTTTGTCGAGAACTATGCCTCGGGTCGGATGTGAACTTCGGCGGCCACGAGAATACACCGCGGATTCCCGCAGCGAACTCGTCCTGTGAGGATGGGCCCCGGGCCGAATTAAGAACTGATCCAGCTCTGGAGGCTCGACTCCGGAACCGATCTCTGTCGCAGCGTCACTAGAGACCCCGGACGTAACCACTCCATCCAGTCTCCTTTGGATCTCCAGTCCAGACGTAGATCCAGCTCCTACCTCTGAAATTACACCAGGGTTAGAACTAAGCTCCGCGCAGAATCCGAAATCACTCCAAGATCCCCTTCGCGCTGAAGACACATCAAGTTATAGATCGGGCATACTTCGAGTCAGCCCCGCTTACAACCCAATGATGAATACCAAAGAGTCGTCTCACCTCAATGAGATGCTTGACCATATCCAGAGGATGTCCATTTCGGATGGCGAGACTTCGGTTTATGATTAGGTCGGACTTAAAGCCGACGATCGGGAAATTTACATCCCACCCACCACCCACCTAGTCGCCACGGTCGATTATTTGACTGACGTGGTAGACTACGGCGAGGCCACAGACATGGATGACGATGGCAATGGCCCAACAGAAGACACCTCGCCTCTGGTAAACACCGGCAGGTGGAATGCTACATCTAATTACGATGTCTACATGGTGGACACCCCCTATTCCCCTCCAAGACGTCAGCATTGACACAAAGGAGGCAATAATGGGGAACCTAGCGGCAATAACGCAACTACTGACAATAGCGACACAGCAGTCGGCGATGCCGACAACCCCGGGTGGAACGACACACCTGAAGGACATATCAAGGACTTAGATCCCGATGACCTCTTTAAAGGGGCCGGCGATAAGTACATGCCAGAATCGGAGGAAGATGAGAGCCTCGGTACCAAGGACTATGTTGTCCCCGAAGATCCTTTCGAACCAGAGCGCTTTCGACGGTGGCTTATTGTGATGCCTTGGAGCATGAAGCGCAAGCAGCAGCTGCTACAAGCCAACACTGACACACTGAATGAAAAGTGGGTTGAAGTGCTCTCTACCGAGAAAGACATCAAAGAACACTGCCATAGCCCATCGAAATCATACCCACACAGGCGTATCCTACCGGAGTTTGATGAGGAGCTCGCCGAGGACCATGACCGACCCCCCTAGAGGCCGGGACTAGCCATTGCGGGATAACATCAAGAACCAGCCACCTCCACCTTGTTATGGCAAGGACCTCGTGGATTACTTAGATCCTCATGATGTTCGACGTTGCATTGAGGAAAATAGAGCACCTCCTTTTTCCATCTACGGATCATGAGGAAGCGCGCTCGCCGGGCAGGACGGCTACAATGCCTGGATAGACTGGAATGACCGTGCCCGAGACCAGGCCTACTCAAGGCTCTCCCCCGACCTATGATGATATGCTCCTCGGTTCTGAGGTCCGTCCCACTCGACCTGCTTCACAGACAGGGTGATGGATGCTACCTCTTGAGCTTGCGTTGGTTTTCCCTTAAAGAGGAAAGGATGATGCAGCAAAATAGCGTAAGTATTTCCCTCAGTTTTGAGAACCAAGGTATCAATCCAGTAGGAGATAACGCACAAGTCATCGAATACCTACAATCAACAACTTACACCCAACGCGATAAAGGGGTTGTCAATCCCTTCACGGTCACTTACAAAAGTGAGATCTGATAGAGATAGATAAACGGTAAAGTAAATATTTTTGGTATTTTTGGTTTATAGATCGGAAAGTAAAAGATTGCAAAATAGTATATCGGGAACTAGCAAGATGTAAAAGAGATTCAATATAATGGAAAAGAGACCCCGGGGCCATAGGTTTCACTAGTGGCTTCTCTCAAGATAGCAAATATTATGGTGGGTGAACGAATTACTGCCGAGCAATTGATAGAAAAGCACATAGTTATGATGATATCTAAGGCAATGATCATGAACATAGGCATCACGTCCATGTCAAGTAGACCGACTCCTGCCTGTATCTACTACTATTACTCCACACATTGACCGCTATCCATCATGCATCTAGAGTATTAAGTTCATAAAGAACGGAGTAAGGCATTAAGTAAGATGACATGATGTAGAGAAATTAACTCAAGCAATATGATGAAAACCCCATCTTTTTATCGTCAATGGCAACAATACAATACGTGCCTTGCTGCCCCCTACTATCACTTGGAAAGGACACTGAGGGAGTCCTGGATTCGGGGGGTCCTCAGATGTCCGGTCTAGGAGTTTGGGCCGGGCTGCATGGGACGCACAGGATCACTTTGAAGATCATCTACCGTGTCCGGATGGGACTTCTCTGTTGGGGAACGTAGTAATTTCAAAAATTTACCTACGCACACGCAAGATCATGGTGAAGTATAGCAACGAGAGGGAAGAGTGTCGTCCATGTACCCTCGTAGACCGAAAGCGGAAGCGTTAGAACAACGCGGTTGATGTAGTTGTACGTCTTCACGGCCCGACCGATCAAGCACCGAAACTACGGCACCTCCGAGTTCTAGCACACGTTCAACTCGATGACGTCCCTCGAACTCCGATCCAGCCGAGTGTCGAGGGAGAGTTCCGTCAGCATGATGGCGTGGTGACGATCTTGATGTTCTACCGTCGGGGCTTCGCCTTAGCACCGCTACAATATTATCGAGGAGGACTATGATGGCGGGGGGCACCGCACACGGCTAAGAGATCAAGAGATCAATTGTTGTCTAGAGGTGCCCCCTGCCCCCGTATATAAAGGAGCAAGGGGGGAGGGGGCGGACGGCCAGGGAGGAGGCGCGCCAAGGGGAATACTACTCCCACCGGGAGTAGGACTGCCTCCTTCCTTGTTGGACTTGGAGAAGGGGGGGAAGAGGAGGGAGAGAGAGGAAGGAAAAGGGGGGGCGCCGCCCCCCTCTCCTTGTCCTATTCGTACTAGGGGGGGAGGGGCGCGCGGCCCTGCCCTGGCCTCCTCTCCTCTTCTCCACTAAGGCCCACTATGGCCCATTAAGCCCCCGGGGGGTTCCGGTAACCTCCCGGTACTCCGGTAAAGGAACACTTCCGATATCCAAATATAGGCTTCCAATATATCAATCTTCATGTCTCGACCATTTCGAGACTCCTCGTCATGTCCGTAATCACATCCGGGACACCGAACAATCTTCGGTACATCAAAACTCATAAACTCATAATATAACTATCATCGAAACCTTAAGCGCGCGGACCCTACGGGTTCAAGAACTATGCAGACATGATCGAGACACGTTTCCGGTCAATAACCAATAGCGGAACCTAGATGCTCATATTGGCTCCTACATATTCTACGAAGATCTTTATCGGTCAAACCGCATAACAACATATGTTGTTCCCTTTGTTATCGGTATGTTACTTGCCCGAGATTCGATCGTCGGTGTCTCAATACCTAGTTCAATCTCGTTACCGGCAAGTCTCTTTACACGTTCCGTAATACATCATCCTGTAACTAACTCATTAGTTACAATGCTTGCAAGGCTTATAGTGATGTGCATTACCGAGAGGGCCCAGAGATACCTCTCTGACAATTGGAGTGACAAATCCTAATCTCGAACTACGCCAACTCAACTTGTACCTTCGGATACACCTGTAGAGCTCCTTTATAATCACCCAGTTACGTTGTGACATTTGGTAGCACACAAAGTGTTCCTCCGGTAAACGGAAGTTGCATAATCTCATAGTCATAGGAACATGTATAAGTCATGAAGAAAGCAATAACAACATACTAAACGATCAAGTGCTAAGCTAACGGAATGGGTCAAGTCAATCACATCATTCTCCTAATGATGTGGTCCCGTTAATCAAATGACAACTCATGTCTATGGTTAGGAAACTTAACCATCTTTGATTTACGAGCTAGCCAAGTAGAGTCATACTAGTGACACTATGTTTGTCTATGTATTCACATATGTATTATGTTTCTGGGTAATACAATTCTAGCATGAATAATAAACATTCATCATGATATGAGGAAATAAATAATAACTTTATTATTGCCTCTAGGGCATATTTCCTTCAGTCTCCCACTTGCTCTAGAGTCAATAATCTAGATTACACAGTAATGATTCTAACACCCATGGAGCCTTGGTGCTGATCATGTTTTGCTCGTGGAAGAGGCTTAGTCAACGGGTCTACAACATTCAGATCCGTATGTATCTTGCAAATCTCTATGTCTCCCACCCGGACTTGGTCCCGGATGGAGTTGAAGCGACTTGATGTGCTTGGTTCTCTTGTGAAATCTGGATTCCTTTGCCAAGGCAATTGCACCAGTATTGTTACAAAAGATTTTTATTGGACCCGATGCACTAGGTACGACACCTAGATCGGATATGAACTCCTTCATCCAGACTCCTTCATTTGCTGCTTCCGAAGGAGCTATGTACTCCGCTTCACATGTAGATCCCTCTATGACGCTTTGTTTAGAACTGCACCAACTGACAGCTTCACCGTTCAATATAAACACGTATTCGGTTTGCGATTTAGAATCGTCCGGATCAGTGTCAAAGCTTGCATCGATGTAACCATTTACGACTAGCTCTTTGTCACCTCCATAAACGAGAAACATATCCTTAGTCCTTTTCAGGTATTTCAGGATGTTCTTGACCGCTGTCCAGTGATCCACTCCTGGATTACTTTGGTACCTTCCTGCTAAACTAATAGCAAGGCACACATTAGGTCTAGTACACAGCATTGCATACATGAAAGAGCCTATGGCTGAAGCATAGGGAACTTCTTTCATTTTCTCTCTATCTTCTGCAGTGGTCGGGCATTGAGTCTGACTCAATTTCACACCTTGTATTACAGGCAAGAACCCTTTCTTTGCTTGATCCATTTTGAACTTTTTCAAAACTTTATCAAGGTATGTATTTTGTGAAAGTCCAATTAAGGGTCTTGATCTATCTCTATAGATCTTGATGCCCAATATGTAAGCAGCTTCGCCGAGGTCTTTCATTGAAAAACTTTTATTCAAGTATCTTTTTATGCTATCCAGAAATTCTATATCATTTTTAATCAATAATATGTCGTCCACATCTATTATATATAAAAAGTATTTGATGGGATCACCAGAAAAAAGAGAATATTTTAGAAAATTTCACAATAATCAAAAAGATCTGGCCGTTTAATTCGTAGAAAAAGAAAACATAATCGTTGGATGGAGACAAAATTTTTTATAACATAAAACAGTAAAAATTACCCACCAGTGCCATTACATAAAGATAACTTTTCAACATCTATTTATCTATTATATATAAGAATTACCCACCAATGCCCTTGATTAATTTTTATCGTACCCCTTTAATTTATCTATCTACAAAAAAAAAATTGGTTAAGGTGTTTCCTCGACCATATTCTTCGGCCGCCGCCAAGATCTCCTCGGCGTGCACTTGGACGGCCGGCCGGGCGGCCATCAGCCCCGTGCATGCACACTAGATCGTTTCATACTTAGTGCATGCATCTAGGTCCAAAGAAGGTACGTATGAAATCAAAAAGACTGTCCTCATACATATATAGGCGAACATACGTGGACGAACTGGGCGGTGAGTGCAGGTTTACAACATTAGCGTGCGGCGAACTGCGAGACGACTCTGTCCGCCGAGAGAGATCGAAGAAAGGAAACGGAGGTCTGACCATCAGGGTTCCATCGCTGCATCGCAAGCTGGCTAGATCCAATGCCCTGTACTCCTTCCGTTTCTAAATATTTGTCTTTTTAGAGATTTCAATAAATGACTACATACGGAGCAAAATGAGTGAATCTACACTTTAAAATATGTCTATATACATCCGTATATAGTAACCATTTGAAACCTTTAGAAAGACAAATATTTAGGAACGGAGGCCTTCCGTTTCTAAATATTTGTCTTTATAGATATTTCAACAAGTGACTACATATGGATGTATATATACATATTTTAGAATGTAGATTCATTAATTTTGCTCTATATGTAGTCATTTGTTGAAATATCTAAAAAAACAAATATTTAGGAATGGAGATAGCACGTGCGTGGTGCATGGCTGATGCCCTTGGACGGACGGCCTGCCCCATGCATGTGTTGGCGAGCGTACGTGGACGGATTTGGCGGCAAGCGTAGGAGGACGAGCTTGGTGTATGCCGTGCAGCGAGCGTCCCAGAGCACTGTCGTCTATCCGCTGACAACAATCAAAGCAATAAGACGGAGGTTTTACCACAGTAGTTCCATCGCTGCATTGCAGGTTGGCCTCATACACGTACATGGTGTCATCGCTTGCCAACAGCTTGTGTGCTCAAGTGCACGGATAGTTGATCAACCGGAACGGCCAGAACGATGACAGGTTTAGACGGATATACAAGATCAATGGTAAACTTGTCTCATGACCGCAGCTCAGGGATTGGTACAAGCACGTACATGTGAGGTATTATTTTCTATTGCTTCATCTATGCATGCATGTACAATACAACATAAATTCTCTAATTTTTATTAGCACCAACTCTGTAAAACACGAGGTGTGCGTCCTCAATTGGTTGAGCCAAAATTATAAAATAACAACACACTATTATAGCACCATGATTATTAGGCTAATTAACAGGTAGGTAGTAGTTTACAACATTTTTTCTTAATAACAATATCTCCATTTTCCGTTAGTTTTATGCACACATTTTGCAATGTGCGGGCTAAAATTTTATAAAGTTTTATCAGGAGAACACATTGTTTGATTGATCTAAAGAAAAATCGAATGAGATGTGAGCACATTCACAAATCACACCTATGGGCAGTTTGTAAACATAGTTTTGTCTTAGGTATATTTTGTTTTCTCATTGATATTTAAATATATATAATCATGTACTTGCTTACTATGGATACTATGCTAACTTTTCACAGTTATTCCCAGGGTGCAATCTCCCTGTTCCATAAGAAAGGGAAGAGAACTTTGATCTCCCTGATTACTAGGATTGTAAATTCATTGCCCTTCCATGAAGGTGTAAAGTATGCATGGAAATTTGTTCTTTTTACTAAATTGATGCAAAATATAATCTCACAATCGCAAACACGAGCTTTTATCTTTTTTATTAACAATTTATAATGTGACGGACTTTTTCCCCTTTTGCGCTGATTTTCTCTCTGACATATATAGGTACGTACATTCATGTTATATTAGCCATCGCGTTCCGCTCGGTGTCATCGGCTTTCTGACTGATCGTTTCAGCTAGCAGCAAAACACAAACACATAGGTGTGCATAGCTAGATTGAGAGAATAAGGCTAATAAAAAAAGGGGAAATAAGACAAAGTCGGGAAAATGAAAAAAATGGGGACCTGCAGGTTGAACTTTGAAGAATGATGCTGCTGCGGCTGATGAGGATGATGTGCCGATCTGCCAGAAGCGGAAATATAGACGATGCTTTTGGCTAGCGCGCTTGGGGAAGAAAACGCCGTCAGCATCCTTATACTGAAGCTGGATCCAAGGGGGTTGCAAGCTTGCGGGAGATGAAATTCATGACCAAATCAACTACACGAATGTCAAAACCAACGACATCATGCAGATAGATGATCTCACCTTCTCCCTGATGCAGCTAAGCCTTGGGCCCTGCTACCCATACATCGCCGTTTATCAGCATAGGAGACCGATGAGGCATACAACCAGCCAAACAAGCTGCCGGCGATGATTAACCTATGGCCTGGGGTGGCTTCAGGTGGAGGACAAGCAACCTCACACTACAAGAAATATGTCAACTTGTAACCACCACTATTGGTCACTGAAAGGTCATGGTTTTTCATTTGCTACCTTTTTGTGACAAAAAACAGAAGGTCAAAAGCTGGCGGTCATAAACTGACTATAGCGACCTTTCTTCTGAAATGGTCGAAGACGTTTATGACCAAAATACGTGTACTGTGGCATTTTGGTCACTAGCAACCTCCCCAGGCCACATAGGCATCCAGCATGGCAATCTGATGTGGCACAAGATTCAGCCCGGTCCAATTCGATTTTCTACATGGGCCTAGCCCATTTAGTATTTTTTTCATATTAATTCTGGTCGGCTTCATGGGCCATGCCCTACAATTTGGACTTCTAATTTTTTAGGCCATGGCCCTTTTGCAAACCATTTCATTAGGCCTTTTTGTTCAGGTTTTTCAGAAACGCACAATGTTCCAGTCCACTATTATTTGGGTTGTAGCCTTTTTAGAGCCCATATATTATTTGGTCCAATAGAACATTTGATCTTTTTATTCACTAATTTCCAGTTTACACATTTGAACAACAAGCACTAAATAATTCTCTCAATTAAATGATTAAATTCAAAAATCATTCATCCAAATACACACGACATCACATACAACTCTGCACGTCCAACATCACCTAAAACAAGCAAAAACAGATACACAAGCACATACAAGTGTGCTTACAAGCAAAAACAGATACACAAGCACCAAAACATGGTGCAACATCAACTAAAGATGTGGTGCGCATCTCCAGCCTGTTCTGATCTTCCATCACAGCAGCAGCAACCTAAACGACATTATTAAATGTTTAGAAACAAGGCCATCAACATGAGGCCGTAATCCAACTTAATACTTTGTGAGGAGCGGCGCCACCAGGAGAATGCCGACCACCCAAGGCGCTCCAGCCCAGGGGCGACATGTGGGAGCTAGAGATGCCGATGGAGTACCTGGTCAGCCTCTGGTACCTGGCCACAGTTCACAAACTTGGTGTGAGCATTTGTTATGACATTAACATGCAACACAAGCAAAGATGGCATGATTGAACCTTGCATAGTAAAAACTTGCAAGTAAATAAGAACAATGCTGAGAAGATAAAACATGCACATTTCGGCCTAGTTAAAACTGAAAATTACTATATGTACAATTCTCATTCATGGGTAGATGCAATGCAAGATGAACTCATTACATAAGGGAGAAATTTCCGCCGGAGAGCAACAGTAAAGTCAATATGCGTGCAGATATCACCATCGATCTACTAATCATGCAAAGTTCTAAGGGTTAAGATATGATTTCACATCACAAAGCTAAAGAAGATGGTCCAACTGACAACAGGTACGCATCAATGGGCATGCAGGCTCACTCGTGCCTTCCCGGAAGTTTGTGATAATAAACATGAAAATCCAAACTTAAGTCAATTGTGAAAGGTCGAATGGATCCAAATAAACATGTAATTCACATAACTACATAAAACAGTACCAAACAGTATGAATGCATATATCATCACTGACCAGCATTTAGTCATGCAAAGTGTTGCTGATCTAGATATGGTTTCACATAAGAAATATTCAGAAATCAGTTGAACAGAATTGACTACAAAAGAAATCAGAATTGAACAGAATTATCATGCTTGTTTACTTTCAGGAAAGTTAATACATATTTCCATGCTTGTCTATCAAATAAATTGTATCAACTTAACACTTAGTCATGCATAAGTGTTTCACATAAAAAACATACAGAAGTGCAGACTCGAAATTTTATCAACTGAACACTTAGTCATGCAGAGATACAAGTACTACAGGTTTCTCTAAGGCGTAGAATTGACCTAGCGTGTCACAAGAGACATATTAGTACATTTTGTTGGTGAGGCAAGGAAACAGACATCACTATGTACCGCATCTAGAGAATTATGCCCAGTTCACTTCATTTGGAGTTAATAAACTCGATAAACTGTCACTGGCAGTAAGACACCACTACTACAAGTACTATTGTAGTAGTTGAGGAAGAAGATTATAGTACAGTACTACTACACACGTGTACTAACTAGTAAGTAATAGGATACACACAAGTAACTAGGTGTAGTAGTAGAAGGGACCTAGATAGTACCCAAGACACATACTGCTAGTAAATTGTTGTTATGGGTGAGACAAGAGAGCAGGTGGTACTCTGTGGTGCTGCTAGGAAGGGAATTATGGCCACTCGGAATAAATTAACAGTGAGTACTCCATGGAGTGTCACCAGCAACAAGATAGCACTACTCTTCTAGTACTCCAGCAAGAAGAATAAAGTATATAATACATAGGCAAGGCAGACTTGGTGCTAATAGAATACAGGAGCAGGGAGTAGCACAGTAATTAACAAAGAAATGAACAACATATAAAATACTCCTACTAGTGTAGTAGTTAAGATGATGAGACAAAGTACAGCAGCATGCAGAGTTCCTGATGCACTGGTGTGGCCCAACTCGGCTGCACCACACCGAGGCACTGTTGTTCCATCGAGCTCGACCATGTGCAGGGCTTCATCGTCGCCGTGGAGGTCCCGGTGGTCGTCCTGGTCATGGAGTGTGAGCCTTATTATTTCATTTTAAAGAAAGCGTTAAACACAAATGGCATGTATATGGATCACTGTGGAGAAGCAAACTTCGCTAATAAATATGAACAAGGCCTACTATAGCATAGCAGGTAAGGAGTTAGATTAACTCAAGTATTGGTGACTAATAGACCTATTATTTCATTTCAGAGAAAGCCTGAAACACAAATGGCCTGCATATATATACCAAGGATAAGAAAACTTAGCTAATAAATATGAACAAGGTCTACTATAGCATAGCAGCCAAGTATTGGTGACAAATAGACCTATATTAAGAGTAAAAAGAAGCTCGGAAAAGAACTCTATATTAAGAGTATCATGTGTGAATGTGATACAGTAAAAAATAGCGTGCTATGTACATCAAGTTAAAAGGCACAAGTTATACAGTAGCCTCAAGCAGAGCAAGTGTACAACAAGTTGATAAAAGAATGCCCAGTCATGGCATTTGATTTCACAAGAGAAGAATGTGTAAGGTGCAATGTTGTGTACACTTTATTTGTAATTCTATAATAATTTGTAGTGCACTGTGGCTAGAAGCCAGAGTACACTTGAAGCTATGAACTATGCAACAAGCCTGAAACTCCAACAACAAGAAGCAGAGTTGAGTTCCTAGCCATCAGACAAGACTGGAACTCCCAACATTTGCCTCTCAAATTTTTATATAAAGTGAAAATTCCCAGCAGGGTAGATAGACATATGCTATTGTTTAGAATTGCATGATAAATTGTGAGAAGTCTTCGAATACAGAGTGTTATGCAAAGTTATTACAATCAGCATGATGTTGTCAAGGTCATCCAAGTACTTGCCCTTTTATATGCATATATAGCTATATGTAGGAGAATAATAGAGTACTAGACGCACCTGCTAGATGTATTTCATAATGAGAGGTCAAAAATAGGTAAAAATACTGATGCAAGCTATGCTCTACAACACGTGCAGAGCAGCTACACAAGAAAAATACAAGCCCACTGATACTAGTTGTGCACTTGTTTCTTTCGTTCACCACTTATCTGATCTGTAGTGAAAGCGAAAGCACGACCAAAAGAAGTTAAAAAATGTTATGAGTTGTAATAGGATAGAGATGCCACTGGATCTAAGAACAATATCAGATTAGGTTGTTGAAGACGTTGATGACGATGTTGTCGTTGGTGACGGTGTCGATCTGCGGCCCCGGGAACTGCATGTTGATCAGGATCCCCTGCACCGCCGCCAGCATCAGCCCAAGAACAGAGCAAGAGGAAGAGTGCAATGCACGCGCGTGCTGCCGACCTGTCCTACCTGCAGAGACAGAGACGGGGGTGAGCGGGAGGGGGAGATTGATCCACCTGTAGTACTAGGAGTACACAGCAACTAGTAGCAGAACTAGCAAGAAATAACCAAATTGAGTGTACACCAATATCATATGAATCCGCAACACAATCGAGCAACAGATTGGTAGAAGAACAGCTGCTGCATAAACCATGAACTACAGGAGGAGAAATAACCCTTTTCATGAGTATACTAAGCACTAATATGGGTTACAGCTAGTTGACAACTAACACCGTGTAGACCATGATGTGAGTATACTAAGCACTCATATGAGTATTACCAAGGACTTCCATGACATTATTACCCCAAAGACATATTGGAAAATTAAAACTGCACTATTTATGCCTTTGTTCACATAAAAGCAGCTACCTCCCTTAACAAATTCACATCACTGTCAGTTTTGTGATATTGTTGCATAAATAGCTCTAAGATCAAGTTAATAAATCTATTTAAAATGTAGTGTGCAGCAAGAAACTTGATTGAGAAACCATGCTTTGTCTAGGCATAATACTCCTGACTGAGGTAGAAAAAATGTTGGTCTTCTAAGTTGACTTCAACGTCAACCAGATACAGTAGTACGTACGCATACAGACTAGTCAATGTAAGCATGCTGCACTCCTATCTATATCTAGTAGCTGAATTAGTACATTGCATAAACTAATCCTGCCTGTCTAGTAGCTCAAGTGACATCTCAATCGTCCTATTTGGATATAAACTTCAACTCAAACAGGGACGTCTCTTTGGTATAAGCTGGAAAAGTCTATGCCATAAGAGATGACGAGAACCAAACTGTTGTAACTCTTACAGTTAACAGAATTTCATAGCTAACCTCTGCAATCGGGAATATCTTGAATAGTATGTGTCCATTCCTGATACAGGCCAATCAGTGGTTTCTCTGGTGTTCCGCGTACCGCTAGCTTTGCCTGGCACCGCCATTCTGACTAAAAACAAGGTTCCCACATTCAGACTTAGCGACAAAGCAAATCCACCAACTAATCACATCAATTGCTATGCACCTAAAACATTTACTAGGAAGTGGGAACATTTTGAACCTAAAATTCTTCTCCCTTACTGGATCAGGTGACCAGAAGCTATGCAAACTAATTTAGTGGAAACCAAATAGACACATCATCCCACACATTTCCTACTAGAGATTTGTGGGAGCTGCACTCACCAGCCTGCCCCTGTTGAAGGTGAAGTCCTCGATTTCGTGGCCACTGAAGAAATCCACCACCTCCTGCAGCACCGGCGGCTTGTCCAGGTTGAACTCGTGCATGCATCCAGAACACCTACTAACCACACAGAAGAAGAGTCAGCTCACACGCACGCATGTAATGAAGTGGTACACAGTATCTTGTTGAATCGAAGGAATCGAAGCGGAGAGAACCGAACTGTTGGAGAGACGAGATCGACGGATCACTCACGTGGCGGAGGTCGGCCTTGAGGGGCGCCGCGGCCTCCGTGGACGACGAGGCCGTCGTCATCACCGCGGAGGTAGTCACCCGCGATGGCTGCCAGCAAGCTTGGCCTGGACGTGCTTGACCTTGGAGAGGATCTCCCACGGCCGCCATCACTGCTGCTGCTGCTGGATCCGAGATTCGGGGATTGGGGATCGGGGAGACGAAACCCTAGCTGCAGCGGAGGAGGAAGAAGAGCTACGAGCGGGAGCGAGGTTCAGGTGCAGCGCGAGGGAAGGAGGGCGCCGCCGGTGACAGAAAGGAAGGAGGGCGCCGCCGGTGACAGCGCGAGGGAAGGAGGGCGCCGTGCGAGGGGTGAGGGAGAGGCCGATCTGGATCGGGGACAGGGAGAGGGAGGCGGCGGGCGGAAGGAAGGGAGGAGAGGTGAGAGAGAGGTAGGGTTTGGTGCGGTGTTTTTTTCCTTTTCTTTGCATGGACGGATGGATGGACGTTGGATTGCTAGCAATGGATGGTAGGATGTTTGCCATCTCACCGATCCGTGCCACAAACGGTTCCACCAATCACAATGTAGTACACACTTTGACGATTTTATAACCATCTCAATTGGTCATAATCGATTAAATAATATGCTAAATCATGTCAGCTATTTTATAACATCATAGAATTAGAAAAAAAATAAGAACAATAGCATGGTGTCACATGTGAGACTTGTTTTTTAGAAAAATAACAAACCAGGAATAATACAAATATCTTTAAAAATTAATCTCAAAAATGATTTTTTGTTTGCAAAGAAAAACATTTTCTACCTTTGGAGTGTCGAAAATGGTATATATTTTTTGAAGCACCTACCAAGATTTGTTGCAAAATGGCACCACTCTATTTTTCAATAATATTAGATCATATTTTAGGTACAAGTGACCAAATGCTTGTGTCTCAATAGCTGTATATCCACCTCTCGTCAAATTGACAAATTTTCGACGATTCAGCTAGAAGTGGATCAAATTTATTCAAATTGTCACGTATTGTGCAGAAGGGTGCATCCCGGAATAGCAAACACTGTTGCCTAAGAAAGTTTTCATTTTCTTTGGACCCATTTTCCATTTTCCAAATACCCAAAATGAGTTTTTTTGTGAAGGACCTACCATATTTGTTACAAAATTGGACTCCAATAATTTTCTAAAATACTAGGCCATATTTAATGCACAATTGACAAAATGGTTGGGTGTCAAAAGTTTTGATCCACCTCTGGTGAAAAAGACAAATTCCCGCTGATTCAGTTAGAAGCGGGTCAAATTTGAACTGCATGTGCCTCATAGTTTGCTATTTAGTTTAAAAAAATCATTTCTAGGTACATAAGTACCTATTTAATCAGAGAAACACCAAAAAAATCCAAGATTCAACCACTAGCTAGGAACGGTCATTCCCGCCGTTTTGACCGCATTTTGAAACGGGCATAAAAAATTCAAAAAAAAATCAAAAAATTGTAAATCCTTCGCATTGTGTCATTATATGTGACCAAGTTTCCTGGGAAAATAATAAACTTGTAATACAAAAATTATTTTTAAAAAGTGTTCTCAGAAATGAGCTATCATGCGTGAAGATTCATGGCTTTCAAGCCAAATGATCAATCTTATGGCCACATTCATGGCATAGTTTGTTCAAATTATCTCATATTGTGCACAAGGGTACATCTTGGAATTCCAAACAATGTTGCCTAAGGAAGTTTTCATTTTCTTTGCACGGAAAATTCATTTTTCATTTTCCGAGTGCCCAAAAGGAGGTTTTTTGTGAAGGAACTACCAAATAATTGTTGCAAAAATAGACCAAATCAATTTTATAAAATACTAGGCCATATATAATGCACAATTGACAAAATGGTTGGGTGAAAAAAGTTTTGATCCACCTTTGCTGAAAAAGACAAATTGTCGTTGATTCAGTTGGAAACGGGTCAAATTTGCACTATAGCTACCTCATAGTTTGCTCTTTATTTTTTTGAAAAATCATTTCTAGGTACATAAGTATCTATTTAATCATAGAAACACCAAAAAAATTCCAAGAATCAACCACTTGCTAGGAACGGTCAAGCCCGCCGTTTTGACCGCATTTTGAAACGGGCATAAAAAATTCAAAAAAAAAATCAAAAAATTGGAAATCCTTCGCATTGTGTCATTATATGTGACCAAGTTTCCAGGAAAAATAATAAACTTGTAATACGGTAATTATTTTAAAAAAGTGTTCTCAGAAATGAGCTATCATGCGTGAAGATTCATGGCTTTCAAGCCAAATGATCAATCCTATGGCCACATTCATGGCATAGTTTGTTAAAATGATCTCATATTGTGCACAAGGGTACATCTTGGAATTCCAAACAATGTTGCCTAAGGAAGTTTTCATTTTCTTTGCACGGAAAATTCATTTTTCATTTTTCGAGTGCCCAAAAGGAGGTTTTTTGTGAAGGAACTACCAAATAATTGGTGCAAAAATGGACCAAATCAATTTTACAAAATACTAGGCCATATATAATGCACAATTGACAAAAAGGTTGGGTGTCAAAAGTTTTGATCCACCTCTGGTGAAAAAGACAAATTGTCGTCGATTCAGTTGGAAGCGGGTCAAATTTGAACTGTAGCCGCCTCATAGTTTGCTCTTTATTTTTTCCAAAAATCATTTGTAGGTACATAAGTACCTATTTAATCAGAGACACACCAAAAAAATTCCAAGATTCAACCACTAGAGAGGAACGGTCATTCCCGCCGTTTTGACCACATTTTGAAACGGGCATAAAAAATTCAAAAAAAAATCAAAAATTGGAAATCCTTCACATTGTGTCACTATATGTGACCAAGTTTCCAGGAAAAATAATAAACTTGTAATACGGTAATTATTTTAAAAAAGTTATCTCAGAAATGAGCTATCATGCGGGAAGATTCATGGCTTTCAAGCCAAATGATCAATCTTATGGCCACATTCATGACATAGTTTGTCCAAATTATCTCATATTGTGCACAAGGGTACATCTTGGAATTCCAAACAATGTTGCCTCAGGAAGTTTTCATTTTCTTTGCACGGAAAATTCATTTTTCATTTTCCGAATGCCCAAAAGGAAGTTTATTTTGTGAAGGAACTACCAAATAATTGTTGCAAAAATGGACCAAATCAATTTTATAAAATACTAGGCCTTTATATAATGCACAATTGACAAAATGGTTGGGTGAAAAAAGTTTTGATCCACCTCTGGTGAAAAAGACAAATTGTCGTTGATTCAGTTGGAAACGGGTCAAATTTGAACTATAGCTGCCTCATAGTTTGCTCTTTATTTTTTCCAAAAATCATTTCTAGGTACATAATTATCTATTTAATCATAGAAACACCAAAAAATTCCAAGATTCAACCACTAGCTAGGAACGGTCAAGCCCGCCGTTTTGACCGCATTTTGAAACGGGCATAAAACATTCAAAAAAAATAAAAAAATTGGAAATCTTTCGCATTGTGTCATTATATGTGACCAAGTTTCCAGGAAAAATAATAAACTTGTAATACAGTAATTATTTTAAAAAAGTGTTCTCAGAAATGAGCTATCATGCGTGAAGATTCATGGCTTTCAAGAAAAAATGATCAAGCTTATGGCCACATTCATGGCATAGTTTGTTCAAATGATCTCATGTTGTGCACAAGGGTACATCTTGGAATTCCAAACAATGTTGCCTAAGGAAGTTTTCATTTCCTTTGCACGGAAAATTCATTTTTCATTTTCCGAGTGCCCAAAAGGAGGTTTTTTTGTGAAGGAACGACCAAATAATTGTTGCAAAAATGGACCAAATCAATTTTATAAAATACTAGGCCATATATAATGCACAATTGACAAAATGGTTGGCTGAAAAAAGTTTTGATCTACCTCTAGTGAAAAGGAAAAATTGTCGTCGATTCAGGTGGAAACGGGTCAAATTTAAACTGTAGCTGCCTCATAGTTTGCTCTTTATTTTTTCGAAAAATCATTTCTAGGTACATAAGTATCTATTAATCATAGAACCACCAAAAAAATTCCAAGATTCAACCACTAGCTAGGAACGGTCAAGCCCGCCGTTTTGACCGCATTTTGAAACGGGCATAAAAAAACAAAAAATTGGAAATCCTTCGTATTGTGTCATTATATGTGACCAAGTTTCTAGGAAAAATAATAAACTTGTAATATGGTAATTATTTTAAAAAAGTGTTCTCAGAAATGAGCTATCATGCGTGAAGATTCATGGCTTTCAAGCCAAATGATCAATCTTATGGCCACATTCATGGCATAGTTTGTTCAAATGATATAATATGGTGCACAAGGGTATATCTTGTAATTCCAAACAATGTTCCCTAAGGAAGTTTTCATTTTCTTTGCACGGAAAATTCAATTTTCATTTTCCGAGTGCCCAAAAGGAGGTTTTTTGTGAAGGAACTACCAAATAATTGTCGCAAAAATGGACCAAATCAATTTCATAAAAAACTAGGCCATATATAATGCACAATTGACAAAATGGTTGGGTGAAAAAAGTTTTGATCCACCTCTGCTGAAAAAGACAAATTGCCGTCGATTCAGTTGGAAACGGGTCAAATTTGAACTGTAGCCGCCTCATAGTTTGTTCTTTATTTTTTGAAAAAATCATTTCTAGGTATATAAATATCTATTTAATCATAGAAACACCAAAAAAATTCCAAGATTCAATCACTAGCTAGGAACGGTCAAGCCCGCCATTTTGACCGCATTTTGAAACGGGCATAAAAAATTCAAAGCAAATCAAAAAAATGAAAATTCTTTGCATTGTGTCATTATATGTGACCATGTTTCCAGGAAAAATAATAAACTTGTAATAAGGTAATTATTTTAAAAAAGTATTCTCAGAAATAAGCAATCATGCGTGAAGATTCATGGCTTTCAAGCCAAATGATCAATCTTATGGCCACATTCATGGCATAGTTTTTTAAAATGATCTCATACGGTGCACAAGGTTACATCTTGGAATTCCAAACAATGTTCCCTAAGGAAGTTTTCATTTTCTTTGCACGGAAAATTCATTTTTCATTTTCCGAGTGCCCAAAAGGAGGGTTTTTTTGTGAAGGAACTACCAAATAATTGTTGCAAAAATGGACCAAATATATTTTATAAAATACTAGGCCATATATAATGCACAATTGACAAAATGGTTGGGTGAAAAAAGTTTTGATCCACCTCTGCTGAAAAAGACAAATTGTCGTTGATTCAGTTGGAAACGGGTCAAATTTGAACTGTAGCCGCCTCATAGTTTGCCCTTTATTTTTTCCAAAAATCATTTCTAGGTACCTAATTATCTATTTAATCATAGAAACACTAAAAAAATTCCAAGATTCAACCACTAGCTAGGAACGGTCAAGCCCCCCGTTTTGACCGCATTTTGAAACGGGCATAAAAAATTCAAAACAAATCAAAAAATTGGAAGTCCTCTGCATTGTGTCATTATATGTGACCAAGTTTCCAAGAAAAATAATAAACTTGTAATAAGGTAACTATTTTTAAAAAGTGTTCTCAGAAATGAGCTATCATGCGTGAAGATTCATGGCTTTCAAGCCAAATGATCAATCTAATGGCCACATTCATGGCATAGTTTGTTCAAATGATCTCATATTGTGCACAAGGGTACATCTTGGAATTCCAAACAATGTTGCCTAAGGAAGTTTTCATTTTCTTTGCACGGAAAATTCATTTTTCATTTTCCGAGTGCCCAAAAGGAGGTTTTTTTGTGAAGGAACGACCAAATAATTGTTGCAAAAATGGACCAAATCAATTTTATAAAATACTAGGCCATATATAATGCACAATTGACAAAATGGTTGGCTGAAAAAAGTTTTGATCTACCTCTAGTGAAAAGGAAAAATTGTCGTCGATTCAGGTGGAAACGGGTCAAATTTAAACTGTAGCTGCCTCATAGTTTGCTCTTTATTTTTTCGAAAAATCATTTCTAGGTACATAAGTATCTATTAATCATAGAACCACCAAAAAAATTCCAAGATTCAACCACTAGCTAGGAACGGTCAAGCCCGCCGTTTTGACCGCATTTTGAAACGGGCATAAAAAAATCAAAAAATTGGAAATCCTTCGTATTGTGTCATTATATGTGACCAAGTTTCTAGGAAAAATAATAAAGTTGTAATATGGTAATTATTTTAAAAAAGTGTTCTCAGAAATGAGCTATCATGCGTGAAGATTCATGGCTTTCAAGCCAAATGATCAATCTTATGGCCACATTCATGGCATAGTTTGTTCAAATGATATAATATGGTGCACAAGGGTATATCTTGTAATTCCAAACAATGTTCCCTAAGGAAGTTTTCATTTTCTTTGCACGGAAAATTCAATTTTCATTTTCCGAGTGCCCAAAAGGAGGTTTTTTGTGAAGGAACTACCAAATAATTGTCGCAAAAATGGACCAAATCAATTTCATAAAAAACTAGGCCATATATAATGCACAATTGACAAAATGGTTGGGTGAAAAAAGTTTTGATCTACCTCTGCTGAAAAAGACAAATTGCCGTCGATTCAGTTGGAAACGGGTCAAATTTGAACTGTAGCCGCCTCATAGTTTGTTCTTTATTTTTTGAAAAAATCATTTCTAGGTATATAAATATCTATTTAATCATAGAAACACCAAAAAAATTCCAAGATTCAATCACTAGCTAGGAACGGTCAAGCCCGCCATTTTGACCGCATTTTGAAACGGGCATAAAAAATTCAAAGCAAATCAAAAAAATGAAAATTCTTTGCATTGTGTCATTATATGTGACCATGTTTCCAGGAAAAATAATAAACTTGTAATAAGGTAATTATTTTAAAAAAGTATTCTCAGAAATAAGCAATCATGCGTGAAGATTCATGGCTTTCAAGCCAAATGATCAATCTTATGGCCACATTCATGGCATAGTTTTTTAAAATGATCTCATATGGTGCACAAGGTTACATCTTGGAATTCCAAACAATGTTCCCTAAGGAAGTTTTCATTTTCTTTGCACGGAAAATTCATTTTTCATTTTCCGAGTGCCCAAAAGGAGGGTTTTTTTGTGAAGGAACTACCAAATAATTGTTGCAAAAATGGACCAAATATATTTTATAAAATACTAGGCCATATATAATTCACAATTGACAAAATTGTTGGGTGAAAAAAGTTTTGATCCACCTCTGCTGAAAAAGACAAATTGCCGTCGATTTAGTTGGAAATGAGTCAAATTTGAACTGTAGCCGCCTCATAGTTTGTTCTTTATTTTTTCAAAAAATCATTTCTAGGTATGTAAGTATCTATTTAATCATAGAAACACCAAAAAAATTCCAAGATTCAACCACTAGCTAGGAACGGTCAAGCCCCCCGTTTTGACCGCATTTTGAAACGGGCATAAAAAATTCAAAACAAATCAAAAAATTGGAAGTCCTCTGCATTGTGTCATTATATGTGACCAAGTTTCCAAGAAAAATAATAAACCTTTAATAAGGTAACTATTTTTAAAAAGTGTTCTCAGAAATGAGCTATCATGCGTGAAGATTCATGGCTTTCAAGCCAAATGATCAATCTAATGGCCACATTCATGGCATAGTTTGTTCAAATGATCTCATATTGTGCACAAGGGTACATCTTGGAATTCCAAACAATGTTGCCTAAGGAAGTTTTCATTTTCTTTGCACGGAAAATTCATTTTTTATTTTCCGAGTGCCCAAAAGGAGGTTTTTTTGTGAAGGAGCTACCAAATAATTGTTGCAAAAATGGACCAAATCAATTTTATAAAATACTAGGCCATATATAATGCACAATTGACAAAATGTTTGGGTGAAAAAAGTTTTGATCCACCTTTGGTGAAAAAGACAAATTGCCGTCGATTTAGTTGGAAACGAGTCAAATTTGAACTGTAGCTGCCTCATAGTTTGCTCTTTATTTTTTACAAAAATAATTTCTAGGTATGTAAGTATCTATTTAATCATAGAAACACAAAAAAAAATTCCAAGATTCAACCACTAGCTAGGAACGGTTAAGCCCGCCGTTTTGACCGCATTTTGAAACGGGCATAAAAAATTCAAAAAAAAATGAAAAAATTGGAAATCCTTCCCATTGTGTCATTATATGTGACCAAGTTTCCAGGAAAAATAATAAACTTGTAATATGGTAATTATTTTAAAAAAGTGTTCTCAGAAATAAGCTATCATGCGTGAAGATTCATGGCTTCCAAGCCAAATGATCAATCTTATGGCCACATTCATGGCATAGTTTGTTCAAATGATCTCATATGGTGCATAAGGTTACATCTTGGAATTCCAAACATTGTTCACTAAGGAAGTTTTCATTTTCTTTGCACGGAAAATTCATTTTTTATTTTCCGAGTGCCCAAAAGGAGGGTTTTTTTGTGAAGGAACTACCAAATAATTGTTGCAAAAATGGACCAAATCAATTTTATAAAATACTAGGCCATATATAATGCAGAATTGACAAAATGGTTGGGTGAAAAAAGTTTTGATCCACCTCTGCTGAAAAAGACAAATTGTCGTTGATTCAGGTGGAAACGGATCAAATTTGAACTGTAGCCGCCTCATAATTTGTTCTTTATTTTTTCAAAAAATCATTTCTAGGTACATAAGTATCTATTTAATCATAGAAACACCAAAAAAATTCCAAGATTCAACCACTAGCTAGGAACGGTCAAGCCCGCCGTTTTGACCGCATTTTGAAACAGGCATAAAAAATTCAAAAAAAATCAAAAAATTGGAAATCTTTTGCATTGTGTCATTATATGTGACCAAGTTTCCAGGAAAAATAATAAACTTGTAATAACGTAACTATTTCAAAAAAGTGTTCTCAGAAATGAGCTATCATGCGTGAAGATTCATGGCTTTCAAGCCAAATGATCAATCTTATGCCACATTCATGGCATAGTTTGTTCAAATGATCTCATATTGTGCACAAGGGTACATCTTGGAATTTCAAACAATGTTGCCTAAGGAAGTTTTCATTTTCTTTGCACGGAAAATTCATTTTTTATTTTCCGAGTGCCCAAAAGGAGGTTTTTTTGTGAAGGAACTACCAAATAATTGTTGCAAAAATGGACAAATCAATTTTATAAAATACTAGGCCATATATAATGCACAATTGACAAAATTTTTGGGTGAAAAAAGTTTTGATCCACCTTTGGTGAAAAAGACAAATTGCCGTCGATTTAGTTGGAAACGAGTCAAATTTGAACTGTAGCTGCCTCATAGTTTGCTCTTTATTTTTTACAAAAATAATTTATAGGTATGTAAGTATCTATTTAATCATAGAAACACCAAAAAAAATTCCAAGATTCAACCACTAGCTAGGAACGGTCAAGCCCGCCGTTTTGACCGCATTTTGAAACGGGCCTAAAAAATTCAAAAAAAAATCAAAAAATTGGATATCCTTCCCATTGTGTCATATATGTGACCAAGTTTCCAGGAAAAATAATAAACTTGTAATACGGTAATTATTTTAAAAAAGTGTTCTCAGAAATGAGCTATCATACGTGAAGATTCATGGCTTTCAAGCTAAATGATCAATCTTATGGCCACATTCATGGCATAGTTTGTTCAAATGATATCATATTGTGCACAAGGGTACATCTTGGAATTCCAAACAATGTTGCCTAAGGAAGTTTTCATTTTCTTTGCACGGAAAATTCATTTTTCATTTTCCGAGTGCCCCAAAGGAGGTTTTTTTTGAAGGAACTACCAAATAATTGTTGCAAAAATGGACCAAATCAATTTTATAAAATACTAGGCCATATATAATTCACAATTGACAAAAATGGTTGGGTGAAAAAAGTTTTGATCCACCTCTGGTGAAAAAAAAACAAATTGCTGTCGATTCAGTTGGAAACGGGTCAAATTTCAACTGTAGCCGCCTCATAGTTTGCTCTTTATTTTTTCCAAAAATCATTTCTAGGTACATAAGTATCTACTTAATCATAGAAACACCAAAAAAATTCCAAGATTCAACCACTAGCTAGGAACGGTCAAGCCCGCCGTTTTGACCGCATTTTGAAACGGGCATAAAAAATTCAAAAAAATCAAAAAATTGGAAATCCTTCGCATTGTGTCATTATATGTGACCAAGTTTTCAGGAAAAATAATAAAATTGTAATACGGTAATTATTTTAAAAAAGTGTTCTCAGAAATGAGCTATCATGCGTGAAGATTCATGGCTTTCAAGCCAAATGATCAATCTAATGGCCACATTCATGGCATAGTTTGTTCAAATGATCTCATATTATGCACAAGGGTACATCTTGGAATTCCAAACAATGTTGCCTAAGGAAGTTTTCATTTTCTTTGCACGGAAAATTCATTTTTTATTTTCCGAGTGCCCAAAAGGAGGTTTTTTTGTGAAGGAGCTACCAAATAATTGTTGCAAAAATGGACCAAATCAATTTTATAAAATACTAGGCCATATATAATGCACAATTGACAAAATGTTTGGGTGAAAAAAGTTTTGATCCACCTTTGGTGAAAAAGACAAATTGCCGTCGATTTAGTTGGAAACGAGTCAAATTTGACCTGTAGCTGCCTCATAGTTTGCTCTTTATTTTTTACAAAAATAATTTCTAGGTATGTAAGTATCTATTTAATCATAGAAACACCAAAAAAAATTCCAAGATTCAACCACTAGCTAGGAACGGTTAAGCCCGCCGTTTTGACCGCATTTTGAAACGGGCATAAAAAATTCAAAAAAAAATCAAAAAATTGGAAATCCTTCCCATTGTGTCATTATATGTGACCAAGTTTCCAGGAAAAATCATAAACTTGTAATATGGTAATTATTTTAAAAAAGTGTTCTCAGAAATAAGCTATCATGCGTGAAGATTCATGGCTTCCAAGCCAAATGATCAATCTTATGGCCACATTCATGGCATAGTTTGTTCAAATGATCTCATATGGTGCACAAGGTTACATCTTGGAATTCCAAACATTGTTCCCTAAGGAAGTTTTCATTTTCTTTGCACGGAAAATTCATTTTTTATTTTCCGAGTGCCCAAAAGGAGGGTTTTTTTTGTGAAGGAACTACCAAATAATTGTTGCAAAAATGGACCAAATCAATTTTATAAAATACTAGGCCATATATAATGCAGAATTGACAAAATGGTTGGGTGAAAAAAGTTTTGATCCACCTCTGCTGAAAAAGACAAATTGTCGTTGATTCAGGTGGAAACAGAACAAATTTGAACTGTAGCCGCCTCATAGTTTGTTCTTTATTTTTTCAAAAAATCATTTCTAGGTACATAAGTATCTATTTAATCATAGAAACACCAAAAAAATTCCAAGATTCAACCACTAGCTAGGAACGGTCAAGCCCGCCGTTTTGACCGCATTTTGAAACAGGCATAAAAAATTCAAAAAAAATCAAAAAATTGGAAATCTTTTGCATTGTGTCATTATATGTGACCAAGTTTCCAGGAAAAATAATAAACTTGTAATAACGTAACTATTTCAAAAAAGTGTTCTCAGAAATGAGCTATCATGCGTGAAGATTCATGGCTTTCAAGCCAAATGATCAATCTTATGCCACATTCATGGCATAGTTTGTTCAAATGATCTCATATTGTGCACAAGGGTACATCTTGGAATTCCAAACAATGTTGCCTAAGGAAGTTTTCATTTTCTTTGCACGGAAAATTCATTTTTTATTTTCCGAGTGCCCAAAAGGAGGGTTTTTTGTGAAGGAACTACCAAACAATTGTTGCAAAAATGGACCAAATCAATTTTATAAAATACTAGGCCATATATAATGCACAATTGACAAAATTTTTGGGTGAAAAAAGTTTTGATCCACCTTTGGTGAAAAAGACAAATTGCCGTCGATTTAGTTGGAAACGAGTCAAATTTGAACTGTAGCTGCCTCATAGTTTGCTCTTTATTTTTTACAAAAATAATTTCTAGGTATGTAAGTATCTATTTAATCATAGAAACACCAAAAAAAATTCCAAGATTCAACCACTAGCTAGGAACGGTCAAGCCCGCCGTTTTGACCGCATTTTGAAACGGGCCTAAAAAATTCAAAAAAAAATCAAAAAATTGGATATCCTTCCCATTGTGTCATATATGTGACCAAGTTTCCAGGAAAAATAATAAACTTGTAATACGGTAATTATTTTAAAAAAGTGTTCTCAGAAATGAGCTATCATGCGTGAAGATTCATGGCTTTCAAGCTAAATGATCAATCTTATGGCCACATTCATGGCATAGATTGTTCAAATGATATCATATTGTGCACAAGGGTACATCTTGGAATTCCAAACAATGTTGCCTAAGGAAGTTTTCATTTTCTTTGCACGGAAAATTCATTTTTCATTTTCCGAGTGCCCCAAAGGAGGTTTTTTTTGAAGGAACTACCAAATAATTGTTGCAAAAATGGACCAAATCAATTTTATAAAATACTAGGCCATATATAATGCACAATTGACAAAATGGTTGGGTGAAAAAAGTTTTGATCCACCTCTGGTGAAAAAAAAACAAATTGCTGTCGATTTAGTTGGAAACGGGTCAAATTTCAACTGTAGCCGCCTCATAGTTTGCTCTTTATTTTTTCCAAAAATCATTTCTAGGTACATAAGTATCTACTTAATCATAGAAACACCAAAAAAATTCCAAGATTCAACCACTAGCTAGGAACGGTCAAGCCCGCCGTTTTGACCGCATTTTGAAACGGGCATAAAAAATTCAAAAAAAAATCAAAAAATTGGAAATCCTTCCCATTGTGTCATTATATGTGACCAAGTTTCCAGGAAAAATCATAAACTTGTAATATGGTAATTATTTTAAAAAAGTGTTCTCAGAAATAAGCTATCATGCGTGAAGATTCATGGCTTCCAAGCCAAATGATCAATCTTATGGCCACATTCATGGCATAGTTTGTTCAAATGATCTCATATGGTGCACAAGGTTACATCTTGGAATTCCAAACATTGTTCCCTAAGGAAGTTTTCATTTTCTTTGCACGGAAAATTCATTTTTTATTTTCCGAGTGCCCAAAAGGAGGGTTTTTTTTGTGAAGGAACTACCAAATAATTGTTGCAAAAATGGACCAAATCAATTTTATAAAATACTAGGCCATATATAATGCAGAATTGACAAAATGGTTGGGTGAAAAAAGTTTTGATCCACCTCTGCTGAAAAAGACAAATTGTCGTTGATTCAGGTGGAAACAGATCAAATTTGAACTGTAGCCGCCTCATAGTTTGTTCTTTATTTTTTCAAAAAATCATTTCTAGGTACATAAGTATCTATTTAATCATAGAAACACCAAAAAAATTCCAAGATTCAACCACTAGCTAGGAACGGTCAAGCCCGCCGTTTTGACCGCATTTTGAAACAGGCATAAAAAATTCAAAAAAATCAAAAAATTGGAAATCTTTTGCATTGTGTCATTATATGTGACCAAGTTTCCAGGAAAAATAATAAACTTGTAATAACGTAACTATTTCAAAAAAGTGTTCTCAGAAATGAGCTATCATGCGTGAAGATTCATGGCTTTCAAGCCAAATGATCAATCTTATGCCACATTCATGGCATAGTTTGTTCAAATGATCTCATATTGTGCACAAGGGTACATCTTGGAATTCCAAACAATGTTGCCTAAGGAAGTTTTCATTTTCTTTGCACGGAAAATTCATTTTTTATTTTCCGAGTGCCCAAAAGGAGGTTTTTTTGTGAAGGAACTACCAAACAATTGTTGCAAAAATGGACCAAATCAATTTTATAAAATACTAGGCCATATATAATGCACAATTGACAAAATTTTTGGGTGAAAAAAATTTTGATCCACCTTTGGTGAAAAAGACAAATTGCCGTCGATTTAGTTGGAAACAAGTCAAATTTGAACTGTAGCTGCCTCATAGTTTGCTCTTTATTTTTTACAAAAATAATTTCTAGGTATGTAAGTATCTATTTAATCATAGAAACACCAAAAAAAATTCCAAGATTCAACCACTAGCTAGGAACGGTCAAGCCCGCCGTTTTGACCGCATTTTGAAACGGGCCTAAAAAATTCAAAAAAAAATCAAAAAATTGGATATCCTTCCCATTGTGTCATATATGTGACCAAGTTTCCAGGAAAAATAATAAACTTGTAATACGGTAATTATTTTAAAAAAGTGTTCTCAGAAATGAGCTATCATGCGTGAAGATTCATGGCTTTCAAGCTAAATGATCAATCTTATGGCCACATTCATGGCATAGTTTGTTCAAATGATATCATATTGTGCACAAGGGAACATCTTGGAATTCCAAACAATGTTGCCTAAGGAAGTTTTCATTTTCTTTGCACGGAAAATTCGTTTTTCATTTTCCGAGTGCCCCAAAGGAGGTTTTTTTTGAAGGAACTACCAAATAATTGTTGCAAAAATGGACCAAATCAATTTTATAAAATACTAGGCCATATATAATGCACAATTGACAAAATGGTTGGGTGAAAAAAGTTTTGATCCACCTCTGGTGAAAAAAAAACAAATTGCTGTCGATTTAGTTGGAAACGGGTCAAATTTCAACTGTAGCCGCCTCATAGTTTGCTCTTTATTTTTTCCAAAAATCATTTCTAGGTACATAAGTATCTACTTAATCATAGAAACACCAAAAAAATTCCAAGATTCAACCACTAGCTAGGAACGGTCAAGCCCGCCGTTTTGACCGCATTTTGAAACGGGCATAAAAAATTCAAAAAAAAATCAAAAAATTGGAAATCCTTCGCATTGTGTCATTATATGTGACCAAGTTTTCAGGAAAAATAATAAACTTGTAATATGGTAATTATTTTAAAAAAGTGTTCTCAGAAATGAGCTATCATGCGTGAAGATTCATGGCTTTCAAGCCAAATGATCAATCTTATGGCCACATTCATGGCATAGTTTGTTCAAATGATCTCATATTGTGCACAAGGGTACATCTTGGAATTCCAAACAATGTTGCCTAAGGAAGTTTTCATTTTCTTTGCACGGAAAATTCATTTTTTATTTTCCGAGTGCCCAAAAGGAGGTTTTTTTGTGAAGGAACTACCAAATAATTGTTGCAAAAATGGACCAAATCAATTTTATAAAATACTAGGCCATATATAATGCACAATTGACAAAAATTTTGGGTGAAAAAAGTTTTGATCCACCTTTGGTGAAAAAGACAAATTGCCGTCGATTTAGTTGGAAATGAGTCAAATTTGAACTGTAGCTGACTCATAGTTTGCTCTTTATTTTTTACAAAAATCATTTCTAGGTATGTAAGTATCTATTTAATCATAGAAACACCAAAAAAAATTCCAAGATTCAACCACTAGCTAGGAACGGTCAAGCCCGCCGTTTTGACCGCATTTTGAAACGGGCATAAAAAATTCAAAAAAAATTCAAAAAATTGGATATCCTTCCCATTGTGTCATATATGTGACCAAGTTTCCAGGAAAAATAATAAACTTGTAATACGGTAATTATTTTAAAAAAGTGTTCTCAGAAATGAGCTATCATGCGTGAAGATTCATGGCTTTCAAGCTAAATGATCAATCTTATGGCCACATTCATGGCATAGTTTGTTCAAATGATATCATATTATGCACAAGGGTACATCTTGGAATTCCAAACAATGTTGCCTAAGGAAGTTTTCATTTTCTTTGCACGGAAAATTCATTTTTCATTTTCCGAGTGCCCCAAAGGAGGTTTTTTGTGAAGGAACTACCAAATAATTGTTGCAAAAATGGACCAAATCAATTTTATAAAATACTAGGCCATATATAATGCACAATTGACAAAATGGTTGGGTGAAAAAAGTTTTGATCCACCTCTGGTGAAAAAAAAAACAAATTGCTGTCGATTCAGTTGGAAACGGGTCAAATTTCAACTGTAGCCGCCTCATAGTTTGCTCTTTATTTTTTCCAAAAATCATTTCTAGGTACATAAGTATCTACTTAATCATAGAAACACCAAAAAAATTCCAAGATTCAACCACTAGCTAGGAACGGTCAAGCCCGCCGTTTTGACCGCATTTTGAAACGGGCATAAAAAATTCAAAAAAAATCAAAAAATTGGAAATCCTTCGCATTGTGTCATTATATGTGACCAAGTTTTCAGGAAAAATAATAAACTTGTAATACGGTAATTATTTTAAAAAAGTGTTCTCAGAAATGAGCTATCATGCGTGAAGATTCATGGCTTTCAAGCCAAATGATCAATCTTATGGCCACATTCATGGCATAGTTTGTTCAAATGATCTCATATTGTGCACAAGGGTACATCTTGGAATTCCAAACAATGTTGCCTAAGGAAGTTTTCATTTTCTTTGCACGGAAAATTCATTTTTCATTTTCCGAGTGCCCAAAAGGAGGTTTTTTTTGTGAAGGAACTACCAAATAATTGTTGCAAAAATGGACCAAATCAATTTTATAAAATACTAGGCCATATATAATGCACAATTGACAAAATGGTTGGGTGAAAAAAGTTTTGATCCACCTCTGGTGAAAAAAAAACAAATTGCTGTTGATTCAGTTGGAAACGGGTCAAATTTCAACTATAGCCGCCTCATAGTTTGCTATTTATTTTTTCCAAAAATCATTTCTAGGTACATAAGTATCTATTTAATCATAGAAACACCAAAAAAATTCCAAGATTCAACCACTAGCTAGGAACGGTCAAGCCCGCCGTTTTGACCGCATTTTGAAACGGGCATTAAAAATTCAAAAACAATCAAAAAATTGGAAATCCTTCGCATTGTGTCATTATATGTGACCAAGTTTTCAGGAAAAATAATAAACTTGTAATACGGTAATTATTTTAAAAAAGTGTTCTCAGAAATGAGCTGCCATGCGTGAATTTTCATGGCTTTCAAGCCAAATGATCAATCTTATGGCCACATTCATGGCATAGTTTGTTCAAATGATCTCATATTGTGCACAAGGGTACATCTTGGAATTCCAAACAATGTTGCCTAAGGATTTTTCATTTTCTTTGCACGGAAAATTCATTTTTCATTTTCCGAGTGCCTAAAAGAAGGTTTTTTTGTGAAGGAACTACCAAATAATTGTTGCAAAAATGGACCAAATAAATTTTATAAAATACTAGGCCATATATAATGCAGAATTGACAAAATGGTTGGGTGAAATTTTTTTGATCCACCTCTGGTGAAAAAGACAAATTGTCGTCGATTCAGTTGGAAACGGGTCAAATTTGAAATGTAGCCGCCTCATAGTTTGCTCTTTATTTTTTCCCAAAATCATTTCTAGGTACATAAGTATCTATTTAATCATAGAAACACCAATAAAATTCCAAGATTCAACCACTAGCTAGGAACGGTCAAGCCTGCCGTTTGACCGCATTTTGAAACAGGCATTAAAAATTCAAAAAAATGAAAAAATTGGAAATCCTTCGCATTGTGTCATTATATGTGACCAAGTTTCCAGGAAAAATAATAAACTTGTAATACGGTAATTATTTTAAAAAAGTTATCTCAGAAATGAGCTATCATGCGGGAAGATTCATGGCTTTCAAGCCAAATGATCAATCTTATGGCCACATTCATGGCATAGTTTGTTCAAATGATCTCATATTGTACACAAGGGTACATCTTGGAATTCCAAACAATGTTGCCTAAGGAAGTTTTCATTTTCTTTGCACGAAAAATTCATTTTTCATTTCCGAGTGCGCAAAAGGAGGTTTTTTTGTGAACGAACTACCAAATAATTGTTGCAAAAATGGACCAAATCAATTTTTATAAAATACTAGGCCATATATAATGCAGAATTGACAAAATGGTTGGGTGAAAAAATTTTGATCCACCTCTGGTGAAAAAGACAAATTGTCGTCGATTCAGTTGGAAACGGGTCAAATTTGAAATGTAGCCGCCTCATAGTTTGCTCTTTATTTTTTCCCAAAATCATTTCTAGGTACATAAGTATCTATTTAATCATAGAAACACCAATAAAATTCCAAGATTCAACCACTAGCTAGGAACGGTCAAGCCTGCCGTTTGACCGCATTTTGAAACAGGCATTAAAAATTCAAAAAAAATGAAAAAATTGGAAATCCTTCGCATTGTGTCATTATATGTGACCAAGTTTGCAGGAAAAATAATAAACTTGTAATACGGTAATTATTTTAAAAAAGTTATCTCAGAAATGAGCTATCATGCGGGAAGATTCATGGCTTTCAAGCCAAATGATCAATCTTATGGCCACATTCATGGCATAGTTTGTTCAAATGATCTCATATTGTACACAAGGGTACATCTTGGAATTCCAAACAATGTTGCCTAAGGAAGTTTTCATTTTCTTTGCACGAAAAATTCATTTTTCATTTTCCGAGTGCGCAAAAGGAGGTTTTTTTGTGAACGAACTACCAAATAATTGTTGCAAAAATGGACCAAATCAATTTTTATAAAATACTAGGCCATATATACTGCACAATTGAAAAAAATGGTTGGGTGAAAAAAGTTTTGATCCACCTCTGGTGAAAAAGACAAATTTCCGTCGATTCAGTTGGAAACGGGTCAAATTTGAACTGTAGCTGCCTCATAGTTTGCTCTTTATTTTTTCCAAAAATCATTTCTAGGTACATAAGTATCTATTTAATCATAAATACATGGTTTGATGGCGATACATCGAGGTTTGGACGATGGCCGAGGGCCCCAACTCTAGAGCGCGTAAGCTCGCATGCCCGCCGTGTGGTCACCGCGTGACCGTGGCGTTGCCATGTGTTCTGGGCGGCGTAGGCATGTCTAGTGGGTTGGGCACTCCCCAGGTAGGTTCTAGGAAGAAAATCACAACATAAGATTCTCACGAGGAGACCGATCGATGCTCAAACATGAATAAGCAGCCAAGTGTTTGATTTACGGTACGGGAAATGCACATGGCTAATGGGCGTGAGTTTTGGCTGAGGATGATTGGTTACTAAGAAGACCGTCTTCACAAATTTTCACCTCAAAAGAAGGAGCCTAGGTGGTACTTGCTTTACAAAGTACCAGACTGGACATAAATACGAATGTTGAAGCTGGCTCAAAATAATGAATGGATTGAGCTGGAATTTGGTGGAGGATGGTTATTTGGGCATAGGAAAGCACTTTAGAAAATGGATACCATTTGGACATGCCAAAGTGGTACTTCCTTCACAAAGTGCTGCTCTAAACAGAATAGGAAAATGAATATTTTCGAATTATTTTTGAACTAGGCAAGGAATGTTTTTGACATATTTGATAAAGATATGATCCAAAACATTTATGAGAATTTTTTGGGAGTTTTGGGAATAACAGAAAATAGGTTGCTTCACAACCTAGGGCAAAAACTGCCACATGGACATGACACATAGGCAAAACTGATGAGATGGCGCCTAGTCATCACAACCCACCACAATCTACAAGGCTATGACCATCTATATTGGTCATTAACAACTAGAAATAAGGGAGCGGACTAGCACTGTTTCCTTTGTGACCATTTCGTGTAAGGAAATTACGCCCTTTCTGACCAAAATGGTCGCAATGGTTTAGGGTTTGGAGCACCCCGAACAACTTTTGACCAATTGCTCTGAAATGGTCATAGATCTATGACTAATCTTCCAGGGTCACTGACAAAAGGTCACTAGTTGACATATTTCTTGTAGTGTTAATGCGGCGACAAAAAAAGGCATGCCGATGAGAGCTATCAGGTAGCGGCAAATTTTGGGTAAGCTGAGAGAGTAAGGGGATCGAGAAGATGAACATTCTCAGTGTGTGAGATAATGAGCATGGGAAATAACAATGGAGAGGTTAATAAGACTATGGATGTGGAAAGTCAAGACTACTGGTGGGACCCATCGAACAAATGACATTTTCCAACATGATGACATAAGCAACGTCTGTGTACATGAAGTAGTGTGGACAATGTGAGAGCAAAATATATGACGTGGTAGTAAAAGCCACCCTTGGTACTGCATGTGTATGCAAGTAAATACCTACCACCAAAGTTTTTATGGATGCGTATAGAGGTGTGGATTTTTTAGGCATGGATACATATCAGTAAAAAGAAAGTAAAAGCAATAAAAAAGATTGAAACTTTTTGGGACAAAAATAATCTAGCATAATAAGCATGTTTAAAGTTTCGAGAAAAAAAGAGTTGCGTCGTACTTTCAATAAAAAAACCATGAATAGTGGCTTTTACATAGCATTGATGTTGTCCTATTTTGCTCGGTATACAGAATAACTAGTTTTGATATGACATATTAAACATGAGTATTATGCTAGACCATGTATGTTGCCAAAAAATTCAAAATACTTGACTATTTTTACTATTTTAATTCGGATGTGCACACACCAAGGTGCATCATTCTATTTTTATGTATTATAAAGAAAATAAATCAATTATTGTACAAAATCACTAAATAATATGACAATCTTGCATACTGTTAGCAAATTAGACTATGACTACACCAATACAATCATAACTATTAAATTGGTCTTCCTAGAAAAAACTATCCAACATGATAAAAATGTCAAAAGAAAAAAAATGCAAATATAATTTGAAAAATGCAACAGATCATAAAACTAAAGTTAGTATGGCATGCATAATTATCAAGTAAAGGATGAACGAACAACATATATATTCATACATAAATAAGAACCCAAACATACTAAATAAAAAACTATGTTAGCAAAAGATATATATTGAAAATGTCCACACATTTGGATTCGAATTTTCTTTGGACAAATAAAAGAATACATTCTCGCAATTTAAAGTAATAAAATCCTAGCCCGGGCATCGAGCGGGCCACTTTGCTAGTATAATATTAGAAATGCTACAGAGCTCCCACTCACTTTCTTGTAAATACAGGCTTCCCCAAAAGTCTGTATAAAATTATATGCTTTGATCACACTATCAAAGCATTTATTCCAACTCCGAGAGGCTTGTACCAGTCCATAAATGGATCGCTGGAGCTTGCACACTTTATTAGCATCCTTTGGATTGACAAAACCTTCTGGTTGCGTCATATACAACTCTTCTTACAGAAATCCATTCAGGAATACAGTTTTGACATCCATTTGCCAAATTTCATAATCATAAAATGCGGCAATTGCTAACATGATTCGGACAGACTTAAGCATCGCTACGGGTGAGAAAGTCTCATCATAGTCAACCCCTTGAACTTGTCGAAAACCTTTCGCAACAAGTCGAGCTTTGCAGACAGTAACATTACCATCAGTGTCAGTCTTCTTCTTGAAGATCCATTTATTCTCGATGGCCTGTCGATCATCGGGCAAGTCAACCAAAGTCCACACTTTGTTCTCATACATGGATCCCATCTCAGATTTCATGGCCTCAAGCCATTTTGCGGAATCTGGGCTCATCATCACTTCCTCATAGTTCGTAGGTTCGTTATGGTCAAGTAACATGACCTCTAGAATAGGATTACCGTACCACTCTGATACGGATCTTACTCTGGTTGACCTACGAGGTTCAGTAGTAACTTGATCTGAAGTTTCATGATCAACATCATTAGCTTCCTCACTTATTGGTGTAGTCGACAAAAGAATTGGTTTCTGTGATGAACTATTTTCCAATAAAGGAGTAGGTACAGTTACCTCATCAAGTTCTACTTTCCTCCCACTCACTTCTTTTGAGAGAAACTCCTTCTCTAGAAAGGATCCATTCTTGGCAACAAATGTCTTGCCTTCAGATCTGTGATAGAAGGTGTACCCAACAGTTTCCTTTGGGTATCCTATGAAGACACATTTCTCTGATTTGGGTACGAGCTTATCAGGTTGAAGCTTTTTCACATAAGCATCACAACCCCAAACTTTAAGAAACGACAACTTTGGTTTATTGCCTAACCACAGTTCATAAGGCATCGTCTCAACGGATTTTGATGGTGCCCTATTGAACATGAATGTGTCCGTCTCTAAAGCATAACCCCAAAACGATAGCTGTAAATTAGTAAGAGACATCATAGATCGCACCATATCTAGTAAAGTACGATTACGACGTTCGGACACACCATTACACTATGGAGTTCCGGGTGGCATGAGTTGCGAAACTATTCTGCATTGCTTCAAATGTAAACCAAACTCGTAACTCAAATATTCTCCTCCATGATCATATCGTAGAAACTTTATTTTCTTGTTACGATGATTTTCAACTTCACTATGAAATTCTTTGAACTTTTCAAATGTTTCAGACTTATGTTTCATCAAGTAGATATACCCATATCTGCTCAAATCATCTGTGAAGGTGAGAAAATAACGATATCCTCTGCGAGCCTCAACATTCACTGGACCACATACATCAGTATGTATGATTTCCAACAAATCAGTTGCTCGCTCCATAGTTCCGGAGAACGGCATTTTAGTCATCTTGCCCATGAGGCATGGTTCGGAAGTACCAAGTGATTCATAATCAAGTGATTCCAAAAGTCCATCAGATGGGGTTTCTTCATGCGCTTTACACCAATATGACCTAAACGGAAGTGCCACAAATAAGTTGCACTATCATTATCAACTCTGCATCTTTTGGCTTCAACATTATGAATATGTGTATCACTACTATCAAGATTCATCAAAAATAGACCACTCTTTAAGGGTGCATGACCATAAAAGATATTACTCATATAAGTAGAATAACCATTATTCTCAAATTTAGATGAATAACCATCTCGCGTTAAACAAGATCCAGATATAATGTTCATGCTTAACGCTGGCACCAAATAACAATTATTTAGGTCTAAAACTAATCCCGAAGGTAGATGTAGAGGTAGCGTGCCGACGGCGATGACATCGACTTTGGAACCATTTCCCACGCGCATCGTCACCTCGTCCTTAGCCAGTGTCCACTTAATCCGTAGTCCCTGTTTCGAGTTGCAAATATTAGCAACAGAACCAGTATGAAATACCCAAGTGCTAGCGCGAGCTCTGGTAAGGTACACATCAATAACATGTATATCACATATACCTTTGTTCACCTTGCCATGCTTCTTATCCGCCAAATACTTGGGGCAGTTATGCTTCCAGTGGCCTGTGTGCTTGCAGTAGAAGCACTCAGTCTCAGGCTTAGGTCCAGCCTTGGGTTTCTTGTCTTGAGCAATGACTTGTTTGCTGTTCTTCTTGAAGTTCCCCTTCTTTTTCCCTTTTTGCCCTTCTTCTTGAAACTAGTAGTCTTATTAACCATCAACACTTGATGCTCCTTCTTGATTTCTACCTCCGCAGCCTTTAGCATTGCGAAGAGCTCGGGAATTGTCTTATCCATCCCTTGCATATTATAGTTCATCACGAAGCTCTTGTAGCTTGGTGGCAGTGATTGAAGAATTCTGTCAATGACGCTATCATCCAGAAGATTAACTCCCAGTTGAATCAATTGATTGTTATACCCAGACATTCTGAGTATATGCTCACTGAAAGAACTATTCTCCTCCATCTTGCAGCTGTAGAACTTATTGGAGACTTCATATCTCTCAATCCGGGCATTTGCTTGAAATATGAACTTCAACTCCTGGAACATCTCATATGCGCCATGACGTTCAAAACGTCGTTGAAGTCCCGGTTCTAAGCCGTAAAGCATGGCATACTGAACTATCGAGTAGTCATCAACTTTGCTCTGCCAGACGTTCATAACATCTGGTGTTGCTCCTGCAGCAGGTTTGGCACCTAGCGGTGCTTCCAGGACGTAATTCTTCTGTGCAGCAATGAGGATAATCCTCAAGTTACGGACCCAGAGTGTGTAATTGCTACCATCATCTTTCAACTCTGCTTTCTCAAGGAACGCATTAAAATTCAACGGAACAACGGCACGAGCCATCTATCTACAACAAACATAGACAAGCAAAATACTATCGGGTACTAAGTTCATGATAAATTTAAGTTCAATTAATCATATTACTTAATAACTCCCACTTAGATAGGCATCCCTCTAATCATCTAAGTGATCACGTGATCCAAATCAGCTAAACCATAACTGATCATCACGTGAAATGTAGTAGTTTTCAATGGTGAACATCACTATGTTGATCATATCTACTATATGATTCACGCTCGACCTTTCGGTCTCAGTGTTCCAAGGCCATATCTGCATATGCTAGGCTCGTCAAGTTTAACCTGAGTATTCTGTGTGTGCAAAAACTGGCTTGCACCCGTTGTAGATGGACGTAGAGCTTATCACACCCGATCATCATGTGGTGTCTGGGCGCGACGAATGTTTGCAACGGTGCATACTCAGGGAGAACACTTTTATCTTGAAATTTAGTGAGAGATCATCTTATAATGCTACCGTCAATCAAAGCAAGACAAGATGCATAAAAGATAAACATCACATGCAATCAATATAAGTGATATGATATGGCCATCATCATCTTATGCTTGTGATCTCCATCTCCGAAGCACCGTCATGATCACCATCGTCACCGGCACGACACCTTGATCTCCATCGTAGCATCGTTGTCGTCTCGCCAACTATTGCTTCTACGACTATTGCTACCGCTTAGTGATAAAGTAAATCAATTACAGGGCGATTGCATTGCATACAATAAAGCGACAACCATATGGCTCCTGCTAGTTGCCGATAACTTGGTTACAAAACATGATCAACTCATACAATAAAATATAGCATCACGTCTTGACCATATCACATCATAACATGCCCTGCAAAAACAAGTTAGACGTCCTCTACTTTGTTGTTGCAAGTTTTACGTGGCTGCTACGGGCTGAGCAAGAACCGTTCTTACCTATGCATCAAAACCACAACGATAGTTTGTCAAGTTAGTGCTGTTTTAACCTTCTCAAGGACCGGGCGTAGCCACACTCGGTTCAACTAAAGTTGGAGAAACTGACACCCTCCATCCACCTGTGTGCAAAGCACGTCGGTAGAACCATTCTCGCGTAAGCGTACGCGTAATGTCGGTCCGGGCCGCTTCATCCAACAATACCACCGAACCAAAGTATGACATGCTGGTAAGCAGTATGACTTGTATCGCCCACAACTTACCTGTGTTCTACTCGTGCATATAACATAAACGCATAAAACCTAGGATCGGATGCCACTGTTGGGGAACGTAGTAATTTCAAAAATTTACCTACGCACATGCAAGATCATGGAGATGCATATCATCGAGAGGGGAGAGTGTCGTCCACATACCCTCGTAGACCGAAAGCGGAAGTGTTAGAACAACGCGGTTGATGTAGTTGTACGTCTTCACGGCCCGACCGATCAAGCACCAAAACTACGGCACCTCCGAGTTCTAGCACACGTTCAGCTCGATGACGTCCCTCGAACTCCGATCCAGCCGAGTGTCGAGGGAGAGTTCCGTCAGCACAACGGCGTGGTGACGATCTTGATGTTCTACCGTCGCAGGGCTTCGCCTAAGCACCACTACAATATTATCGAGGAGGACTATGGTGGAGGTGGCCACCGCACACGGCTAAGAGATCAAGAGATCCATTGTTGTCTAGAGGTGCCCCCTGCACCCATATATAAAGGAGCAAGGGGGGAGGGGGCGGCCGGCCAGGGAGGAGGCGCGCCAAGGGGAGTCCTTCTCCCACCGGGAGTAGGACTCCCTCCTTCCTTGTTGGACTTGGAGAAGGGGGGAAAGAGGAGGGAGAGAGAGGAAGGAAAAGGGGGGAGGGGGCGCAGCCCCCCTCTCCTTGTCCTATTCGGACTAGGGGGGAGGGGCGCATGGCCCTGCCCTGTCCTTCTCTCCTCTTCTCCACTAAGGCTCACTGAGGGAGTCCTGGATTGGGGGGTGTCCGGATGGCCGGACTATGACCTTTGGCCGGACTCCCGGACTATGAAGATACAAGATTGAAGACTCCGCACCGTGTCCGGATAAGGACTTTCCTTGGCGTGGAAGGCAAGCTTGGCGATGCGATATGAAGATCTCCTCCCATTGTAACCGACTCTGGGTAACCCTAGCCCTCTCCGGTGTCTATATAAACTGGAGAGTTTTAGTCCGTAGGACGAACAACAATCATACCATAGGCTAGCTTATAGGGTTTAGCCTCTCTGATCTCGTGGTAGATCAACTCTTGTAATACCCATACCATCAATATTAATCAAGGAGGAGTAGGGTTTTACCTCCACCGAGAGGGCCCGAACCTAGATAAAAACATCGTGTCCCTTGTCTCCTATTACCATCCGCCTAGACGCACAGTTCGGGACCCCCTACCCAAGATCCGCCGGTTTTGACACCGACATTGGTGCTTTCATTGAGAGTTCCTCTGTGTCGTGACCGTCAGGAAGGATGCCGCACCCCGTCTTTAAAGACGGCGTTGTAGCTAAAGGAGCTTTGGCTATCGGTCAAACTCTCCGGCTAGGCAGGTTTTTGATGACCGCCTGTTCGGCCGCCGCGCCGACGATGACCTCTCAGGCCATCGAAAGCAATCTTCACATCAGCTCGGAACTAGCCGAGCAGTTAGATCCGACGGAGCTCTCTTCCGTGAATGATCTCCTGGATCGCATTGCCGCCCTGGGAGTCGTTACAGATTACGGCCAGATTGGGCTTAAACCCGATCAGAGAGAGATCGACTCTCCCCAGGTCACCCACCATGTTGAAGTGGTGGAAGAACAATGCGGCGCATTTTTGCCCGCTCTAAGGACCAGATGTGTCCGGATTCCTGACCCCTCCAAGCCGGATACCCGCGGGGGGAAGGATGTTGCCCAAGTCCTGAACCTAAAGTCAGGCAGCAGGCCTGATTCATTGAATAATGTCCAAGAAAGCAAGCTTCCGAATTCGGAAACTTCTTGGCCCCTGAATCTTTTATCGGGTAAGGTTCCGGATTTAAATCCACCCGCCCACCCAACTACAAGGGATTTATCCCAAATATGGAAAGCGCCCGGGGAAACAGTACACCACTATTGGGCCAGATTCCTCCTGGTTATGAACAGGATAAGGGACTGCCGTGAGGAAGAAGCAATTTCATTCTTCTGTAACAACTGCACGGACATCGGAATCCTCAACGCCATAAGTCGCTGCGAAATTACAAGCTTTCCAATTTGACGTCCATAGTACGAAAGTATTGTGCGACAGAAAGCGTTCGGAAAACCGAAGATAAATTCTGGGACAATCCTGCCCTGAATACAACACGAGTCCGAAACAAAAGGGCGCATTATCGCCAGGCACCTGAGCCTAACATCAAAAACTAAAAACCCTCTATATGGTATGGGACCGTACTGGAGGGATGGCTCAATGGACCCTGTAAAATTCATAGTTCAGGGGAAGTCACACCAACTCACAGCCTTAGAGCATGTTGGATACTCCGACAGGTGGCCAGAAGTGGCGAGGAGCTTCTAACTCCAGAATCCGAAGAACACCACCCCAGATACGCCAGTACGGTGTCGACAGTCTTCGAGACCTTCGCATCAAAAAATGCGAGGAAACGAACCCTCCGCAACCTTACCGAAGTCTACCAAGTAGCAACAATAAACCCATGGAGTGACACGGCTATCACTTTAATGCCAGTGACGAACCTAAATTCCGGACAGCCCGAGCACCAGCCGCATTGGTCCTCAGTCCAATAGTGGACGGCTTCCGACTTACAAAGGTACTCATGGACGGCGGCAGCGGACTTAACCTCATCTACGAGGAAACCCTGCGAAAAATGGAAATAGACTGGAGTCGCATTGAGCGAAGCAACACAACCTTTAGAGGAATAATACCAATCCGGGAAGCGTGCTGTTAAGGGAAAATCACACTGGATGTGGTGTTCGGCACGCCGGATAATTACAGATCCGAGGAGGTCAAATTTTAAGTGGCCCCGTTCAGCAGCGGACACCACGCTCTGCTAGGGTGAGAAGCATTCACAATTTTTCAAGCCATACCCCATTATGGGTACATGAAGCTCAAAATGCCCGGACCCAACGGAATCATCACTCTTGCAAGTGATCCGGACATAGCGCTCCGCGCCAAAAACAAGACAACCGCACTGGGCCTGGAGGCATTATCCGAAGCCCTAGTGGCCGAGGAACTAACTGTGTTGCGCTCCACGGTGGACAGGGACGATGTGATACTAGATAAGAGATCCAAGTCCACCTCTTTCAAACCAGCGGAAGAAATAGTCAAATTCCAAGTCCACCCAACGGACCCCACAAAAACAGCCTCCATCGGGGCACAACTAAAACCTGATGTAGACGCCGCACTCAGAGAATTCCTGCGAGAAAATTGGGATATTTTTGCCTAGCACCCTTCAGACATGCCAGGAATCCCACGCAGGCTGGCTGAGCACAGCCTAAACATCCTAAAAGGGTTTAAGCCCGTTAAGCAGACTCTGCAGCGTTTCTCCGAACCCAAGAGACAAGCCATGGGAGAGAAGCTAGCAAAACTGCTGGAAGCCGGATTCATCAGAGATATAAAACATCCGGACTAGCTAGCAAACCTGGTGATGGTACCAAAGAAGGACAAATCCTGGCGCCTATGTGTTGATTTCAAAGACCTAAATAAGGCCTGCCCAAAGGATCCTTTCCCACTCCCCCGAATTGATCAAATCATCGACGCCACTGCTGGACACGACTCATTGTGTTTCCTCGATGCATACTCTGGCTACCACCAAATCAAGATGGCAGAATTAGACCAAGCCGCAACGACATTCATCACACCATACGGCCCATTCTGCTTCAACACGATGCCCTTCAGGCTCAAAAACGCCGGCGCAACATATCAGCGCATGATTCAGACATGTCTGGCCAACCAGATCGGCAAAACAATTGAAGCGTATGTAGATGACATGGTCGTCAAAACCAAACACGTCGATACTCTAGTAGACGACTTGAGGCTCACGTTCGACGATCTCCGAACATATGACATCAAGCTCAACCCGGAAAAATGCATTTTCGGCGTACCAGCCGGAAAGCTCTTGGGCTTCATCGTATCCGGTAGAGGAATTGAAGCAAACCCAGCCAAGATCCGAGCTCTGTCACAATTGGATACCCCAAAAGACCTCAAACAGATACAAAAATTGACAGGATGCATGGCGGCTCTAAGCCGCTTTATCTCCCGCTTGGGAGAAAAGGCATTACCCCTTTATCGCCTCCTGCGGCGCACCGAACACTTCGAGTGGACGGATGCCGCCATGGCCGGACTTGAAGAAATCAAAGCCATACTGGCAACAAATCTGGTCCTGGCCGCACCCAACACGGGCGAACCAATGCTATTATACATCACGGAAACCCATCAAGTTGTAAGCGCGGTGCTCGTCGTCGAACGAGAAATGGATGGACGAAAGTTCCCTCTCCAAAAACTAGTTTACTATGTGTCCACTGTCCTAACCCCATGCAAGTCACGGTACCCGCATTATCAAAAAATAGCATACGCGGTGTTCATGGCATCCCGGAAGCTGCGACACTATTTTCAAGAGTGTTCAATAGCAGTGGCATCCAAAGTACCCCTTAATGATATTATAAACAACCGCGACGCAACGGGCCAGATTGCCAAATGGGCCATCGTGCTCCTCCCGTTTGACATAACTTACAAGCCAAGGCGAGCTATTAAGTCGCAGGTTTTGGCTGACTTCATCGCCGAATGGACTGAAGCCGAGCTCCCTAAAGAGTACGACGCATACTCCAACTGGATCATGCCCTTCGACGGCTCCAAAATGTTGGCTGGCCTGGGGGCTGGCGTCGTTCTGACGTCCCCAACCGGAGATACAGTACAATACGTACTTCAGATAATGTACACGGATCCCAACAACGCAGCCGAATACGAGGCCCTTCTACATGGTCTCCGGATGGTAGTCTCCATGGGCATTCAGCGCCTAGAGATCCGCGGGGATTCAAACCTCGCGATATCCCAAATAAATGGAGACTTTGATGCCAAGGATCCGAAAATGGCAGCTTATCGTAATGCCATCTTAAAAATGTTAGCTCGGTTTGAGGGGCTCGAATTTCATCACATAGCCCGGGAGAACAACCAGGCAGCAGACGTGTTGGCACGCATTGGCACCAAGCGCGATGCCGTCCCTCCCAACATCTTCCTTGAAAGGCTGTTCAAGCCATCCGTATCATGGGAGGGAGAGTCCGGAAACAACAGCCCGGACACGACCACACTACCTCTCACCGAACACTCTGACACAGTTGGTGGCTCCGCCAACGAAACAACACCGTCAGCCCACACAATAATGGCAGTCATTGCCCCGTGGACAGAACCATTCCAAGCCTACCTAACTAGGCAGGAAGTTCCTGAGGACCAAAACGAGGCCCGCTGCATAGTGCGGCGATCTAAAGCCTACAAAGTCCACGAGGGAGAGCTTTATAAGAAAAGCACAACCGGAGTCCTTCAAAGGTGTATCTCCGAAGAGGAAGGGCGGAACCTTCTGGCCGAAATTCATGCCGGACTCGGCGGGCACCACGCCGCAGCCCGGGCCCTCGTAAGCAAGGCCTTCCGTACAGGATTTTATTGGCCGACGGCCCGGGCAGACGCTCAGGATTTAGTGCAGCGATGCATCGGTTGCCAATTATTCGCTAATCAAAGCCACATGCCGCCTACCGCCCTGCAAACCATACCCATTACCTGGCCTTTTGCGGTCTGGGGGCTTGACATGGTTGGACCCCTTAAAGGAGGAACCCATAAGAAAAAATATCTACTGGTTATGGTGGACAAATTCACCAAATGGATAGAGGCCAAGCCTGTAAAGACGGCCGAATCCGGACCGGTGATAGACTTCATATCCGGGGTTGTACATCGTTACGGCGTCCCCCACAACATCATAACTGACAACGACACAAACTTTACGGCCGATGAAGTTAAACTCTGGTGCAAAAACATGGGCATCAAGCTCGACTACGCTTTAGTTTATCACCCACAAACTAACGGTCAAGTCGAATGAGCCAATGGTCTTATTATGAGCGGCATCAAACCCATACTAGTGCGATCCCTCAAGGAATCAAACACGCATTGGGTAGAGGAGCTTGACTCCGTACTCTGGGGGCTGCGGACCACGCCGAATCGCACTATCGGATTCACACCATTTTTTATGGTATACGGCGTAGAGGCAGTTCTGCCCTGTGACATAATACATGACTCACCTCGAGTGCGCATGTACAAAGAAAGAGAAGCCGAGCTCGATCGGCAGGACAGCTTGGACGCATTGGAGGAGGAGCGCGACGTGGCAAAGGCTCGTTCCGCATTCTATCAACAGCAGGCTCGAAGATATCAAAGCAGAGAAGTATGGGCCAAAACTTACAACGTTGGTGAACTAGTTCTACGCCTGCCGGACAAGAAAAAGGACAAACTAAAGCCCAAATGGGAGGGTCCCTTCATAATCGACCAAGTACTGATTGGCGGAGCGTACCGTCTGCGAAACGCATCGGACAACCGACTCGAGCCGAACCCATGGAACGCAGCATGCCTACGAAGATTCTACACCTAGCGCCGGACTCCGTGTTCGTCTCCTTCCTCTGTCCCCTTTTTATTTTATTTTTCACATTAAGCTGTCTGGCATTTCTCTCCTTCTCCCTCCCCTCTTTCTTCTCCCAAGCCCTTAGGGGCTTGCTTGCGCATTGTTCGCACATACTTGACGCGCCACCCGCGCTCATCATACCTGGGGGGCTTCTTTATCAGAAGTTTATATAAAACGGGACTCATGCCCAAAACATGCGTGACACTTCCGCATGAACCTTTTATACACCATTATATGCATTGATATGACTTAAGTTTTGGCCAAGCTGGGTTGCCTGGCTCCTGTGCTTACCCCTACGTTCCCGTTCATTCGGCTAGGTGGTAAAGGGAGCACCTCTGCGATTGTTACTACCGGGTCAGCTGGATGTGTACCTCAGACTGGGTGAAGCCGAAAGCTAGCGTTCTTAAGGGAATATTCGGTCGGTGAACTAAAAGATGATTTTTCTTGTCTATCTATCTGCCCCCAGATGCTTTTCTGCTCTTTTGAGCAGCCCAGACATGCACATTAGGGCATGCCTCCCAGGGAAAGGAACCCCTAACGGAACTATTCTCCCTGGAAGATGTTTCTTACTAACCATGTAATATAACATAACTAGTTGGGAACTTGTCTGCTAAAGCAATTATGACCCCTATGCCTTGTCTCCATGCATGCCCCGATTCTTACATAATCGAGAGGGTATTCGGACACACTCCGGACTATAGGGGCCGGAGGTCGAAGCGAAAAGGTCCGCAATGACAAATGATCTACAATCCGGCTAGAAGGCATTTTTCATGTCATTTTAAATTACAGAGTCAATCCTACTCGGTATACTCTTCTTCAATACCATCCAACAGGCGGTCTAATTTACAGTCCTGTTGGGAATACTTTGCGGCGAGCTCTACCTGGCCATATACTAAGCTGACAGGGATCTCCTTTCCGTCAGGACCCATAGGGCCGACCTCGGCCATGTGGTTTGGGTCAGCCTTCGTGTACCGAGTCTTCAGCATGGCCCAGGCCTCCCTGGCACCTTGACGGCAGGCCGATATCTTCCACAACCGGAAGCGCTACCGCACTCCCTCCAGCTTCTTTGCAAGCTCCCCAAGGTCTTGGGGCATGGAGAGGGATGGCCACATAGCCTGAACGACGCTCTGCATTGCCTGCCGAATTCGTTCGTGCAGTTGCAACAGCTCGGGAAAAAGGTCTCCCGTTGAACCGGGAATTTCATCCGCAGGATGACCTGTCAGCAGACCTACAGACATAGCTCTGTCAATCGATTTCTTTGCCGATTTTTTTTCGAGAATTCGCTCAAGCACTTACTAAAAATGCCGCGTCGAAGTCGCCGATTTTCCTTTACGGAAGCAGACAGCTGGATACGAACATCCTTTAGTTCCTCGCCCAGCTGGGTATTGGCTTCTTGAAGTTTGTTCTTCTCTTGCCTCACCCTTGTCAGCACGCTCTCGCCAGCCTTTAATTGACGTTGGAGTTGTTGCTTGTCCGGGTTTACTCCGGCCTCATCTGCATTGTTATCGTCAGCATTGCACACATGCCGCAATTTGCAACAGAATTATTTTTCGGAGCATCTATTACCTGAGGGGGTCTCCTTGGCAATAGCTGAAACGGGCAATGTGGCCTCTAGTTGGGCCTTGCACTCCGCCAGCTCCTGAGACAGTTGCTGTTCTTCTTTGTAAGACCCTGCATAACATATGATCCTTAAAACAGTTATCTTAACTATTTCAAGTCTCGGGGGCTACTGACATATATAACTATCAGATTTACTCACCCGTATGTCTTTTACATACTGCTCCGTGGCTCTGGCTAGACCATTTTGAGCAGCACGGAGGTACGCATCTCCTGTATTAAAGGTGTTTAACGCCTCTGGAGAAAAACATGCGTCCTGAAGAACAGTCCGGCGATGCCTGTGGTTCATGGCACTCTCCACCTCTGAATTGGTGGCAGATAGCCTGTCTGCATCCTCTGTCGGAGGAGCGCCCGACGCGCGCCCCGTGTCCGCCTCCACGGAGCTCTCTTCTTCCTAAAGGAGAAGATGGGCGTTAGAATGACTTGAGGGCATAGACCCTAGACGTGAAATTCGCACGCCGTACCGTTGCACCAGAGTCTTGATCTGGTCCGCACTTCTTTTTTGCCCGCCTGGCTTTAGCGGCCCTTGTTGGCTGCCCTCCGCGGGCCCGGCACTTCGCCTCAAGGATTTCCCCTGCAAAATGAAACACTATTGGTTTATAGCATTCAAAATAAGGTATGGATGGGTCTCCTTCAAAAGTACCAGGACTTCGGTCTCGGCTACTGAGGGAGTCCTGGATTAGGGAGTGTCCGGATAGCCGGACTACCATCATCAGCCGAACTATCATCGGCCAGACTATCATCATCGACCGGACTATCATCATCGACCGGACTCCAAGACTATGAAGATACAAGATTGAAGACTTCGCCCCGTGTCCGGATGGGACTTTCCTTGGCGTGGTAGGCAAGCTTGGTGAGTATGTAGATCTCCTACCATTGTAACCGACTCTATGTAACCCTAGCCCTCTCCGGTGTCTATATAAACCGGATGGCTCTAGTCCATAGGACAACAACAACCATTACAATCATACCATAGGCTAGCTTCTAGGGTTTAGCCTCCTTGATCTCGTGGTAGATCCACTCTTGTAAACATCCACAATATCAATATCAATCAAGCAGGACGTAGGGTTTTACCTCCATCAAGAGGGCCCGAACCTGGGTAAAACATCGTGTCCCTTGTCTCCTGTTACCATCCGCCTAGACGCACAGTTCGGGACCCCCTACCCGAGATCCACCGGTTTTGACACCGACATTGGTGCTTTCATTGAGAGTTCCTCTGTGTCGTCACCGATAGGCTTGATGGCCTCTTCAATCGACAACGACGCAGTCCTGGGTGAGACTTTTCTCCCCGGACAGATCTTCGTATTCGGCGGCTTCGCACTGCGGGCCAACTCACTTGGCCATCTGGAGCAGATCGAAAGCTACGCCCCTGGCCGTCAGGTCAGGTTTGGAAGCCTAAACTTCACGGCCGATATCCGCGGGGACTTGATCTTTGATGGATTTGAGCCACAGCCGAGCGTGCCGCGCTGTCACGATGGGAACGACCTAACTCTGCCGCCGGACAGCACCTTGGAGGCCGCACACGAATCCGCTCTGACCCATAGTCTGGAGCCGATCGCTCAGATCGAGGACGGATGGCTGGACACCGCCTCGGGAGCTGCAACTTCTATGGTGATGGAGCCGAACACTCATCTTGTCCCGCATAAAGCCCATGACAACGAGGTGCCGGACCCCCTGCCGGACTCCGAACCTCCTGCGCCCCTGCCGGTCGAATCCGACTGGGCGCCGATTATGGAATTCACCGCTGCGGACATCTTTGAGCACTCACCCTTCGGCGATATCTTAAATTCGCTGAAGCATCTCTCGCTATCCGAAGAGCCCTGGCCGAACTACGGCCAGGATGGTTGGGATGCGAACGACAAAGAAATTCAGGGCCCACCCACCACCCACTTCGTAGCCACCGTCGACGATCTAACCGACGTACTCGACTACGACTCCGAAGACATCGACGGTATGGACGACGATGCCGGAGACTATCAAGAACCAGTGCCTACAGGACACTGGAAGACCACCTCGTCATACGACATATATATGGTGGACACCCCAAAAGATGGGGACGGCAAAGAAGCAACGGAGGCCGATTCCTTAAAGAAACAGCCCAAGTGCCGGCATCAGCGGCGCCGCTCTAAATCCCGCCACAGCAAGAATAGAGATTCCGGCACAGGAGACAATAACACCCCAGAAAGTGCCGAAGACAACCCCCTCCAGCACGATCAAGCGGAGGAGGAAGCAGAAGCAAGCCCTCACGAGAGGGCGGCAGATGAAGAGGTCGAGGATGATAATTACTTACCTCCCTCCGGAGACGAGGCAAGCCTCGACGACGACGAATTCGTCGTGCCTGAGGATCCCGTCGAACAAGAGCGTTTCAGACGCAGGCTAATGGCCACGGCAAACAGCCTAAAGAAAAAGCAGCAACAGCTTCAAGCTGATCAAGACCTACTGGTCGACAGATGGACCGAGGTCCTCGCGGCCGAAGAGTATGAACTCGAACGCCCCTCCAAAAGTTACCCAAGACGCAAGTTGCTCCCCCGACTAGAGGAGGAAGCATACAAACCTACATCACCAGCACACAATACGGCAGACCGACCACCTCGTGGCCGCGACAGAGAGGCGTGCAAGCCCTCCACCAAAACCGTACCCCGGCATCACTCAAAAAGCATGAAGCCACAGGGGAACGCGCCGGACTTGCGGGATATATTGGAGGACAAGGCAAGACAATCCAGATCTATCTATGGATCACGTGGGCGCCCCAAGACCCACGACGAATACCGTCGCGCCGGATACAACTACTCCGGCCGGGCCGAACACAGCAGACAACGCTCTCTCGAGCTACGTCGCGATATTGCTCAATACAGAGGCGCCGCACACCCACTATGCTTCACTAACGAAGTAATGGATCATCAAATCCCTGAAGGGTTTAAGCCCATTAATATCGAATCCTGCGATGGCACAACAGACCCCGCGGTTTGGATTGAGGATTATCTCCTCCATATACATATGGCCCGCGGCGACGATCTTCACGCCATCAAATATCTCCCGCTCAAGCTTAAAGGACCAGCTCGGCATTGGCTTAACAGCCTGCCCGCAGAGTCAATTGGATGCTGGGAAGACCTGGAAGCCGCATTCCTCGACAACTTCCAGGGCACGTATGTGCGACCACCGGACGCAGATGACCTAAGACACATAATCCAGCAGCCAGACGAATCCTCCAGGCAATTCTGGACATGGTTCTTAACAAAGAAAAATCAAATCGTCGACTGTCCGGATGCAGAGGCCCTTGCTGCCTTCGAACATAACATCCGCGACTAGTGGCTGGCCCGGCACCTAGGACAGGAAAAGCCGAAATCCATGGCAGCCCTCACATCACTCATGACCCGCTTCTGTGCGGGAGAGGATAGCTGGCTAGCTCGCAGCAACAACCTCAGCAAAAACGCTGGCAGTCCGGATACCAAGGACCGCAACGGCAGGTTGCGTCGAAACAAAAACAAACGCCGCATTAACGGCGACAACAATGAGGATACGGCAGTCAACGCCGGATTCCGAGGCTCCAAGCCCGGTCAACGGAAGAAGCCATTCAAAAGAACCACTCCGGGCCCGTCCAATTTGGACCAAATACTCGACCGCTCCTGTCAAATACATGGAACCCCTGAAAAGCCAGCTAACCACACCAACAGAGATTGTTGGGTATTCAAGCAGGCAGGCAAATTAATCGCCGAATACAATGACAAGGGGCTACACAGCGATGACGAGGAAGAGACCCGGCCACCGAACAATAGAGGACAAAAGGGATTCCCCCCTCAAGTTCGGACGGTAAACATGATATACGCAACACATATACCCAAGAGGGAGCGGAAGCGTGCACTAAGGGACGTATACGTGATGGAGCCAGTCGCCCTAAAATTCAACCCATGGTCCTCTTGCCCGATCACTTTCGATCGAAGAGACCATCTGACCAGTATCTGCCATGGTGGATTCGCCGCATTGGTTTTAGACCCAATCGTCGATGGATTTCACCTCACAAGAGTCCTGATGGACGGCGGCAGTAGCCTGAACCTGCTTTATCAGGATACAGTGCGCAAGATGGGCATAGACCCTTCAAGGATTAAACCTACAAAGACAACCTTCAAAGGCATCATACCAGGTGTCGAGGCCAGTTGTACAGGCTCAGTCACACTGGATGTGGTCTTCGGATCCCCAGATAATTTCCGAAGCGAGGAGTTAATCTTCGATATAGTCCCGTTCCACAGTGGCTATCACGCTCTGCTCGGACGAACCGCGTTCGCAAAATTCAACGCGGTGCCGCATTATGCATACCTTAAGCTCAAGATGCCAGGCCCTCGTGGAGTCATCACGGTCAATGGAAACACGGAACGCTCCCTCCGAACGGAGGAACATACAGCGGCTCTCGCAGCAGAAGTACAGAGCAGCCTTTTAAGGCAATTTTCGAGTCCGTCCGTTAAACGACCGGACACGGCCAAACGCGCCCGGAGCAACATCAACCAAGACCAGCTGGCACGTTCCGAGCACGCGTAGCAATGCGGCCTCAACCCCAGCCCTCGCACAATTGTAAGACAAACTCTCCGCGTACATAATTACGCCCTGGAGATACCATGGGCATATAGGGAGAGGCACAACCACAACAGACCCAGAGTGCGGTTCGACCACACCAGGGGCTCCCAAGTGTTTCGCTCTTTTTTATCTTTTATTTCTCTCTTTTTTATACAGAACTCTGTCCGGCGGCGAACCTGCCGAACTCATGATACAACAGCCAGGGAGGGACAAAGGCTGCGACGAACACTCAGGTGGTCTCCATTACGAGCATTAAATTTGTTAAATACACCATTCCGCGGCCTACCCCTGGAGGGAGACGCCTTTAATTCGTCCAATCCCTTGCTTTCCACACTATTTGTATCATTCCGCACTCATAGGAGATCTTCTCGAATAAAATGCAGCACTTTTTGCCCATAATTGCATTACATTATATATATGTTCATTTATGACATGTTGCATCCGTACATTTTGGTACGGCCAAATACACCAGGGGTTATGTTCCCCGCATTATGGTGTGATAAAGTCCGCACACTTTCACAAGTGCGGCACCCCGAACTTATAGCATTATATGAATTGGCTCCGAATCATGTCTTGGGTCAATAGTTGGGTTTGCCCGGCTCCCAAGTTTGGCACCTTACGTTCCGTTCTATCGGCTAAGGTAGCACTGGGAGAACCACTGCGATTGCGCCCCGGTTGAGCCGGGTTAACGCCTCAGTGGAGAAAGCTAAAACTGACCGTCATGATAAGGCGAGAGACTGGTCGCTGTCCGAGAGGTCTTTTTGGGTCCTTAAAGACCTACGCCGCTTCGAGCGAAGTTCCGGACAATGTCCGACGAAGGCGTGGATAGTGCCCCGAATTCGGTCTTCCGAATACTAGGGGCTTCGCTGAAATTTAAAATTATAGAATTCTATGGCTAAGTGAGAGTGTTCAAGCACTATAAGTCCGGTTGCCTTGTTCGTTGTGTTGAGCGCCTCCCTAGATGGACCCAAAAATGGGAACATGAGTGCTCAAGTTTATCCCGAACACCCCAGCACGCGTGGCATGGGGGCTGAAGCCGACGACTTGCCATCTCTCAGATTTAATAAACGGCCGCACAGAAGGTAATATTTTAAATTAACAAGCGTTGCTTAGCGCATATGAACAAAGTTTTCAGCGCACAGGATAACACATTGCGAATTTACTCAATAATTACATCCCTGGGGCACTCATCCGCAATCCTGCGGGCACCCTTCAGAACAGTCTTATAGTACATCTCGGGCGTACGATATTCCTTGCCCACTGGTGGCACGTCAGTGATTAGCTTCTCCGCATCCAGCTTGCCCCAATGCACCTTTGCGCGGGCAAGGGCCCGACGAGCACCTTCAATACAGGCGGAGCGCTTGATAACCTCCACCCAGGGGCACGCATCCAACAACCGTCGCACGAGGCCGAAGTATCTCCCAGGCATGGCCTCTCCAGGCCACAGCCGGACTATGAGGCCCTTCATGGCCTGCTCGGCCGCCTTGTGGAGCTCGACCAGCTGCTTCAGCTGGTCGCTAGGGGGCACCGGATGGCCGGCCTCAGCATACTGAGACCAGAAGACCTTCTCCGTTGAGCTCCCCTCCTCGGCTCGGTAGAATGCGGCGGCATCAGACACGCTGCGAGGCAGATCTGCAAACGCCCCTGGAGAGCTCCGAATTCGGGTAAGTAACACGTAATTTACATTCACATGCTTGCTTTGCATGAAAAATGCCTTACCCGCCGCTATCTTCCTCACCAACTCAATCTCCTGAAAGGACTTATGGGCATCGGCCTTGGCAGTCTTGGCACTTTCGAGAGCCGAGGCAAGCTCGGACTCTCGAGTCTTTGAGTCACGCTCCAAACTCTCATGCTTTTCCATGAGAGCCTGGAGCTCTTGCTGAACCACCGCCACCTGCGCCTCCTGCTTTTCTCGCTCTGCCCGTTCCGCGGCCGCATTGCGTTCGGCCGCAGACACGGCCTCCTTCAGGGTCGCCACCTCGTTCGTGGCCCCTGCAGTACCCATGTTATCCTTGTTATTTTTTGTTGCAACCTAAATCCTTTTCTGTAAGGTACAAGTTCAAAGTGGTATTACTCACCTTCTTTGTCCTGGAGCTGCTTCTTGGCGCGGCCGAGCTCTTGCTCGGACCGCTCGAGCTCCTGCTTCAAAGCACCGACCTCTGCAGTCAGTGTGGCAGAGGTCAGCAGCGCAGCCTGCAACCCATATTGACATAATTTTTTAGCAACCCTGCGTATATCTTTTTTTTCAGATCCTCAATCCGGCTTTTCTTTTCGAACACCGAACTGAGCATCAGGGGCTACTGTCTATGCGGTATTACATTGCATATTTTTATCTTCTTACCTCAAAGCCTGATAGAAGGCTGCTGCAGGCTTCGGTCAGCCCGCTCTTGGCGAGCTGTACCTTCTGAATCACCGCACTCATAATAGTGCGGTGTTCTTCGTCGATGGAAGCGCTCTGGAGCGCCTCCAACAAATTGTCCGGCGCCTCCGGTTGGACGGAAGCCGCCGGCGTCACGGTCTTGCCCTTCGTGTGAAGGGGCCGCCGGCCGGACTCCGGAACCACTGCGGGTTCTGATGTGGAGTCCGGCGCAAAGTCCGGGAGGCTGCCTTGTGGCACCTCCGGAGCCTCCCCCTGATGGGTCCCTTCTTGGGATCCCACCTCGGCGTCCTCGGTGTCGCGAGGGGTGAAGGCGGTCGGGATGGAGTCTACATCCGACGGAGCCAACGACCCGCTCGATGAAGCAGGGAGATCATCATTGGCCGGACTACAGGCAACATGCGGCATCAGAATGACACTATGTGACGCAGAAAAAGAAATTATAAATCATTCAGGAATCCGAATACTTACGATCTCGCCGGAGGCCTGGCCCTTGAAGGCCATTTTTCCTCGCCAACGTTGATGTTGGCAGAGCTGTCCGGGGGAATAGTCCTTCCCCTCTTGGACCCTTCGGCCTCCCCTGTTGGGGAAGCCTTCCTCTTCCTCTCTCCCTCCTCTGGGAGAGAGTCCTCTTTCTCCTCCTCGTTTTCGGGGGAGGAGTCCGCCCCGGAGTCGTCGGACACATGAAAACCGGAACTCTTTCGAGCACCCGTGGCCTCCTTCTTGGCCTTCTTCTCCGGCACCACGTGCGGTGCCGGAACCAGCAGCCTCGCTAGATGGGCGTCTACTGGGTTTTCTGGCATAGGAGCCGGGCAGATAATCTGCTCCGCCTTCCTCATCCAGTCCTGTCAAAGGAAAAGGGGAAATTAAAACCCGCATAGAATCAAACTATGAAAAGCAAGTGTCCCGTAAAGGGGTAGAATCACTTACCTCGTCAGCTTGGCGCCGGGAGCGAAATCCGCGATCTTCAGTCGCGGATGCGGGGGCTTCGGCGCCCTTAAACAGCACCCTCCAGGCACCTTCGTACATCGTGTCGAAGAGCCCACTCAGCACCTGGTGCTGTTCCGGATTGAACTCCCACAGATTGAATGCCCGCTCTTGGCATGGGAGAATCCGGCGGACGAGCATGACTTGGACCATGTTAACCAGCCTGAGCTTCTTCACCAGCTTTTGGATACAGGCTTGGAGTCCCGTCACCTCCTCCTAACTACCCCACAGCAAGCCCTTCTCTTTCCAGGAGGTGAGCTGCATGGGGATACCAGATCTGAACTCGGGGGCCGCCGCCCACTTAGGGTCGCGCGGCTCGGTGATATAGAACCACCCCGATTGCCACCCCTTGAAGGATTCCACGAAGGCCCCTTCGAACCAAAGGACATTGGGCATCTTGCCCAACATGGCGCCTCCGCACTCCGCTTGAGTGCCCTTCACTACCTTCGGCTTGACATTGAAGGTCTTGAGCCACAAGCCGAAGTGGGGCTGGATGCAGAGGAAGGCCTCGCACACGACAATAAACGCCGAGATGTTGAGGATGAAGTTCGGCGCCAGATCATGGAAATCCAGGCCGTAGTAGAACATGAGCCCCCGGACAAAGGGGTGAAGTGGAAAACCCAGTCCGCGGAGGAAGTGGGGAAGAAAAACGACCCTCTCATGGGGCCTGGTGGTGGGGATGAGCTGCCCCTCGTCGGGCAGCCGGTGCGCAATGTCGCCGGACAGGTAGCCGGCGCTGCGCAATCTTTCGATGTGCTCCTCCGTAACGGAGGAGGTCATCCACTTGCCTCCCGCTCCGGACATAACTGGGGAAGGTTGAGACGGGATGTGCGGGCTTGGGCGCTGGAGCTCGAGTGCGCGGAGATGGATAAGCAAAGGAGGAAGAAGGCGTAGGTGAAAAGGTGAATCCTTATCCCTTATATGTGCGGGCGAAGTCTACGTGTCCCCCACCGGCCTGGTAAAACTCGCTTATCCCCCAAGCGTCACCATCAATGGCGCGGTTGGGTTACCCACATCCGTATTAATGAGAATCCCGGATTAAGGGGGAACACAATCTCTGCTTCGACAAGACGTGGCAAGGAAACCGCTTCGCTAAATGCGCTGAGGTGGTGGAGTAAAAAACGATTCAAGTAATGGCTTGGTAGTGGTGTGACGACATGCCGCAAAAAAACGTCAGCAAATTGAACTTGTGTATATATTATTCTCTCTACGGTGGAATGTGGAATTTATTTTTTAGAGCCGGACACTATCCTGGTGTTCACAATCTTCTATCATTCGGAGGAGGAACCCTCCTTGCAATGCCAAGCAATATACGCGCCGGACTTATCGTCATTGAAGCCTGGTTCAGGGGCTACTGAGGGAGTCCTGGATTAGGGGGTGTCCGGATAGCCGGACTACCATCATCAGTCGAACTATCATTGGCCGGACTATCATCATCGACCGGACTATCATCATCGACCGGACTCCAAGACTATGAAGATACAAGATTGAAGACTTCGCCCCGTGTCCGGATGGGACTTTCCTTGGCGTGGAAGGCAAGCTTGGCGATACGGATATGTAGATCTCCTACCATTATAACCGACTCTATGTAACCCTAGCCCTCTCCGGTGTCTATATAAACCGGATGGCTCTAGTCCGTAGGACAATAACAACCATTACAATCATACCATAGGCTAGCTTCTAGGGTTTAGCCTCCTTGATCTCGTGGTAGATCCACTCTTGTAAACATCCACAATATCAATATCAATCAAGCAGGACGTAGGGTTTTACCTCCATCAAGAGGGCCCGAACCTGGGTAAAACATCGTGTCCCTTGTCTCCTGTTACCATCCGCCTAGACGCACAGTTCGGGACCCCCTACCCGAGATCCGCCGGTTTTGACACCGACAGCTACCTTTGAGGCTGGAAGTAATCCAGGATAGTCGGCCGTGATGGCCACTAAGGTGTTGTCCTTACTCAATTGATGAAACACCCCATCAATTAACTCCACACATAAGTCCGGATCCTCTTGGGAATCCGGATCGAGGGACCGTTCTAGGTCCTCGGGCTGTGGGGGAGGGCTGTTGATCTCCTTCACCGTCTGGCGTAACTCCTGCGTTAATATCACCATACTGAATATTCAATTATGGGAATTTCGAAAGCGGGTAGATAAGTGAAATTGTTCGCTTATCCAACTTGGAGGATTGTACATGGAGAATCCGCCCTCCGGGTTGGCACGGAGGAATTCCTCTTCTTCTCCCTTGTACAAAGCGGATAAAATTCTCGTTAAGGTGGTGGCCGAATCCGGCCCCTTATGACCGCACCGGGTGGCGTCATCCTCCCTGTTGAAATCCCACATGGGGTGGCCTCTGTATTAAAGCGGCTGCACCCCTCGCGTAATGCATATGGCCATGACCTTGATCATGGTCAGTCCGGAATGAGCCAACAACCTTATCCGGCTCATCAGGTAAAGGACGTCCCTGTCAGTTTCCCTCTGAGGTTCCGCGAGCGCAAGCTTAGGCGCTTCTTCAGCGGAGCATTATTGAACTCAGGGAGGCCGATCCGTACAGGGTCCAGCAGGGGGACGTCATCTATATAGAACCACTCCGAGGGCCAGTCCTCGGACGTCCTCTTTGGGGTACCGGATAGATATCCGGTCCCAGCGATGCGCCATAGGTCGGCTCCGCCCACTTGATAAATAGACCCCTCCTGAGAATGGGGCACGAGGCAGAACAACATCTTCCACAGCGCGAAATGGGCCTCAACGCCCAAAAACAGTTCGCAGAGGGCCACAAAGCCCGCAATGTGCAGAATGGAGGCAGGCGTGAGGTGGTGTAGCTGGAAGCCGTAGAACTCCAGCAACCCTCAGAGAAACGGATGAATTGGAAATCCGAGTCCTCTTATTAAATAAGGGACTAGGCATACCCGCTCTCCTTGAGAGGGATGGGGGATGCTCTCTGCTTGCTCTCCGCCGCTATAAGTGGCCATCCCGGCTCGAACTGGGACCATATATGCTGGGGGAAGGAGCCCCTTGGATTGAAGCAGTACGAGTTCACTATGCGGGACGGAGCATCTCTCCCAATCCCCAGGCTTGGAGCTGGGAGCACGAGAGGAGGAGCCGCATCGGCTGTCCATGATGGTTCGGATCTAGATCCCCGTCTCTTTTTATAGACAGCTTATTTGAGTCGTTAGGGGGGAAAATGCAAAAATACCCTGGCTTTTCGCATTCGTTCGACACGTGGAAAATGGCCTTTATTGGGCGTGGAAGCCAAGGAGCGCAGCATTTATCAGAAGCCGGACACTATTCTACAAGTACATGGAGCTGGAGAAGAACCCGCCTTGCAATGCCGAAGACAATTTGCGCGCCGGACTCGTCGTCATTGAAGCCTGTTTCGGGGGCTACTGAGGGAGTCCTGGATTAGGGGGTGTCTGGATGGACGGAGTATGACCTTTGGCCGGACTCCCAGACTATGAAGATACCAGATTGAAGACTCCGTCCCGTGTTCGGATAAGGACTTTCCTTGGCGTGGAAGGCAAGCTTGGCGATACGATATGAAGATCTCCTCCCATTGTAACCGACTCTGTGTAACCCTAGCCCTCTCAGGTGTCTATATAAACCGGAGAGTTTTAGTCCGTAGGATGAACAACAATCATACCATAGGCTAGCTTCTAGGGTTTAGCCTCTCTGATCTCATGGTAGATCAACTCTTGTAATACCCATACCTTCAATATTAATCAAGCAGGAGTAGGGCTTTACCTCCACCGAGAGAGCCCGAACCTGGGTAAAAACATCGTGTCCCTTGTCTCCTGTTACCATCCGCCTAGACGCACAGTTCGGGACCCCCTACCCGAGATCCGCCGGTTTTGACACCGACACCCACTATGGCCCATTAAGCCCCCGGGGGGTTCCGGTAACCTCTCGATACTCCGGTAAAATCCCGATTTCACCGAGAACACTTCCGATATCCAAATATAGGCTTCCAATATATCAATCTTCATCTCTCGACCATTTCGAGACTCCTCGTCATGTCCATAATCACATCCGGGACTCCGAACAATCTTCAGTACATCAAAACTCATAAACTCATAATATAACTGTCATCGAAACCTTAAGCGTGCAGACCCTACGGGTTCGAGAACTATGTAGACATGTCCGAGACACATTTCCGGTCAATAACCAATAGCGGCACCTGGATGCTCATATTGGCTCCTACATATTCTACAAAGATCTTTATCGGTCAAACCGCATAACAACATACGCTGTTCCCTTTGTCATCGTTATGTTACTTGCCCGAGATTCGATCATCGGTATCTCAATTCCTAGTTCAATCTCGTTAACGGAAAGTCTCTTTACTCGTTTCGTAATACATCATCCTGTAACTAACTCATTAGTTACAATGCTTGCAAGGCTTATAGTGATGTGCATTACCGAGAGGGCCCAGAGATACCTCTCTGACAATCGGAGTGACAAATCCTAATCTCGAACTACGCCAACTCAACTTGTACCTTCGGAGACACCTGTAGAGCTCCTTTATAATCACCCAGTTACGTTGTGACATTTGGTAGCGCACAAAGTGTTCCTCCGGTAAACGGGAGTTGCATAATCTCATAGTCATAGGAACATGTATAAGTCATGAAGAAAGCAATAGCAACATACTAAACGATCAAGTGCTAAGCTAACGAAGTGGGTCATGTCAATCACATCATTCTCCTAATGATGTGATCCCGTTAATCAAATGACAACTCATGTCTATGGTTAGGAAACTTAACCATCTTTGATTTACGATCTAGTCAAGTAGAGGCATACTAGTGACACTATGTTTGTCTATGTATTCACACATGTATTATGTTTCCAGGTAATAAAATTGTAGCATGAATAATAAACATTCATCATGATATGAGGAAATAAATAATAACTTTATTATTGCCTCTAGGGCATATTTCCTTCAGTCTCCCACTTGCACTAGAGTCAATAATCTAGATTACACAGTAATGATTCTAACACCCATGGAGTCTTGGTGCTGATCATGTTTTGCTCGTGGAAGAGGCTTAGTCAACGGGTCTGCAACATTCAGATCCGTATGTATCTTGCAAATCTCTATGTCTCCCACCTGGACTTGGTCCCGGATGGAGTTGAAGCGTCTCTTGATGTGCTTGGTTCTCTTGTGAAATCTGGATTCCTTTGCCAAGGCAATTGCACCAGTATTGTCACAAAAGATTTTAATTGGAACAGATGCACTAGGTACGACACCTAGATCAGATATGAACTCCTTCGTCTAGACTCCTTCATTTGCTGCTTCCGAAGCAGCTATGTACTCCGCTTCACATGTAGATACCGCTACGACGCTTTGTTTAGAACTGCACCAACTGACAGCTCCACCGTTCAATATAAACACGTATCCGGTTTGCGATTTAGAATCATCCAGATTAGTGTCAAAGCTTGCATCAACGTAACCATTTATGACTAGCTCTTTGTCACCTCCATAAATGAGAAACATATCCTTAGTCCTTTTCAGGTATTTCAGGATGTTCTTGACCGCTGTCCAGTGATCCACTCCTGGATTACTTTGGTACCTTCCTGCTAAACTAATAGCAAGGCCCACATCAGGCCTGGTACACAACATTGCATACATGATAGAGCCTATGGCTGAAGCATAGGGAACTTCTTTCATTTTCTCTCTATCTTCTGCAGTGGTCGGGCATTGAGTCTGACTCAATTTCACACCTTTTATTACAGGCAAGAACCCTTTCTTTGCTTGATCCATTTTGAACTTTTTCAAAACTTTATCAAGGTATGTATTTTGTGAAAGTCCAATTAAGCGTCTTGATCTATCTCTATAGATCTTGATGCCCAATATGTAAGCAGCTTCACCGAGGTCTTTCATTGAAAACCTTTTATTCAAGTATCCTTTTATGCTATCCAGAAATTCCATATCATTTCCAATCAATAATATGTCGTCCACATATAATATTAGAAATGCTACAGAGCTCCCACTCACTTTCTTGTAAATACAGGCTTCTTCAAAAGTCTGTATAAAACCATATGCTTTGATCACACTATCAAAGCGTTTATTCCAACTCCGAGAGGCTTGCACCAGTCCATAAATGGATCGCTGGAGCTTGCACACTTTGTTAGCATCCTTTGGATTCACAAAATCTTCTGGTTGCATCATATACAACTCTTCTTCTAGAAATCCATTCAGGAATGCAGTTTTGACATCCATTTGCCAAATTTCATAATCATAAAATGCGGCAATTGCTAACATGATTCGGATAGACTTAAGCATCACTACGATTGAGAAAGTCTCATCATAGTCAACCCCTTGAACTTGTCGAAAACCTTTCGCAACAAGTCGAGCTTTGCAGATAGTAACATTACCATCAGCGTCAGTTTCTTCTTGAAGATCCATTTATTCTCGATGGCTTGCCGATCATCGGGCAAGTCAACCAAAGTCCACACTTTGTTCTCATACATGGATCCCATCTCAGATTACATGGCCTCAAGCCATTTTGCGGAATCTGGGCTCATCATCACTTCCTCATAGTTTGTAGGTTCATTATGGTCAAGTAACATGACCTCCAGAATAGGATTACCGTACCACTCTGGTGCGGATCTTACTCTGGTTAACCTACGAGGTTCAGTAGTAACTTGATCTGAAGTTTCAAGATCAACATCATTAGCTTCCTCACTTATTGGTGTAGTCGTCACAAGAACTGGTTTCTGTGATGAACTATTTTCCAATAAAGGAGTAGGTAAAGTTACCTCATCAAGTTCTACTTTCCTCCCACTCACTTCTTTTGAGAGAAACTCCTTCTCTAGAAAGGATCCATTCTTGGCAACAAATGTCTTGCCTTCAGATCTGTGATAGAAGGTCTGCCCACCAGTTTCCTCTGGGTATCCTATGAAGACACATTTCTCTGATTTGGGTACGAGCTTATCAGGTTGAAGCTTTTTCACATAAGCATCACAGCCCCAAACTTTAAGAAACGACAACTTTGGTTTCTTGCCAAACCACAGTTCATAAGGCATCGTCTCAACGGATTTTGATGGTGCACTATTTAACGTGAATGCGGCCGTCTCTAAAGCATAACCCCAAAACGTGAATGCGGCCGTAAATTAGTAAGAAACATCATAGATCGCACCATATCTAGTAAAGTACGATTACGACGTTCGGACACACCATTACGCTATGGTGTTCCGGGTGGCGTGAGTTGTGAAACTATTCCGCATTGCTTCAAATGTAAACCAAACTCGTAACTCAATTATTCTCCTCCACGATCAGATCGTAGAAACTTTATTATCTTGTTACGATGATTTTCAACTTCACTCTGAAATTCTTTGAACTTTTCAAATGTTTCAGACTTATGTTTCATCAAGTAGATATACCCATATCTGCTCAAATCATCTTTGAGGTGAGAAAATAACGATATCCGCCACGAGCCTCAACATTCATTGGACCACATACATCAGTATATATTATTTCCATCAAATCAGTTGCTCACTTCATAGTTCCGGAGAATGGCGTTTTAGTCATCTTGCCCATGAGACATGGTTAGCAAGTACCAAGTGATTCATAATCAAGTGAGTCCAAAAGTCCATCAGTATGGAGTTTCTTCATGCGCTTTACACCAATATGACCTAAACGGAAGTGACACAAATAAGTTGCACTATCATTATCAACTCTGCATCTTTTGGCTTCAACATTATAAATATGTGTATCACTACTATCGAGATTCATCAAAAATAGACCACTCTTTAAGGGTGCATGACCATAAAAGATATTACTCATATAAATAGAACAACCATTATTCTCAGATTTAAATGAATAACTGTCTCGTATTAAACAAGATCCAGATATAATGTTCATGCTTAACGTTGGCAGCAAATAACAATTATTGAGGTCTAAAACTAATCCCGAAGGTAGATGTAGAGGTAGCGTGCCGACGGCGATCACATCGACTTTGGAACCATTTCCCATGCGCATCGTCACCTCGTCCTTAGCTAGTGTCCGCTTAATCTGTAGTCCCTGTTTCGAGTTGCAAATATTAGCAATAGAACCAGTATCAAATACCCAGGTGCTACTCCGAGCTCTGGTAAGGAACACATCAATAACATGTATATCACATATACCTTTGTTCACCTTGCCATCCTTCGTATCCGCCAAATACTTGGGGCAGTTCCGCTTCCAGCGGCATGTCTGCTTGCAGTAGAAGCACTCAGTCTCAGGCTTAGGTCCAGACTTGGGTTTCTTCTCTTGAGCAACAACTGTTTTGTTGTTCTTCTTGAAGTTCCCCTTCTTTTTCCCTTTTGGCCCTTCTTCTTGAAACTGGTGGTCTTATTGACCATCAACACTTGATGCTCCTTCTTGATTTCTACCTCCACAGCCTTTAGCATTGCGAAGAGCTCGGGAATTATCTTATCCATCCCTTGCATATTATAGTTCATCATGAAGCTCTTGTAGCTTGGTGGCAGTGATTGAAGAATTCTTTCAATGACGCTATCATCTGGAAGATTAACTCCCAGTTGAATCAAGTGATTGTTATACCCAGACATTCTGAGTATATGCTCACTGACAGCGCCATTCTCCTCCAGCTTGTAGTTGTAGAGCTTATTGGAGACTTCATATCTCTCAATCCAGGCATTTGCTTGAAATATTAACTTCAACTCCTGGAACATCTCATATGCCCCATGACGTTCAAAATGTCGTTGAAGTCTCGGTTCTAAGCCGTAAAGCATGGCACACTGAACTATCGAGTAGTCATCAGCTTTGCTCTGCCAGACGTTCATAACATCTGGTGTTTCTCCTGCAGCAGGTTTGGCACCTAGCGGTGCTTCCAGGATGTAATTCTTCTGTGCAGCAATGAGGATAATCCTCAAGTTACGAACCCAATCCGTGTAATTGCTACCATCATCTTTCAACTTTGCTTTCTCAAGGAACACATTAAAATTCAACAGAATAACAACACGAGCCATCTATGTACAACAGACATAGTTAAGCAAAATACTATCAGGTACTAAGTTCATGATAAATTTAAGTTCAATTAATCATATTACTTAAGAACTCCCACTTAGATAGACATCCCTCTAATCATCTAAGTGATCACGTGATCCAAATCAACTAAACCACAACTGATCATCACGTGAAATGGAGTAGTTTTCAATGGTGAACATCACTATGTTGATCATATCTACTATATGATTCACGCTTGACCTTTCAGTCTCAGTGTTCCGAGGCCATATCTGCATATGCTAGGCTCGTCAAGTTTAACCTGAGTATTCTACGTGTGCAAAAACTGGCTTGCACCCGTTGTAGATGGACGTAGAGCTTATCACACCCGATCATTACGTGGTGTGTGGGCACGATGAACTTTGGCAATGGTGCGTACTCAGGGAGAACACTTTATCTTGAAATCTAGTGAGAGATCATCTTATAATGCTACCGTCAATCAAAGCAAGATAAGATGCATAAATGATAAACATCACATGCAATCAATATAAGTGATATGATATGGCCATCATCATCTTGTGCTTGTGATCTCCATCTCCAAAGCACCTTTATGATCACCATCATCACCGGCGCGACACCTTGATCTCCATCGTAGCATCGTTGTCGTCTCGTCAACTATTGCTTCTACGACTATCGCTACCGCTTAGTGATAAAGTAAAGCAATTACAGGGTGATTGCATTGCATACAATAAAGCGACAACCATATGGCTCCTGCTAGTTGCCGATAACTTGGTTACAAAACATGATCATCTCATACAATAAAATATAGCATCACGTCTTGACCATATCACATCACAACATGCCCTGCAAAAACAAGTTAGACGTCCTCTACTTTGTTGTTGCAAGTTTCACGTGGCTGCTACGGGCTGAGCAAGGACCGTTCTTACCTACGCATCAAAACCACAACGATAGTTCGTCAAGTAAGTGATGTTTTAACCTTCTCAAGGAACGGGCGTAGCCACACTCGGTTCAACTAAAGTTGGAGAAACTGACACCCGCTAACCACCTGTGTGCAAAGCACGTCGGTAGAACCATTCTCGCGTAAGCGTACGCGTAATGTCGGTCTGGGCCGCTTCATCCAACAATACCGCCGAACCAAAGTATGACATGCTGGTAAGCAGTATGACTTGTATTGCCCACAACTCACTTGTGTTCTACTCGTGCATATAACATCAATGCGTAAAACCTAGTCTTAGATGCCACTATTGGGGAACGTAGTAATTTCAAAAATTTACCTACGCACACACAAGATCATGGTGATGCATAGCAACGAGAGGGGAGAGTGTCGTCCATGTACCCCTCGTAGACCGAAATCAGAAGTGTTAGAACAACACGGTTGATGTAGTCGTACGTCTTCACAGCCCGACCGATCAAGCACCGAAACTACGTCACCTCCGAGTTCTAGCACACGTTCAGCTCGATGACATCCCTCAAACTCTGATCCAACCGAGTGTCGAGGGAGAGTTCCTCAGCACGACGGCGTGGTGACGATCTTGATGTTCTACCGTTGCAGGGCTTCACCTAAGCACCACTACAATATTATCGAGGAGGACTATGGTGGAGGGGGGCACCGCCCACGGCTAAGAGATCAAGAGATCAATTGTTGTCTGGAGGTGCCCCCCTTCCCCCATATATAAAGGAGCAAGGGGGGAGGGGGCAGCCGGCCAGGGAGGAGCCGCGCCAAGGGGAGTCCTACTCCCACCGGGAGTAGGACTCCCTCCTTCCTTGTTGGACTTGGAGAAGGGGGGAAAGAGGAGGGAGAGAGAGGAAGGAAAAGGGGAGGCTGAGGGAGTCCTGGATTAGGGGGTATCCGGACAGCTGAACTATATACTTTGGCCGAACTGTTGGACCATGAAGATACAAGACTCAAGACTTCGTCCCGTGTCCGGATGGGACTCTCCTTTGCGTGGAAGACAAGCTTGGCGATCCGAATATTATATTTCCTTCTTTGTAACCGACTCCATGTAAACCCTAGCCCTCTCCGGTGTCTATATAAACCGGAGAGCTTAGTCCTTAGAGACAGAATCATAATCATCATAAGCTAGCTTCTAAGGTTTAGCCTCTACGATCTCGTGGTAGATCAACTCTTATAACACTCATATCATCAATATCAATCAAGCAGGAAGTAGGGTTTTACCTCCATCGAGAGGGCCCGAACCTGGGTAAAACATCACATCCCTTGCCTCCTGTTACCATTAGCCTTAGACGCACAGATCGGGACCCCCTACCCGAGATCCGCCGGTTTTGACACCGACATTGGTGCTTTCATTGAGAGTTCCTCTGTGTCGTCGCTGCAAGGCTCGATGGCTCCTTCAATCGTCAACAACAACACGGTCCAGGGTGATACTTTTCTCCCTAGACAGATCTTCGTGTTCGGTGGCTTCGCACTGTGGGCCAATTCGGTTGGCCATGTGGAGCAGATCTACAGCTACGCCCCTGGCCATCAGGCAGGTTCGGAAACCTAAACTACACGGACGACATCCGCGGAGACTTGATCTTCAACGGATTCAGGCCTATGCCAGGAGCACCGGACAGTCACGATGAGCACGACTTAGACCTGCTGTCAGACAATGCTAGAGATATCGCCCCTGCAGGAGCCCCAGACCTAAATCCGGGGCAGATTGCGTCGCTCGAGTATGGGTGTATGGACCCCGCCCCGGAGGCCGCACGCCCATCGGTGGTAGAGCCGAACACAGACTTCACCCCCAAGGAAGCCTGTGACACTAGACCCCCGGACTCGTATCCGGCTGTAGGTTCCAGTCCGCGCACTCCCGAGCCCACTGAACCTGGTTGGGCTCCGGTAATGGAGTTCACCGCTGCGGATATCTTCCAGTACTCGCCCTTTGGCGACATACTGAATTCATTAAAGTCTCTCTCTTTGTCAGGAGACTCTCGGCCGAACTATGTCTGGCTCAAGGGGGAAGAAGGTGACAAAGAAATCCGTTGCCCACCCACCACCCACTTCATAGCCACTGTCGATGATGTATCAGACATTCTTGACTTCGACTCTGATAATATCGACGGTATGGACGTCGGCGCAGGAGACGATTCAGAACCAACGGGGCGCTGGACTGCAACCTCATCATATGATATATACATGGTGGATACGCCTAAGGAGGACGACAGGGACAAACCAGAGGATAAAACCCCCAGACAAAAGCCAAAACGACGGCGCAGATGCCGCTCCAAGTCCAATAATAGTAAAAATAGCGATAACAGCGCTAGAAAGATCAACACCCCAGTCAACTCCGAAGGCAAAAACGACCATATGGACACAGCAATGGAGCAGTATGAGCCAGGTCACGCTGAACACAGCTCAGAGCAAACGCCCGATCACAATGATCCCGAGGGATGAACTCATCAAACCGCCCCGGGACAAGAGCACAGTCCAGATGATGATGCACCCATCATCCGAGAAATACGCTTGGAACGAGATAACCTCCACAGAAGTCTATGGCCACTGCGAGAAGTCTAAAGAAGCAGAAGCAAAGGCTCGAGGCCGCACAGGAAACGCTCAATCGCAGATGGAATAAAGTACTAGACACTGAAGAAAAGTATGGCAACGATCGCCAAACAAAGAGCTATCCAAAGCGCAAGCTGCTACCAGAATTCGACGACGAGGCCGTTCCACCGAAGAACAATACGGCCAATAGGTTGAACAAACCACTTTGAAACTGCAATGGAGCAGCTACCGACGACGTACATGATTTACGTGAGCTCCTGGATAAAAAGGCTGGCGCGACCAGGTCCACCTATGGATCCAGAGGACACGCCCCGGCACAGGACTATGGTCACCAAAACGATCAGACTGATCGGATACCAGTTCGGAATCAGTACCGGACACATCAACAGCCGACGGCATGCCATAACATGTCCAGAAACAGAGGGGCTGCTCACCCACTGTGCTTCACCGAAGAGGTACTGGACCATGAATTTCCACAAGGTTTTAAACCTGTGAACATAGAGGCATACGACGGAACGACAGACCCCGGGGTCTGGATTGAGGATTTTATCCTTCATATCCACATGGCTCGTGGGGACGACCTCCACACCATCAAATACCTTCCTCTCAAGTTGAAGGGACCAGCTCGGCATTGGTTGAAAAGCCTCCCTGAAAATTCAATCGGAAGTTGGGAGGAACTCAAGGATGCCTTCAGGGCCAATTTTCAAGGGACCTATGTCCGACCTCCGGACGCGGACGATTTAAGTCACATAATTCAACAGCCCGGAGAGTTCGCCCGCAAGCTTTGGAACAGATTCCTCACTAAGAAGAATCAAATTGTCGACTGTCCGGATGCCAAAGCCCTAGAGGCCTTCAGCATAGTATCCGGGACGAGTGGCTCGCCAGACACCTCGGCGAGGAAAAGCCGAGGACAATGGTAGCCCTAACAAGCCTTATGACCCGCTTTTGCGCGGTGAAGACAGCTGGTTGGCCCGTAGAGGCACCAGCGACCCAAGTCCATCCGAAATCAGGGATGGCAACGGGAAGCCACGACGCAATAAAAACAAACGTCGAAACAAGGAAGAAAGTCCGGACAACACAATGGTCAATGCCGGATTCAGCGGCTCTCGACCCGGTCAACAAAAGAAGGCACTTAAAGGCAGCAACGAAGGACCGTCCGGCCTGAACAAAGTTATGGACAGACTGTGCCAAATCCATGGCACCCCCAAAAAACCTGCGAACCACACTAACAGAGAATGCTGGGTCTTCAAGCAGGCTAGCAAATTAAATTCCGAACACAAGGGAAGGGAAACACCAAGTGAAGACGAGGATGAGCCTCTCCAACCGAACACTGGGGGACAAAAAAAATTCCCACCAGAGGTAAAAACATTAAACATGATCCATGCGACTCACATATCCACGAGAAGGCGCGAACGCGCGCTCAGAGACGCATGCGCTATTGTCAGGACCCCGACTCGATGCCACATGGGTCTAGCATGTAACACCTCATATCACTTTGCGGCCTCACGCACGGTATTCCCACGGGTGTCGCCTTACCTTTGCCCGGGACCGTTTGCGCCTTTTGGCACACGTATATGATAGTGTCGCTAGTACCCATATGATAAGGAGCCCGGGCTGACATGGCTAGTCGTAAACCCAAAGTGGCACTAACTTACAGGGACAGGCATCCATGACCCAGCATCGAACGTGTCGGTCATCAGCGAGTGAATCCAGGCTGTAGCACTGGGCTAGCAGGACTCCGGTGAACCGGGCTGTAGCGGGCTAACAGGACTCCGGTATTCATCGCGTGACATTTCCCCGAAGGGACAGACACAGGAACGAAGAAGGACACATGCCGGCCAGCCTAAGTGTTCCGGAGCAGTAGCAAGCTACCAAGGCTCAGTGGAAACACTAGGAGACATTTCCCGGTAAGAGAGGCTACTAAAGATAAACAACTAGATAGTCAGATCCCACACATACCAAGCATTTCAATAACATACACACAATATGCTCGATATGTGCAATACAACATGGCATCACAAAATGACTCTACGACTCAAGTATTTATTCAATAGGCTCCGAGGAGCGAGATATTACAAACAGGGGTCTCACGACCCAACATTCAGAGCATACAAGTCAAAGCACAAGCGGAAGCTATCATGTCTGAGTACAGACATCTAGAAATGAAAAAGGCTGAGAAGCCTGACTATCTACCAGATCCTGCCGAGGGCTCAAGATCGTAGCTGAGGTAACAAGCTAAACGTCGAAGTCCACGCGAAACTACTAGTGAGACCGAAGTCTCTCTGCAAAAACATAAAATAGGCAAACGTGAGTACAAATGTACCCAGCAAGACTTACATCAGAACTAACTACATATGCATCATTATCAACAAAGGGGATGGTGGGGTTTAACTGCAGCAAGCCAGCTTTGACTCGGTGGCTATCCTGAACTACGACTGCAAGCAACTCTTTTGAGGTGGCGCACACGAGTCCACATATTCACCATATCAATACACCACTATGGATCCGCTCTCGTTCCCCTACGAGAACGCCATCCATAGCACTCACGCTTATCTTGCGTATTTTAGAGTATCCACTTTCACTTGTCTATGAACTGATATAAGCAACCCAGAAGTCCTTTTCCACGGACACGGCTATTTGAATAGATGATGTTAACCCTGCAGGGGTGTACTTCTTCATACATGTTTCCACCACTTAGCGTCTGCACACGACATGTGCTCGGCAGACTTCAAGCGAAAGCCGACGTGGGTGTAGACCACGACCTACCTAAACACTCAAGTCTCTAGTCCAGGTTTATCGCCTATTCGGGTTCTATCCATGAGGAGATCCGGCCGGAGTTTCGCTCACAGCCCCAAACGATGTGAACAGGGTTCCGTGACACCAAACGGGTGCCCGGTTTACCCGGCCACGTGCCTACCGCATCACAGCCCACCCCTACGGTCAGCGCTGTCCACGGCCTCCAGCATACTACAAACACCAGAAACTACTTGCAACTCCTGGACAGAGGACTAGGGTGAATAAGAAGTCGAGCGGGGTCATATTTCAGGGCCCAATGCATGGTAGTAGCTGAATCATGGATCACAAACACAGAACTCAGTTCCTGAGGACGGCTTCAATGAGACAACCCACCATGTACTCCTACATGGCCTCTCACCGACACCTTTTACCAAATCGTGTTCACACACTTAGCTCACACACAGTAGGACATGTTCACACGCCTCTGATTCATCCCCGATGAATCAGACCTGACTCAACTCTAAGCAGTAGCAGGCATGACAAACAAGCATGAATGAGTAGGCACATCAGGGCTCAAACAACTCCTACTCATGCTAGTGGGTTTCATCTATTTACTGTGGCAATGACAGGTCATGCAAAGGACAAAGGGGTTCAGCTACCGCAGCAAGTAACAGATGAATCGGTGTTGTCCTAATGCAGTAAAAGAGAGCAGGAGCGAGAGAGTAGGATTGTATCGGAATGAACAAGGGGTTTTTGCTTGCCTGGCACTTCTGAAGATAACATTGAGTCTTCATCAGTGTCAACGATCACATCATCGGTATCACGTCTATCGAGAGGGGACAAATACCGGCAACACAGAAGGGAACACAATCAATGCAATGCACAATATGATGCATGATCATGACATGGCAAAATGAATGTGTTTTGAGCCAATGCAACTAGCAACAGATTAAATGAAGTTGGTTTGAATACAAGATTCAAATTCAAACTCCATATGTGATTATTCAAATGTCATTTAATTGATTTGTGCTAAACAGCAGCTATAAGTTGTTCTAACATGCATGAAAATGGTACAGATGGATTCCTTGAATTTTTCTGATAATTTTTCATATATAAATTATCTAATTTGGAGTTATGGTTGAATTTCTATGATATTTAGAAGTTTTTACAAATTTCTGGAATTTCCTGAATATTTATAAAATGAACTAAATTCCAGAAAAGGAATATTGCGTCAGCATGGCGTAAGGCTGAGGTCAGCAGGTCAACTGGGTCGCCCAGAGTCAAACCTGACGTGTGGGGGCCACACGTCAGTGACACAGGTTAGACAGGGGGGGTTAGTTTAGTTTAATTAAAGATTAGGGGCACTAGGGCCCACATGTCAGTGTCAGGGGGTTAGCTTAGGTGGTGATTAGCTTAAACTAATCACCTGATGGCGGGGGCCCACCTGTCATAGACCCAGGGGAGGTCAAACCCCTGGTCAAACGACTCAATCCCGCCGGCGTTGAGTCGCCAGCGAGGCCGAGGCGGCGGAGGCCTTCGGGTTTCTTGCTCCGGCGACCAAATGGCCGGCGGAGGGCATCTACGGAATGCCCAGGCTCGCGCGCATCTAACAGGGCAAACGGGAGAAGCTAGGGCGGCCGTAATCCTCGCCGGCGTCGAGCTCAGCGGCTGCCGGACCTCGGGCGTTGGCGGGAATGGCGCTACGGTGCACAAGAGGGGAAACGGAAGGGCGCTGCGGCCTCCTGGGGTTGCGGTGAGCACGACGGTGGGCTCGGGAGCGAGCTGCGGTGGCTGTGGCCACGGCCACGCCATGGCCGGCGGCGAGAAGCTCTCGGCCGCAGTGGATAACCTAGCTACGGCGCGCGAACGACGAAACAGAGAGGGGGAAACGGACGGAGAGCTCACGTAGACCCTGTAGAGGTGGACGGCGAGCTTGAGGGAGGCCGGACGGGGGCGGATTTGACGGCGGCGATCCGCGGTGTCCGAGGAGGGGAACGGCGAAGCTGGCAGCATCCAGGGCTTCCAGAGGGCCGTGGATCGGTGGGGAGGAAGAGGGGGTCGAGGCGGAGCCTTTGAGCGCATCGGCGAGGCTAGGGGGTGGCAGTGGCCGCGAGGGAGCTCGTCGGTGGCGGCGGCTCCGTTCGGGGGAGTGAGGGAGAGAGGAAGCAGAGGAGGGGGGGAGAGTTCGGGAGAGTGAGGGAGTTCCAGGGGGGTGGCGTGGCACGCATGGAGGCGTCCGGGGTGTCGAGGTGGAGCGGCAAGTAGGAGGTGGCCGGGGCGTGCGCCGGCGTGCGTCGGCCATGCGCCTGTGCCTACTGGCGCGAGGAGGAAGGCGACAGGGGGGGGAGTGGAGATGGGCTGGGCCGCACAGGAGCTGGGCCGGCTGGCTACCGGGTGAGCGCCAGATAAGTCCTTCTCTCTCTCTCTTTCATTTCTATTTAATTCTGTTTTCTATTTTCTGTAGTTTGTTTTGATTTAGTTTTAGACACTAAACCATTTTATAAAATCCTGGAAATAGTTATGTGGCTAGGACTAAAATATACCAAACCACATAAAATGTTTCAGTAATTATTGGACATATATTATTTATATATCAAATATATATCCAATGCAAATAGCTATTTATTTAATTCAAACGCCCAAAATAATTAACTCTGAGATACCAAAAATATTGTTTTGAGTTTTACCTCTTTGCAATATTTTCAGAGACTAAGAGGAACATTTTCTTGGACTTCTTTGAGGAGATTTTAATGTTGATCATTTTTAGAAGGTTTCTGAGGCTTTAAAAATTCCTCAATTCAAATTTCATTTGAATTAAAACATGATACTCACATGAGGTCTAGCCTAGTGCATAACAGGACCAGGGATGTGACAACTCACCCCCACTAAACAAAAATCTCGTCCCGAGATTCAAGCGTAGGGTAGGGTGAAGGGGAAACGCAAACTAGCACAATCTTCACGATCCAGGGTGCACTTCAAATGGACGTTGATTCGTTCACCATCATTGTCTCGAAGTCTTGTTCTGAGAACTCCAACTAACATGACAACGAGAGGAAAAGAGAGACCCTAAAAGAATGGTTCTTCTCGAAGGTCGAACAACTCAGGATTAACTCACGGAATGAGACATAGCAACATCTCTCGAGCTGAGAGGCGAAGCACACATCCATAGGAATGGAGTGAAGCAGATGACGAAGGTTCACTAGGTAGACCACAATTTCACGCTTAAGAAGGTGGTAATCGATTGTCAACGTAGCGAGGAGTTGAGTTGCCATGATACCATAACGACACACCTTAGGGAAGGTGACTCGTAGAGATATCCCCTTAAGTGGCAAAAAGAATTACTTTTGATTCAGAGATCATTGAAACTCTTTAAACCAGCCTAAGGCAATTCTCGAGCGATCATTTGGAGGGGGTCGGTAGAATGGCATACTCGGACTTGGATGATGTGGATTACCTTGTTGAAGACAACGTAATGGATGAATTTGCTTACCACCGGAAATGGAAGAGACCCGTGGTAGAATGGCACATTGGCGGTGCAAGCTGGGAACAAAATGCAAATGCTGGGAATGATTCTGGTAACTGGGGAAGAACCCAACAATAGAGAGTGAATCCACTGTTGAGAAGTTATAGCATAACCGAGGAAGTTGAGAGCAAACCTAGCTAGTGCCGATGGTAACACCTAACGCTTGTGCGTGCTCTCAAGAACTTGAGCATTTCCATAATCATCAAGGTTTTACCAATATCCGTGTCAAGGATTCTGGCAACACAACTTACTACCATGATGAATACCGGTGGAAGATGCCGATGCAAAGGAAGATAACACCTTCTTAGATTTCACCTTGGCGAGGCCAAGGAAACAAAATCTGGATGATCGACCGAGAGACATTTAGCACTCCGCTTCTAATGTTCTCCTTGATGTACTAGCGTATCCCATTCCTTGAAATGGTCTGGTATCTAGAACATCAAGTAAAAGGTCGGACTTCGGGATCTCAAAATCCATAGGGGCAACTAGGGAGTAAATCCTACGAAATTCCTATGGGGAGGTGGCCAACTTCCTCAATCAAGATATTATAATAACAGGTCTTCCGGCTGGGTGTGTTGGCCACGACATCCACTTTACCGGTTTTCGAGGGACCGATATTATAGTTCTTGGGAAATGTTCCAAACCATCATATCTGCCTGAGATTCAGATCTGGTTGGTGTCAGGATATTCCAGACTCATCGAGTCTAGGAAGAAAAATGAAAGTTTGCAACACAATTCGACGAGACAATGCTGCGAGATTCTCGGGGAATGAACTACGATAGTAAGCTCCAAAACATGAGCTGGTTCTGCTACAAACATGTGAACACGCTGTCCCAGACAAACATGACCACGTGGTAGTCTTATAATAAAACACTACCGAGTTCAGGTGGGGAACCATCATTAATGACATCGAAGTCTCCACGCGTGGAAGTCCAAAGAGTTCACCTTGGACAGACTCCTTTATCTTTGAACAACTCAATCAGTGGCTTGGTGTGCTAGGATATACATATAGAATGGAGGTTGCAAATCTCCAGACCACAGAATACTTCGCACGTATGCATGACTGACTTGGGATGATTCCAGAGGAAGCAAAACTAACTTTCTCAAATTCACGGCGGCAACTTTCACCAAATGCACGTGTATAAAAGGAAGTCACTCCTTTCATCAACAAATACTTCATGAGCTAGCATGAAGAAAATGCTTTCAAAAGTTTCCAACACTAGCTTAATGTTCAACAAAATCATGGAGGAGATAAGGATGTTGTCAATGGGCTCAACAACAATTCTTCCGGGTTTCCCTTTAAAAGGAATTCCATAGTTAAGAGAACAAGTGTTAGCATTGGTCAGACCCAAAAGATATAATGGTGTATGCTCGAGGGATCAACCACGAGTAAGACAACATTACGAATATCGTTGGTTCTGGTCTGATTGGATGATAGCCCATACTCAAATTATAGATGGGGTAAGACAATAGGTCCAACAACTGATCACAAGGACCAATTAATGAAGATATCATCTTTCTTCAACACACACACATACACAGAAAGATATCCCTTAACATGAACTAAGTCAGACAAGCTTTTATCTTCCAACTCTCCAAGTTGTTGTCTAGCTTAACCAACTAGCTCCGGGATATCCATCACAGATTCTTGGAGAAAGGGTGGTTCACAAGAACCCGACTTGATCACGAGCTCAACATAGCAGTCAGGTGACAACCTGGTAATACTTCCGAGAAGATATTCGGAAAATCACGAACCACCGGTATGTTACTAAGCTTGAGAACAATCTCGCTTTTCAGGGCAAGATGATATGATCAAATGAGTGAGGACTTGACAAGATCCTAACTCATCAATCGAAGGGTGCACCGAAATAAGGACTAGGTAGCACGATCAGTCTTAGAAGGATGATTCAAAAACCAACATACTAAGAATGAAATTATTATCCTTTAACTACCAAGCAACGAGGTTGCTGGGAGTATTGATTTCACACATCACAATTCATTTGTCGGTATTCCGGTTGCATCAACACGAGGGCCGAGGAATGACTAATGATGGTGAGAAGTATCACTGTACCAAGAGTTCATAGGATGGTGTGCAATTCCTATAACAATCTCGATATAGAATAAGGTAATACTCCAAGGTAGAACAGAACCAAAAGCTGGATTGGCATTTGATCTGCGGAATACAACTACTTTGACCCAATCCTAGATATGGATGAGGTACTGGAGTTTGTTTCTCCTAGTCATTCCGCGATAGAATGGCTTGACGGACCACAAAAGTAGTAGGCATCGATAAACGAACGCACGCATACTCTTGACTATAAATTGATAGACGAAGGTCAGTAGACAACTAAAGAGGGACAACTCAAAGGAACATATAACTTTCTGAGTTGTGGATGCATAGACTAGTATGTCGAACCAAGTTCAACATAATTCTTCTGGATAACCCATGCAGAAGGGTTGAGCTGGCAGAGTCACAATATAGCATGGAGAACTCATCGACAGCACTCTTGTTGTCATCTTTTAGTTCAGAAGAACTCCTGCCAAGAATGGTTCATGGTAATTGGAAGAAGGATGTACCACGAACCTCGAGGACTATCGCAAAGGTTACTACTATCCTAAAGGGACTAGCAAACACTATCAACATGAAGTAAGTAGAGTGAATCTCGGGTTCAAGAACCCAGGAATAGAATGCCTACTAACTAAATGGCATCACAGGATGCTTTCGATAATAAAGGCCAGAATCTTCACACTGGGAACACAAAACGTTGCTAGATTACTAGGTGACTCCCTAAAACACCTAGGGTCATAATAATTATTCCAACATATATGTCGAGGCAATAAAGTACCTCAACTCACTAATTTGTGTGATTAATCTGACCAAAGGCACATCGGAAACAGAAGGAAGGGATTTGCAAATGCACCGGACTATTTAGAAACCTGGGATGACTCCGATAGCATAACGGCTGTAAATGCTCAAAGGATTGGAGACATGCTACAAAATGGTGGCATAGCCACTCAGAAGCACAATATCAAGGTTTCGAGATCAACAATTAACATACGGAAGTAGAAACTGAACTCAAGCTTAGAACCATCAATCCTACAAGTCTGCAGATTAGTAACACGTGATCCCGATAGAAAGAAGAGATAGCCTAGTTCTTAATCCCCGTAGGAAAGATAAGATGACTCAGATCAGAAGGGCATGAGGTAAAGGAGTAAAAAGAGCCTTACGTTCCATCCCACAATCAATTCCCTTATATAACTAAAGAATTTCTAGACTCAACTTCGATCAGTTTGGCTTGGTAATCCTACAGGCAGTCAAGCTCTGATACCAACGCTGTCAGGACCCCGACTCGATGCCACATGGGTCTAGCATGTAACACCTCATATCACTTTGCGGCCTCACGCACGGTATTCCCACGGGTGTCGCCTTACCTTTGCCCGGGACCGTTTGCGCCTTTTGGCACACGTATATGATAGTGTCGCTAGCACCCATATGATAAGGAGCCCGGGCTGACATGGCTAGTCGTAAACCCAAAGTGGCACTAACTTACAGGGACAGGCATCCATGACCCAGCATCGAACGTGTCGGTCATCAGCGAGTGAATCCAGGCTGTAGCACTGGGCTAGCAGGACTCCGGTGAACCGGGCTGTAGCGGGCTAACAGGACTCCGGTATTCATCGCGTGACATTTCCCCGAAGGGACAGACACAGGAACGAAGAAGGACACATGCCGGCCAGCCTAAGTGTTCCGGAGCAGTAGCAAGCCACCATGGCTCGGTGGAAACACTAGGAGACATTTCCCCGTAAGAGAGGCTACTAAAGATAAACAACTAGATGGTCAGATCCCACACATACCAAGCATTTCAATAACATACACACAATATGCTCGATATGTGCAAATACAACATGGCATCACAACATGACTCTATGACTCAAGTAATTTATTCAATAGGCTCCGAGGAGCGAGATATTACAAACATGGGTCTCATGACCCAACAATCAGAGCATACAAATCAAAGCACAAGCGGAAGCTATCATGTCTGGGTACAGACATCTATAACTGAAAAAGGCTGAGAAGCCTGACTATCTACCAGATCCTGCCGGGGCACAAGATCGTAGCTGAGGTAACAAGCTAAACGTCGAAGTCCACGCGAAACTACTAGTGAGACCGAAGTCTCTCTGCAAAAACATAAAATAGGCAAACGTGAGTACAAATGTACCCAGCAAGACTTACATCAGAACTAACTACATATGCATCATTATCAACAAAGGGGATGGTGGGGTTTAACTGCAGCAAGCCAGCTTTGACTCGGTGGCTATCCTGAACTACGACTGCAATGTAACTCTTTTGAGGTGGCGCACACGAGTCCACATATTCCCCATATCAATACACACCACTATGGATCCGCTCCCGTCTCCCTACGAGAGCGCCATCCATAGCACTCACGCTTATCTTGCGTATTTTAGAGTATCCACTTTCACTTGTCTATGAACTGATATAAGCAACCCAGAAGTCCTTTACCGTGGACACGGCTATTCGAATAGATGATGTTAACCCTGCAGGGGTGTACTTCTTCATACATGTTTCCACCACTTAGCGTCTGCACACGACATGTGCTCGGCAGACTTCAAGCGAAAGCCGACGTGGGTGTAGACCACGACCTACCTAAACACTCAAGTCTCTAGTCCAGGTTTATCGCCTATTCGGGTTCCATCCATGAGGAGATCCGGCCGGAGTTTCGCTCACAGCCCCAAACGATGTGAACAGGGTTCCGTGACACCAAACGGGTGCCCGGTTTACCCGGCCACGTGCCTACCGCATCACAGCCCACCCCTACGGTCAGCGCTGTCCACGGCCTCCAGCATACTACAAACACCATAAACTACTTGCAACTCCTGGATAGAGGACTAGGGTGAATAAGAAGTCGAGCGGGGTCATATTTCAGGGCCCAATGCATGGTAGTAGCTGAATCATGGATCACAAACACAGAACTCAGTTCCTGAGGACGGCTTCAATGAGACAACCCACCATGTACTCCTACATGGCCTCTCACCGACACCTTTTACCAAATCGTGTTCACACACTTAGCTCACACACAGTAGGACATGTTCACACGCCTCTGATTCATCCCCGATGAATCAGACCTGACTCAACTCTAAGCAGTAGCAGGCATGACAAACAAGCATGAATGAGTATGCACATCAGGGCTCAAACAACTCCTACTCATGCTAGTGGGTTTCATCTATTTACTGTGGCAATGACAGGTCATGCAAAGGACAAAGGGGTTCAGCTACCGCAGCAAGTAACAGATGAATCGGTGTTGTCCTAATGCAGTAAAAGATAGCAGGAGCGAGAGAGTAGGATTGTATCGGAATGAACAAGGGGGTTTTGCTTGCCTGGCACTTCTGAAGATAACATTGAGTCTTCATCAGTGTCAACGATCACATCATCGGTATCACGTCTATCGAGAGGGGACAAATACCGGCAACACAGAAGGAAACACAATCAATGCAATGCACAATATGATGCATGATCATGACATGGCAAAATGAATGTGTTTTGAGCCAATGCAACTAGCAACAGATTAAACGAAGTTGGTTTGAATACAAGATTCAAATTCAAACTCCATATGTGATTATTCAAATGTCATTTAATTGATTTGTGCTAAACAGCAGCTATCAGTTGTTCTAACATGCATGAAAATGGTACAGATGGATTCCTTGAATTTTTCTGATAATTTTTCATATATAAATTATCTAATTTGGAGTTACGGTTGAATTTCTATGATTTTTAGAAGTTTTTACAAATTTCTGGAATTTCCTGAATATTTATAAAATGAACTAAATTCCAGAAAAGGAATATTGCGTCAGCATGGCGTAAGGCTGAGGTCAGCAGGTCAACTGGGTCGCCCAGAGTCAAACCTGACGTGTGGGGGCCACACGTCAGTGACACAGGTTAGACAGGGGGGGTTAGTTTAGTTTAATTAAAGATTAGGGGCACTAGGGCCCACATGTCAGTGTCAGGGGGTTAGCTTAGGTGGTGATTAGCTTAAACTAATCACTTGATGGCGGGGGCCCACCTGTCATAGACCCAGGGGAGGTCAAACCCCTGGTCAAACGACTCAATCCCGCCGGCGTTGAGTCGCCGGCGAGGCCGAGGCGGCGGAGGCCTTCGGGTTTCTTGCTCCGGCGACCAAATGGCCGGCGGAGGGCATCTACGGAATGCCCAGGCTCGCGCGCATCTAACAGGGCAAACGGGAGAAGCTAGGGCGGCCGTAATCCTCGCCGGCGTCGAGCTCAGCGGCTGCCGGACCTCGGGCGTTGGCGGGAACGGCGCTACGGTGCACAAGAGGGGAAACGGAAGGGCGCTGCGGCCTCCTGGGGTTGCGGTGAGCACGACGGTGGGCTCGGGAGCGAGCTGCGGTGGCTGTGGCCACGGCCACGCCATGGCCGGCAGCGAGAAGCTCTCGGCCGCGGTGGATAACCTAGCTACGGCGCGCGAACGACGAAACAGAGAGGGGGAAACGGACGGAGAGCTCACGTAGACCCTGTAGAGGTGGACGGCGAGCTTGAGGGAGGCCGGACGGGGGCGGATTTGACGGCGGCGATCCGCGGTGGCCGAGGAGGGGAACGGCGAAGCTGGCAGCATCCAGGGCTTCCGGAGGGCCGTGGATCGGTGGGGAGGAAGAGGGGGTCGAGGCGGAGCCTTTGAGCGCATCGGCGAGGCTAGGGGGTGGCGGTGGCCGCGAGGGAGCTCGTCGGTGGCGGCGGCTCCGTTCGGGCGAGTGAGGGAGAGAGGAAGCAGAGGAGGGGGGGAGAGTTCGGGAGAGTGAGGGAGTTCCAGGGGGGTGGCGTGGCACGCATGGAGGCGTCCGGGGTGTCGAGGTGGAGCGGCAAGCAGGAGGTGGCCGGGGCGTGCGCCGGCGTGCGTCGGCCACGCGCCTGTGCCTACTGGCGCGAGGAGGAAGGCGACAGTGGGGGGAGTGGAGATGGGCTGGGCCGCACAGGAGCTGGGCCGGCTGGCTACCGGGTGAGCGCCAGATAAGTCCTTCTCTCTCTCTCTTTCATTTCTATTTAATTCTGTTTTCTATTTTCTGTAGTTTGTTTTGATTTAGTTTTAGACACTAAACCATTTTATAAAATCCTGGAAATAGTTATGTGGCTAGGACTAAAATATACCAAACCACATAAAATGTTCCAGTAATTATTGGACATATATTATTTATATATCAAATATATATCCAATGCAAATAGCTATTTATTTAATTCAAAGGCCCAAAATAATTAACTCTGAGATACCAAAAATATTGTTTTGAGTTTTACCTCTTTGCAATATTTTCAGAGACTAAGAGGAACATTTTCTTGGACTTCTTTGAGGAGATTTTAATGTTGATCATTTTTAGAAGGTTTCTGAGGCTTTAAAAATTCCTCAATTCAAATTTCATTTGAATTAAAACATGATACTCACATGAGGTCTAGCCTAGTGCATAACAGGACCAGGGATGTGACAGCTATAGAGCTTGTTGCACCCAAACTTAACCACTGGTCGGCTTACCCGATCACTTTCGATCACAGGGACTACCTGACTAGTATTCAGCACAGAGGATCAGCTGCCTTGGTGCTCGACCCAATAATCGATGGATACCATCTTACTCACGTCCTCATGGACGGCGGCAGTAGTCTTAATCTAATATGCCAGGACACTGTCCGCAGGATGGGGATAGACCCATCCAGAATCAACCACAGTAACACCACCTTTGAAGGGGTGATACCAGGCGTCAAAGCCGACTGCAGGGGCTCCCTCGTACTAGAGGTGATATTTGGCTCCCCAGGAAACTTCAGAAGCGAAAAACTACTCTTCGCCATCGCCCCCTCCAAAGTGGTTATCACGCATTGCTCGGAAGAACGTCCTTTGCCCGCTTCAACGCAGTACCGCACTACGCCTACCTTAAACTCAAGATGCCCGGTCCACGCGGCATCATCACTATTAACGGAAGTACAGAGCGTTTCTTACGCGCAGAGGAATACACGACGGCTCCAGCAGCCGAACTCTAAGCGGCCTCTAATACCAGAAAGCATGATTGGTCGTTAAGACCACGGACACGGTTAGACGAGGCCGGCAGCCCAGATCAACCCGATCTAGGCACCACACATGTAATCCCATAGAGGACACCAGGGGCTATAGATAATTAATAAAGCCCAATTCTTGACATAACCTTATTAACAGGCCAATGTCTTACACTTTTACTATCCATTAGTGATAGCCAACTTTTCGCACGCTTATGTCATACTCTTCTACATGAGTTTTTCTTTTTACAAACACCATTCGTGCGACACCCTCCTAGGACACGTCACAACGGGCACAAAGGAGCAGACGTGCAGCAGGGCCCTGCTCAAAGGTTTCTCTTTAGATTAAGCCCCTGCGTTCTTTATTGTCTCTTGTTGCTTACACATCCCATGGGTACTACACCCGCAGAGCATACTATCGTTATTGGCATTTCGCCACAACAGACTAATGCACATACCTGGGAATACAGGGTTCATAATAAGGGGCGCTACCCAGCCCAGTATACGTTATAAAGTCCGAATACCTTCGGGAGTGTTCGGCGTCGCGGGTTTGGCCTTATATGCATCAGCTCCGAATCATGTCTTTGGTCAAATGTTGGGTTTGCCCGGCTCCTGGGTTCGCCGCCTTACATTCCGTTCTTATCGGCTAAGGCGGCCAAAGGAGAACTACTGTGATTGTGCCCTAGCTATTCCGGATGAGCACCTCAGTAGAGAAAGCCGAAAACTGACTGTCATGATATAGCGAGAGACTGTTCAACCACTCGAAGACTCATTGGAACCTTTAAGGTTCCTCCGCATTAACGAAGGACCGCTTACCGGTCATGTACACATGCACCCGGAATCGGATGCACGCAAAGGTACAAGGGGCTACGTAGTAGCCCCACCGTCAAACTCCTATGGCTAAGTGAAAGTGGTAAAGCTATATAGTCCGGTTGCCTAGTTCGACGTGCGGTCACCTCCTTAATGGACCAAGATGTTGGATCAAGTGTGATTACGCATATTTTCACGAACACCCCCGCATTATATGCGTGGGGGCTGAAGCCAACGACTGCTAACTTTCAGAATTG
>NC_041383.1:754983014-755006979 GCF_002162155.2 Triticum dicoccoides | reverse complement strand
TGAAATGGCCGCACAACAACACTTTTGGGCGAAAAGTATAAATATAGCCTCCATAATCAAAATAACATTGTCTTTATAATGACACGATTTGTCACTCAAACATGACATTTTTCGAGCACTGAGCCTCTATTAAGCGAGCGCCTTCTGCTACCTGCTCCAAGATGTGCTCGACCGGATCCTGCCCCCCGCAGGATTCTCGGTCGCAACAACGGTGGCCTCCATATCTGTCCAATATGCTTTAACAAGGGCAAGAGCCATCCGTGCACCCTCTATGCACGCCGACCTCTTCATGGCATCTATCCGCGATACGGCACTAAGGAATTGTTGCACTAAACCAAAATAACTGTCCATCTTAAGGCCCTTCGGCCATAGATGGTCTATTACAGACCGCATTGCAAGACCGGATAACCCGTGGAGCTCGGACATAGCAGCCATCCTCTCGCTCAAAGGCAATGTGCGCGTTGGAGCGCTGAATTGCGACCAGAACAGCTTTTCCACTTCATCATCTTTTTGATCCTCAAAAAACTTGGCTGCATCAGCCGTACTCTTCGCCAAATCCACATAGGCGTCTGCAGGACTCCAGCGTCGGTCCAGAGGAGCGTACTTTGGATCTAAAAACTTCATCCACAACAAATAGGGGTTTCCAGCCACGATTTCTCCAGCCTGTCGAAGCTCCTCCCGCGCATCCCTCATGTCGGAACGCGTCTCCTTGGCTGCATCAAGGGCCTTCTTTAGGTCAGCCTTATTCGCATGATTTTCTTTTTTAAGAAGCTCATACCGGTTGGCGGCGTTTTCTAGCTCCACAGCCATTTCGGCTATTTTGGCTTTGCTCCGGCGACGAGCGGCCTATTTGGCTCTCAACTCTTCAGCCGTCTTTAGGGCAGCCGCATTGCTCGCCCGGGCTTGTTCCTTGGCCACGGAAAGTTTGGCCCTCAGGGCTTCCATGGCAGCAGCACCATCTGCAATCCAAACATATAACATTAGCATTATGCTCCTCTCAGTTTTTCCTACAAAAATAATAATAAGGAAAGCAGAGCACATACCATGTGACTCGTTAAGCCGCTCGTTCACCAGTGTGATATCGGCATCAATAGCTCCAATCTGCCTCCTTAGTTCGGCAACTTCAACGGACTGTTCGGCTGCCGGATCCTTAGGCACCTGCGCATAAATACAACGCGATCATTACTTACACAATATGATCCTCCGTTTGCCGCCTAGGGCGGACAACCAGAGTCTTAGGGGCTACTATCCATATAGAGCACACCTAGCGCGTGCGTCACAACCAAAAAAGTATGTATTTTTTATTACATACCTCAAAGCCTCTGAGCAGGCTCGTAAAGGCTTCATTCAACCCGCTTGTGGTTTATGAAATCTTCTTGAGCACTGTGCTCATTAATGAACGGTGCTCCTCCGAAAGATCAGCTCGCTCCAGAAGGCCCATCAGTGTGTCCGGCCGGACACCGAATTGTGCCGGACCCTTCTTATCACCCCCCATGGGAGCTGAACGCTCCGAGCTCAGGGCGGCCAAAGTACTAGCTTCTGGCTTCGGCAGATCTGGACTCCTCCATGATGATACCTCAGGGTCGCCCGCCTCATGAGGCGGAGAGGTTGGTGGGGTCTCACTCTCCATCATCTCTGGAAGGAGATCCCCCGAAGACGAACTCTGTCGAGAAGAGCTGCTAGCCGGACTGCAAAGAATAGATCTTGGTTATTGTTCTCGGAGAAGGAAGTAGTACCTTCGTATTTACGATTAACTTACAGCTCGGCTGAGGGCTGGCCCGTTGGTGGGCATGGCGCGTGAGGACGCCCTTCGGGGTAGGGCTCCCTGGTGAAGCTTTCTTCCCTTGTTTGGGCACCTCCGTCTCCAAGTCTTTGGAGGCGGCCCTTTTCTTCCCGCGAGGGGAGGAGGCCTTAGATTCCCATCCCCGACTATCCTCCTTTGGGGAGGTAGCAATTCCCCCAGTTTGGATGCGCAATGTGTGACGTTCTGCTTCTATGTTCTTCCCTTCGTCTTTCCCTGAGGGCACTTTACTTAGCACACGGCCAAGCATCTTGGCTATAGTGGGACTTGGCGAGCCTTCGGGAAGTGGCGCCGGACACCTGATCCTCTCCGCTACTGAGTCATTCCTGGCCACGGAGGATTTTCAGAATAATGATTATGATAAATAGAAACGAAGTGTTCAGTTTCGGGGTTACTTACTTGGGTATCTGGGCGATTGCAGCTCAGGCCCGCATCCTCGATGGTGTCCGGACACTTTACTTGTGGTCCAAAGAATAATTTACACACCCCTTCGAGCGTCAGGCCGAAGAAGTGCAGAATATTCCGCGGACCTTCCGGATTGAACCCCCACATCCGGAGAGGCCGGATTTTGCACGTCAACATCCGTCGGATTAGCATTACCTGAATTATGCTGACAAGGCTAATGTCCCTCTCAAGAAGCTCCCAGATACGGCTCTGCAATGTTGGTACATCACTAGCGGATCCCCAATCCTGTCCTATATTGGTCCATGATGCCAGTTGAGAAGGAGGGCCTGAACGGAAGTCGGGGGCAGCCACCCACTTTGTGCCTTTGGAGCCGTGACGTAAAACCACCTCCGCTGCCATAGATCGGACACCTCTGGGATGGAGCCCTTTGGCCATGGGGCATCGGCATTCCTGCTTACTACATCACCTCCGCACTCCGTGTGTCGCCCCTCAGTCATCTTCGGCTTCACATTGAAGGTCTTGAGCCATAAGCCGAAGTGTGAAAAGCTTCGCACACAATGATGAATGACGAGATATGGAGGATAGCGTCTGGAGCTAGATCATGAAAATCTAACCCGTAATAGAACATGAGCCCCCTCATAAAGGGATCAAGGGTGAAGCCCAAGCCGCGAAGGAAGTGAGAAACAAATACGACCCTCTCGTTGGGCTCTGGAGTAGGGATAACCTGCCCTGAAGCAGGAAGCCGGTGCTTAATGTCGGCGGTCAGATATCCAACCTCCCTAAGCTTTGCAATGTCCTCCTCTATGACTGAGGAGGCCACCCACTGGCCTTGAAGGTTGGATCCGTACATGGTGGAGGATCCGGGGTGCTTGAGCTTGGGTTTCGGGTGTTAGAACTAGAGATGCGAAAAGGCGCAAGGGTGGTGGAAAGGAGGGATAGGCCTCGGCCCCTTTATAAAGGGGGTGAATATCAAGCGTCCTCAGCATAACGGCTCCGGACTTGCTTAAAAACGCGGAGTCATACCAACAGGCGTCATGGGGTTGCACGCTCCCGTATTGATGGAAAATCCCGCGATAAGGGGAAGCACGATCTTCGCTTTGGCAGGATGTGCCAATAAAACCGCCTCGCAACGCGTATTTAGGCAGGCTAAGAAAACCGGTTCGTGTTGGACCAGACAACGGTGTAAGAGCATACCGTACAAAAAATCGCCAGCAGATTAGATTTATGAATTGCTATGCTCTCTACAAAGGTGTGCGGAAATTATCTCGCAAAGCCAGACACAATCATCGATCTACTTTGGAGTACTCGGAGATGGAACCCACCTTGCAATGCCGAAGACAAAACTGCGCGCCGGACTCATTGTCATTGAAGCCAGGTTCAGGGGCTACTGAGGGAGTCCTAGATTAGGGGGTATCCGGACAGCCGGACTATATAGTTTGGCCGGACTGTTGGACCGTGAAGATACAAGACTCAAGACTTCGTCCCGTGTCCGGATGGGACTCTCCTTTGCGTGGAAGACAAGCTTGGCGATCCGGATATTATATTTCCTTCTTTGTAACCGACTCCATATAAACCCTAGCCCTCTCCGGTGTCTATATAAACTGGAGAGCTTAGTCCTTAGAGATAGAATCATAATCATCATAGGCTAGCTTCTAAGGTTTAGCCTCTACGATCTCGTGGTAGATCAACTCTTGTAACACTCATATCATCAATATCAATCAGGCAGGAAATAGGGTTTTACCTCCATCAAGAGGGCCCGAACCTGGGTAAAACATCGTGTCCCTTTCCTCCTGTTACCATTAGCCTTAGACGCACAGATCGGGACCCCCTACCCGAGATCCGCCGGTTTTGACACCGACAGGGGCGCCACCCCCTCTCCTTGTCCTATTAGGACTTGGGGGAGGGGCGTGCGGCCCTACCCTGGCCTCCTCTCCTCTTCTCCACTAAGGCCCACTAGGGCCCATTAAGCCCCCGGGGGGTTCCGGTAACCTCCCGGTACTCCGGTAAATCCCGATTTCACCCGGAACACTTTCGATATCCAAATATAGGCTTCCAATATATCAATCTTCATGTCTCGACCATTTTGAGACTCCTCGTCATGTCCGTAATCTCATCCAGGACTCCGAACAATCTTCGGTACATCAAAACTCATAAACTCATAATATAACTCTCATCCAAACCTTAAGCGTGCGGACCCTACGGGTTCGAGAACTATGCAGACATGACCGAGACACATTTCCGATCAATAATCAATAGAGGAACCTGGATGATCATATTGGCTCCTACATATTCTATGAAGATCTTTATCGGTCAAACTGCGTAACAACATACGTTGTTCCCTTTGTCATCGGTATGTTACTTGCCCGAGATTCGATCGTCGGTATCTCAATACCTAGTTCAATCTCGTTACCGTCAAGTCTCTTTACTCGTTCCGTAATACATCATCCTGTAACTAACTCATTAGTTACAATGCTTGCAAGGCTTATAGTGATGTGCATTACCGAGAGGGCGCAGAGATACCTCTCCGACAATCGGAGTGACAAATCCTAATATCGAAATACGCCAACTCAACATATACCTTCGGAGACACCTGTAGAGCTCCTTTATAATCACCCAGTTAAGTTGTGACGTTTGGTAGCACACAAAGTGTTCCTCGGTAAACGGGAGTTGCATAATCTCATAGTCATAGGAACATGTATAAGTCATGAAGAAAGCAATAGCAACATACTAAACGATCAAGTGCTAAGCTAACGAAATGGGTCAAGTAAATCACATCATTCTCCAAATGATGTGATCCCGTTAATCAAGACAACTCATGTCTATGATTAGGAAACTTAACCATCTTTGATTTATGAGCTAGTCAAGTAGAGGCATACTAGTGTATGTTTGTCTATGTATTCGCACATGTATTATGTTTCCGGGTAATACAATTCTAGCATGAATAATAAACATTCATCATGATATGATGAAATAAATAATAACTTTATTATTGCCTCTAGGGAATATTTCCTTCATTCTCAACGTGTGAACAACAAGAATAGAGTCCGGAGGTTTCTTTCCCTGATAAACTGACTTTGTACCATGTATAGGCCCCCTCCGATGTATATATAAACTGGAGGGATTAGACCGTGGAGGCAGAGTCATCATCATCAGAATCCTCATAGGCTAGCCATCTAGGGTTAGCCAACACGATCTTGAGGTAGATCTTATCTTGTAATCTTCCTATTCGATAATCACAATCAAGCAGGAGTAGGGTTTTACCTCCCTTAAGAGGGCCCGAACCTGGGTAAACATCGTGTCCCCTGGCCTCCTGTTACCAATGATCCTTAGACGCATAGCTTGGGTCCCCTTACCCGAGATCTGCCGGTTTTCACACCGACATTGGTGCTTTCATTGAGAGCTCCGATGTGCTGTCTGCTGAAACATATCTGTGGCTCGCCTAGTCATCAACAACAACATCACTTCCGTAGGGTGCCTGGCTTCAGGGCAGACCCTCCGATTCGGCAGTTTTATCATGAAGGAACACGCAACCGTCGAACCCACAACTCCCCTCATGGACGCCTGACACCGTCCTTGTATTGGTCCCAAGTACTCTGAAAAATTGAATCCAATAGATATTTCATCTTTAAACGAACTGCTAGATCGCATCGCTGCCCTGGGGGTCTCAACGGACTATGATCATATCGGGCTCAAGCCCAAGCAAAGAGAAATCAACCACCCACCAATCACCCACTTCGTGGTGATAGTCGACGAACCGTCCACCGACGACTCCCCCCCATATTGAGGACCAAGTATGTCCGGGTTCCCGAATCCCCTGAGCCAGATACTTCCCCTTCGGAAGGGACTTTACTCCCGCTGGACTCTGCCTCAGCAGCACGGTCACAAGAGCCCTCGCGCTTAGACGGACCCGAACCGGTCACCACAGAAGCCATACCAGCTCCGAGCACGAACGTGGGATAGGATCCAAAATTCAATCCACCCACCCACCACAATCTATACTCTGCAAGAAACTCAGGTCCTCCAGATATATATGACCTGATGTATGTATGGTAGCAGCCCCAGGAAACGGTCCACCACTTTTGGGCAAGATTCCTGCTTGTTAAAAACACGATCAAGGACTGTTCGGATGATGATGTTGTTTCGGTCTTCCACCGTAACTGCACAGATGAAGGGATATTGAACGCCCTCGACCGCCGCAACATACAGAGCTTCACGAAGTTATCACAGGTAGTACAAGAGTACTGTGCGATGAAAAGCATATGGAGGGCCTAGAAAACTCAACTAGATCCCGCCACCTCGACACAGAGTGCGACCTGGGCTAAAAGAACATACCCCGGTGGGTCATGTCGGTGTCAAAACCGGCGGATCTCGGTTAGGGGGTCCCGATCTGTGCATCTAAGGCTGATGGTAACAGGAGGCAAGGGACACAATGTTTTACCCAGGTTCGGGCCCTCTCGATGGAGGTAAAACCCTACTTCCTGCTTGATTGATATTTATGATATGAGTGTTACAAGAGTTGATCTACCACGAGATCATAGAGGCTAAACCCTAGAAGCTAGCCTATCATGATTATGATTCTGTCTCTAAGGACTAAACTCTCCGGTTTATATAGTCACCGAAGAGGGCTAGGGTTTACATGGAGTCGGTTACAAAGAAGGAAATATAATATCCGGATTGCCAAGCTTGTCTTCCACGCAAAGGAGAGTCCCATCCAGACACGGGAAGAAGTCTTGAGTCTTGTGTCTTCACGGTCCAACAGTCCGGCCAACGTATATAGTCCGGCTGTCCGGATAACCCCTAATCCAGGACTCCCTCAGTAGCCCCTGAACCAGGCTTCAATGACGATGAGTCCGGCGCGCAGTTTGTCTCTGACATTGCAAGGCGGTTTCCATCTCCGAATACTCCAAAGTAATTATCGAACACTTGAATCGTATCCGGATCCGGAAGACGATCTTCACATACCATCGTAGAGAGCATAGCACTTCATAAATATGATCTGCTGGCAATTTTTGTACAGCGTGACATGACACCATGGTCGAGTCATTATTTGAATCGTTTTCCCATAATCAGCCACAGCGCATATTGCGAGGCGGTTTCCTCTGCATGTCTTGCCGAAGCAGAGATCGTGTCCCTTTATTACAGGATTCTCATCAATACAGGTATGGGTAGCCCAAGCGCACCGTCAATTGCTGTGAGTGGGGAATGAGCGGGTTCCACCAGGAAAGTGGGGAGGCGCAAAAGCTTTTTACTGCCTCTATAAAGAGGTAAGGTCTCTTCCTTTTTTGCCCACGCCTTTTCCTTCCGCTAGTACATTCCCCTTTGTTCGAGCCCTAGCGCCCAAGCACTTTTCTTCTCCACCGAAGAGAGATTCCGAAGATGTCCGGATCTAGAGTAGGAGGCGAATGGATGGCCTCTACCGTCCGAGAGAGGGATATCAAAAAGCTCCGAGAGGCCGGGTACTTGGCCAAGAAAATCGGCCATCGTCTTCCACCGGTGGGATAGATCGTCCCCACTCCGGAGCCCCACGAGAGGGTCATGTTCCTTCCTCATTTTTTCTGCGGGCTCTGGTTTCCCCTTCACCCATTTGTTCGCGGCATCATGTATTATTACGGGATTGATTTTCATGACCTTTCCCCCAATTCTTTCCTTAACATCTCGACGTTCGTCGTCGTGTGTGAGGCTTTTCTCCGTATTTCGCCCCACTTCGGCTTATGGCTTAAAATCTTCAATGCGAAGCCTAAGGTGGTGAATGGCGAGCATGCCGAATGCGGCGGCGCCATGGTGAGCAAGATGCCCAAGGTCGTATGGCCGTCCGGCGCCTTCAATGATTCCATCAAGGAGTGGCAGCAGCAGTGGGTCTATATCACCGAACCGCACGGTAAAAAGTGGGCCGGTGCTCCCGAATTCAGATGTGGAGCCCCACTGCGGCTCATGTCCTGGCCCGAGAAGGGCCTGAACTGGTCCTCATCTGACGAGCTGTCGATGCTCCAAACGCGCGTCCAAAGCGTGGTCGACAAGGATGTCAAACTTGTCAACGTAGTCCAGGTGATGTTAATTCGCCTGGTTCTCCCTTGTCAGCGTCGAGCCTGCAATTTGTGGGAACATGACCCGGCCGAACACCAGATGCTACGGGAGCTCTATGGCTCCACCCACAAGGACATCTGGAAGGTGCTCTTCAAGTCCAGCAAACGTGGCCGGGCTCCGCCGAGGACCGCGGGTATCAACTATCCCATTCTGCGAGTCCGGTAAGTCTTTGCTGTGCTATGTCCATCCATGTTTTAGCTGACGTGTCCTGAGGGAGACGCTTCTATCATGCTTTCTATAATAATCCCAGGAATGGACGAAAAAGGTGGAGCGGATGCACTGTCCAGCCCCACTACCGGAGGAACCGGCCGGACCTCTTCTGACGAAGATGCTGGTCCCACCGCCTTACGAGGCGCCAAAGAAAGAGGTCTCCAAGAAGGTCAAGAAGACCCGGAGTGGCCTCCGTCGTCTCTATGCTCCAGACACAAAATACGAAGACTCCCACGACCATCTCTCCTCCAAAGATGAAGAGGAGGAGGAAGAAGATGAGTCCCCCACAGGGGAGGGAAGAAAAGGACGGCCTCCTCTTCCCTGGAGGCCGAATCACCAAAGAGGGAGAAAGGTTCCCTCCCCGAGGCGTCCACCACAACTGCTGATAGCAGCCCGGAGTGGGATCCCAGGGCCCAGCCCCTGGTAAAGTCGTAAGTATACAAAACCCGCACACACCTACGTGCACGAGGTCATTAGGATGTAGTAGTTTTAACTGTCGCCATATTTTTGTACAACCCGGCGAGGTCCCACACCGGACAGTCCTCATCGGAGGATTCGTTGAGCTCCGATGCCCTAGCGAGCGAGACGCCTCCAGAGGCCCCTTCCCCGAAGCCTAGGTGCGACACCGAGGTGTCGTCTCAGCGGGGCCCGGACCAGGGGGCATATCCCTGGGGCTGGACACACGGGAGCAGCGGCTCCCATGTTTGTCGAAGGCGGGGGCAATCTTGGATTCGGCCCGCGGCCGGACACGATCTTGAAGACCTTTGGGGCTCCAGGATCGGGTGAGCAGCTACCTTTGATGGGGGGAGGCCCGCCCGCTCCGCCAGCAACCTCTGTCGAAGCAGAGTTACCGGGCGGCCTATTGACGGTGCTAAAGAGTGCGTCCATCGTCGATGAGCATCGCACCATCATGCGTGTGGTGATTGAAAAGATTTAGTCCACCGAGAGCGCACTGAATGAGTCCTGCCTTAGCCTTATAAAGGACTTTGAGGTATGTTTTTAGAAACCTTTTGGAGATTGTCGCAGTATGAGTAGTAGCCCCTGATGCACTGTCCAGCGAAAGAGAGAGAAAGCCGAACAAGGGATCAAATCATCCGCTTTGCAGGAGACTCAGTTAATGACGTGTATCCCTTTGTTTGAAAAACATGCGTCCGCAGAGATGACCGCCGCTCATAGTGCGGAGGTGTCCGGACTAAAGCAGCGTCTGGAATGGGCCGAAGAGGAACTTGGCCGTGTGAAGAAGTAGTTGGAGGACAAGCAAGGTATGTCGAAATCTTGTGCGAAGTTGAGCACGAATTAGAAGTTGTGCCTGACCAAAATATTTATATTGTATGCTCTAGGGGTGAGTGCCGAAATTGAGGCGCTGAAGAAGGCTGTGGCCGAAGCTGACAATAAGGCCGCCACCGAATAGGATCTTCGTGAGAAGCATGAGGCCAGGGTTATTGAAGCTGAGCAAGAGCTTTAGGAGGCCGTGAAGAAAAGCGGGGCCTTGGAGCAGAGTCTAGTAGGGAAAGAATCTGAACTCGCCCTTGCTATCCAAGCCACCGAGGATGCTCGGGAAGAAGCCTGAGGTGCTCTGAAGGAAATTCAGGATGCCCGGAAGGTTGCGGCTGGTAAGGCCTTTTGTACTCAAGGCCATTTTTGCATAGTAATGGGAGGAACTCTAAGCGACAAGCTGAATTCTTGTTTCTCCAGGGGCGTTTGCGGATCTGCCATGCAGCATATCAGATGCTGCCCAATTCTACCGGAATGAGGAGAAGAAGTCTGCGGAGAAGCATTTCTGGTCGCAGTAGCTGGCGCCGAATTATCCGGTGCCCTTTATCGATCAGCTAAAGCAGCTGGTCGAACTGCACCAGGCGGCCGAACTGGCCATGAAGGACTTGGTTGTCCGGCTGTGGCCCGCGGAGCCAATTCCAAGCAGTTACTTCGGACTCGTGAAGCGGATTGTTGTTGCTTGCCCTCGGATCGATGTCATTAAGCGACCGGTCTGCATAGAGGGTGCATGCATGGCGTTTGCCCGTGCGAAGGTGCACTGGGGGAAGCTTGATGCTAAGAAGCTGATGACTGAGGGACCACCGGAGGGTAAGGAGCATCGCAAGCCCGAGTTGTACTATGAGGGTGTCCTGGAAGGAGCCCGCCTTGTGGTGGATAAGTGTACCAAAGACACTATATTTCCCTGAAGGCAGTCGTGCCATTCTTTGTAATGCGGGATAATGGCACTTTTATTATTTATTGCCTGTTTATGTGAACTTTTGTTCTTCCTGTGCGGCTGTCTAGTGTATATAAATCCTGAGAGTTGTCCAGTCATCGGCTTTTGCCCCCACGTAAAAAGTACGGGGGTGTTCAAGACATACCTGAACACTCTTTATCCCATTGTTGGGTCCTTTTAAGGAGGTGTTCCTGCTACATCTTGAGCTTGCGTTGGTTTTACTCGAAGAGGAGAGGGTGATGCAGCAATAGTAGCGTAAGTATTTCCCACATTTTTTGAGAACCAAGGTATCAATCCAGTAGGAGCCTCCTCAAAAGTCCCACGCACCTACACAAAGAAACTGAGAACTCGCAACCAACGCGATAAAGGGGTTGTCAATCCCTTCACGGCCAATTGCGAAAGTGAGATCTGATAGAGATAGTAAGATAAGATAAATATATTTTTGGTATTTTATAATATAGATGCAAAAAGTAAAGATGCAAATAAAAGTAGATTGGAAGCAAATATGATAAGAGATAGACCCGGGGGCCATAGGTTTCACTAGAGGCTTCTCTCGAGATAGCGTAAGTATTACGGTGGGTGAACAAATTACTGTCGAGTAATTGATAGAAAAGCGTATAATTATGAGATTATCTAGGCATGATCATGTATATAGGCATCACGTCCATAACAAGTAGACCGACTCCTGCCCCCATCTACTACTATTACTCCACACATCGACCGACTCCTGCCTGCATCTACAGTATTAAGTTCACAAGAATAGAGTAACACATTAAGCAAGATGACATGATGTAGAGGGATAAACTCATGCAATAGGATATAAAACCCATCTTGTTATTCTCGATGGCAACAATACAATACATGCCTTGCAACCCTTTCTGTCACTGGGTAAGGACACCGCAAGATTGAACCCAAAGCTAAACACTTCTCCCATGGCAAGAAAGATCAATCTAGTAGCCCAAACCAAACTGATAATTCGAAGAGACTTGCAAAGATAACTCAATCATACATAAAAGAATTCAGAGAAGATTCAAATATTATTCATAGATAAACTTGATCATAAACCCACAATTCATCGGATCTCGACAAACACACCGCAAAAAGAGATTACATCGAATAGATCTCCACAAGAGAGGGGGAGAACATTGTATTGAGATCCAAAAAGAGAGAAGAAGCCATCTAGCTAATAACTATGGACCCATAGGTCTGTGGTAAACTACTCACAACTCATCGGAGGGGCAAGGATGTTGATGTAGAGGCCGTCCATGGTCAATTCCCCCTCCAGCAGAATGCCGGCGAAGGCTCCAAGATGGGATCTCGCGGATACAGAAGGTTAGTGCGGTGGAAATTGTGTTTCAGGTGCTCCCTGGATGTTTTCAGGGTACGTTGGTATATATAGGAGGAGGAAGTACGTCAGTGGACGCCCGAGAGGCCCATGAGACAGGGGCGCGCCCTACAGGGGGGGCGCCCTCCTATCTCGTGGGAGCCTCGGCTGCTTCTTCACTTGCACTCCAAGTCCTCCGGATCACGTTCGTTCCAAAAATCACGCTCCCGAAGGTTTCATTCCGTTTGGACTCCATTTGATATTCCTTTTCTTCGAAATACTGAAATAGGCAAAAAACAGCAATACGGGCTAGGCCTCCGGTTAGTAGGTTAGTCCCAAAAATGATATAAATGTGTAAAATAAAGCCCATAAACATCCAAAAGGGGTAATATAATAGCATGGAACAATAAAAAATTATAGATACATTGGAGACGTATCAAGCATCCCCAAGCTTAATTCCTGCTCGTCCTCGAGTAGGTAAATGATAAAAAGAAATTTTTGATGTGGAATGCTACCTAGCATAGTTCTCAATGTAATTTTCTTTATTGTGGCATGAATGTTGAGATCCAAATTATTCAAAATAAAAGCTTATAAAACATAAAAATAATAATGCTTCAAAGCATACTAACAAATAATCATGTCCTATCAAAATAGCATAGCCAAACAAAGCTTATCCCTACAAAATCATATAGTTAGGCCATGCTTCATTTTCATTACACAAAGTACTCCCATCATGCACAACCCCAATGACGAGCCGAGAAATTGTTTCATACTTTTTAACGCGCTTCAGCTTTTTCACTCTCACGCAATACATGAGCGCAAGCCATGCACATAGCACTATGGTGGTATATGGTGGTGGTTGTGAGGACAAAAAGCGAGAAGATAGTCTCACATCAACTAGGCGTATTAACGGGCTATAAGGAAATGCCCATTAATAGATATCAACGTGAGTGAGTAGGGATTGCCATGCAACAGATGCACTAGAGCTATAAATATATGAAAGCTCAACAAAAGAAACTAAGTGGGTGTGCATCCAACTTGCTCGCTCACGAAGACCTAGGGCATTTTGAGGAAGCCCATCATTGGAATATACAAGCCAAGTTCTATAATGAAAAATTCCCACTTAGTATATGAAAATGACAACATAGGAGACTTTCTATCATGAAGATCATGGTGCTACTTTGAAGCACAAGTGTAGAAAAAGAGATAGTAGCATTGTCCCTTCTCTCTTTTTCTCTCATTTTATTTTTTTCTTTTCTTTTTTCCTTTTTCCTTTTTTTTCTCTTTGGACTTTCTCATTTTTTCTTTTCTCATTTTTTTATTTTTGTAAAGTCCGAAGTCTCATTCCGACTTGTGGGGGAATCATAGCCTTCATCATCCTTTCCTCACTAGGACAATGCTCTAATAATGAAGATCATCACACTTATATGGATTTACAACTCAATAATTACAAGTCAAAGCTAGAACAAGATATGACTCTATATGAATGCCTCCGGCGGTGTACCGGGATATGCAATGAATCAAGAGCGACATGTATGAAAATTATGAAGGTGGCCTTGCCACAAATACGATGTCAACTACATGATCATGCAAAAGAGCAATATGACAATGATGGGACATGTCATAATAAACGGAACGGTGGAAAGTTGCATGGCAATATATCTCGGAATGGCTATGGAAATGCCATAATAGGTAGGTATGGTGGCTGTTTTGAGGAAGGTAAATAAAGGGTTTATGATACCGACGAAAGTTGTGCGGTAATAATAAAGGCTAGCAAAGTTAAAGGATGACTGTGCGTATATCCATGGACTCACATTAGTCAAAAAGAACTCATATACTTATTGCAAAAGTCTACTTAGCCCTCGAAGCAAAGTACTACTACGCATGCCCCAAGAGGAGGTTGGTAGGAAAATACCATCACTCGTCCCCGACTGCCACTCATAAGGAAGACAATCAAAAGAGCACCTCATGCAAGAAATTTGTCACACAACTTTTACCATACGTGCATGCTATGGGACTTGCCAACTTCAACAAAAGTATTTCTCAATTTCATAATTACCCACTAGCATGACCCTAACATTACTACCTTTATATCTCAAAACAGTTATCAAGCATCAAGTTGATCATAGCATCCAATTCTTTTTCTATGATAGTTTTTATTATACCCAACTTGGATGCTCATCATTCTAAAACCAACTTTGTAACCATAGAAAATACCATGCTGTTCTAAAAGACTCCCAAAATATATAAGTGAAGCAGGAGAGACTAGAAATTTCTTCAAAATTAAGACACCACCGTGCTCTAAAAGATATAAGTGAAGCACTAGAGCAAAAACTATCAAGCTCAAAAGATATAAGTGAAGCACATAGAGTATTCTAGCAAATTCTAATCAAATAGGCTTCTCCCAAAAGGTGTTTACAGCAAGGATGATTGTGTTAAACTAAAAAGCAAAGACTAATATAATACACGATGCTCCAAGAAAAACACATATCATGTAGCGAATAAAAATATAGCTCCAAGTAAAGTTACCAATGAACGAAGACGAAAGAGGGGATGCCTTCCCGGGGCATCCCCAAGCTTAGGCTTTTGGCTATTCTTGAATATCTTGGGGTGCCTTGGGCTTCCCCAAGCTTAGGCTCTTGCCACTCCTTATTCCATAGTCCATAAAAGCTTTACCCAAAACTTGAAAACTTCACAACACAAAACTCAACAGGAAATCTTATAAGCTCCGTTAGTGAAAGAAAACAAAACCACCACATAAGGTACTGCAATGAACTCATTCTTTATTTATTTTGGTGTTAAACCTACCGTATTCCAACTTCTCTATGGTGTATAAACTATTTTACTAGCCATAGATGCATCAAAATAAGGAAACAACACACGAAAAACAGAATCTGTCAAAAACAGAACAGTCTGTAGCAATCTGTAACTAACGCAAACTACTGGAACTCTAAAAATCCTACCAAAATAGGAAGTACTGGACAATTTGTTTATTGATCAGAAGCAAAAAGAATCAATGCAAAATCACGTTTCTGTGATTTATTGAATGTTTTCTCGTGAGCGCAAAGTTTCTGTTTTTCAGCAGAATCAAATCACCTATCATCATAGGTTATCCTATAGGTTCTACTTGGCAAAAACACTAATTAAAAGATAAAAACACATCTAAACAGAGAGTAGATGCAAGATTTATGACTAAACAGGAGCAAAAACAAAAAAACACAAAGAAAATTGGGTTGCCTCCCAACTAGCGCTATCGTTTAACGCCCCTAGCTAGGAATAAAAGCATAGATAGATTCCTTAACGATAGAGAGACAATTGGGGGGAACACTTATGGATTTGAGATTCGCGTCTCCCTTACTAGAAGATTCACCCTTATTTTTAGGGACATAAATAAAGTTGGCGGTTTTGGTAGGGGGTTTTGTAGTATTTTTCATGGGGGAAAACGTGGAACCTAAGTTTGTAATGATATCCTGAAGTTTACCAGTTCTTTCAGAATCAAGATCTATTTTTTTATTGACTATAGGTTCTTTTTCTTTAAGATTTTTCAAAGTAACTCCAACCCTAGATCCAAATTGGGTAATGTGATTATGAATCTTTTTATCCAAATTTTCAATTATCTCAATAGTGGCAATTTTATTTTCAATAAGATCAAGCCGTTGCATCACATGTTCCAAAGTTAAAACCGTTGCATTAACCAAAAGAGGTGGTGGGCCAAACAAATCTAACAAAGCATTATAAGCATGAAACGTATGGCTACTCATGAAATCACCTCCGGTAGAAATATAAAGAACACATCTATTCCAAGGAGTAATGCCTACATAAAAATTGTAGAGAAGAACGAAAGTAGCAAGCTTCCTAGTAGCTTTATATTGAGCATTGCAAATTCTATGCCAATCATCTTTTAGGTTTTCTCTCTCCCTTTGCTTAAAATTGAGAATTTCTTGTTCAGGAGTGAGAATAAGGATAGGAGGACTATCCATGATGACAAGGTAAACGAACTAACACACGGGCAAACAAAAAGAAAAGCAAGCAAAAGAGAGGAGGAGATTGGGAAAGAGAGGGCGAATAAAACAGCAAGGGTGAAGTGGGGGAGAGGAAAACGAGAGGCAAATGGAAAATAATGTACATGTGAGGGAGATGGGTTTGTGATGGGTACTTGGTATGTCTTGACTTGAGCGAAGACCTCCCCGGCAACGGCGCAAGAAATCCTTCTTGCTATGTCTTGAGCTTGCGTTGGTTTTCCTCGAAGAGGAGAGGGTGATGCAGCAATAGTAGCGTAAGTATTTCCATCAGTTTTTGAGAACCAAGGTATCAATCCAGTAAGAGGCTCCTCAAAAGTCCCACGCACCTACACAAACAAACTGAGAACTCGCAACCAACGCGATAAAGGGGTTGTCAATCCCTTCACGGCCACTTGCGAAAGTGAGATGATAGAGATATAAGATAAGATAAGTATATTTTTTGGTATTTTATAATATAGATGCAAAAAGTAAATATGCAAATAAAAGTAGATTGGAAGCAAATATGATAAGAGATGGACCCGGGGGCCATAGGTTTCACTAGAGGTTCTCTCGAGATAGCATAAGTATTACGGTGGATGAACAAATTACTGTCGAGCAATTGATAGAAAAGCGAATAATTATGAGATTATCTTGTCATGATCATGTATATAGGCATCACGTCCATAACAAGTAGACCGACTCCTGCGTGCATCTACTACTATTACTTCACACATCGACCGACTCCTGCCTGCATCTAGAGTATTAAGTTTATAAGAATAGAGTAACACATTAAGCAAGATGACATGATGTAGAGGGATAAACTCATGCAATATTATATAAACCCCATCTTGTTATCCTCGAAGCCAACAATACAATATGTGCCTTGCTACCCTTTCTATAACTAGTTAAGGACACCGCAAGATTGAACCCAAAGCTAAGCACTTCTCCCATGGCAAGAAAGATCAATCTCGTAGGCCAAACCAAACTGGTAATTCGAAGAGACTTGCAAAGATAACTCAATCATACATAAAAGAATTCAGAGAAGATTCAAATATTATTCATAGATAAACTTGATCATAAACCCACAATCTATCGGATCTCGACAAACACACCGCAAAAAGAGATTACATCGAATAGATCTCCACAAGAGAGGGGGAGAACATTGTATTGAGATCCAAAAAGAGAGAAGAAGCCATCTGGCTAATAATTATGGACCTGTAGGTCTATGGTAAACTACTCACAACTCATCGGAGGGGCAAGGATATTGATGTAGACGCCCTCCATGGTCGATTCCCCCTCCGGCAGAATGCCAGCGAAGGCTCCAAGATGGGATCTCACGGATACAGAAGGTTATGGCGGTGGAAATTGTGTTTCGGGTGCTCCATGGATGTTTTCGGGGTAAGTAGGTATATATAGGAGGAAGAAGTACGTCAGTGGACGCCCGAGGGGCCCACGAGACAAGGGGGCGCTCCCTATAGGGGGGGCGCCCTCCTATCTTGTGGGAGCCTTGGCTGCTTATTGACTTGCACTCCAAGTCCTTGGACCACGTTTGTTCCAAAAATCACGCTCCCGAAGGTTTCATTCCATTTGGACTCCGTTTGATATTCCTTTTCTTCGAAATACTGAAATAGTCAAAAAGACAACAATACGGGCTAGGCCTCCGGTTAGTAGGTTAGTCCCAAAAATGATATAAATGTATAAAATAAAGCCCATAAAAACATCCAAAAGGGGTAATATAATAGCATGGGACAATAAAAAATTATAGATACGTTGGAGACGTATCAGTTCCTTACCACAAACCAGGCAATCAGACTATAGGGCTTTATCACTCTCACTTAGCCATAGGAATTCGAGTATGGTGGGCGCAGCCCCTGGTGTTCGGAAGACCGTACTAGGGGCTCTATCGGCGCCTGATCGGAAGACCGATCCGTCGCACTTTGCATTTATAATGGCATTATGCGGAATAAATCTTTAAATATTTTACAACCTCTCGAACAGCTAACCAGCTCTCGTTGTATCATGACCTGTGGGTTAGGGCCCACTCAAAAGAAAACACCGTTGAACGATTTTGAAGAGAGATTGCACCGGTTGAATTAAATGGCTTGAATGAGATAACAACCTCGAAATATCTTGAACGGATTGAGAATGGAAATACAAGTCTTCTGAGATATCTTGAGCACTCCGGATAAGAATAGAGAGAGGTGAACAATTAAGAGGTGCACCGACGTTGAAAAACATTTGAAACGAGGAAAGGGATAAGATCAACACCGAAAGCTTGAAATTGGATCCGCCGGAGAAGAAACAACAACAAAGGATGATGAACTTGAAACTGTTGCACATCTTCATGGGAAATCACCGGATAAGAACATCGAAAGAAAAGAATGAAGAGACTTCTCTCAAATAAAAGGATACATGATTAAGAAATCTGATTGCTTGAAGAAAAAGGGTGGGAGGGCGAGAAAACAAAGGCAACTTGGGGAAGATGGAACAAACACCGTTGAGAAAACTTAAAATTGATCTTGCGGATGTTGAAAATGATCAGATCCACTAGAAGAGAAGCACACCGGTTGGAAAGGAGTTGACATGACAACCTCAGTGATCAAAAGGATTAGTACTCCCATAGAAATATGAGAACACCGCTTGAAAGGTATGGAATCAACACTTGACATTGAAGCAACTCGAATACCACAACTCAAAAGAAAACAAAGGATTGGCTTGTAGAAATAAGCCGGAACAAATACATATGATAGAGATTTACCCAATCCCATATCATGCATCTGACGGAAAGATATTCTAGGAGCTACTTGAATTCCCACCTATAAACTCCCGAAACTTTCTAGTTATGCAATCTAGTGTTGGGCATAGAGGGGAAGCAATATATATCTCACCCAAACTAACAATCCCTACATCCAGTTGTATCCATCCTTCAACACATAACCAAGAAACCTTCGGAAATCGTGTACCTCAACCTTCGAAAAGCATCTGTTACACGAGCTATGGCAATACTCCCGAACCCCCGCCCCAGTACTGGGTGGCGTCGAGGTTATCTCACCAACAACTGCATAAAAGAGATTTTTGATGTCAGCAAAACTCAGGTATTCCAGAACTGCAACGATAAAATTATGACGACAACACCTCAGAGCTCAACTCCCTGGGTCACTGCCACATAAAAGACAGGAGGCACCAAGAACAATGTTCTCGTCATAAGAATATCAGAACGATCCCAAGATACCCGCGTGATCCTTGAAGAAAAAGGGTGGGAGGGCGGGAAAACAAAGGCAACTTGGGGAAGATGGAACAAACACCATTGAGAAAACTTAGAATTGATCTTGCGGATGTTGAAAATGATCGGATCCACTAGAAGAGAAGCACACCGGTTGGAAAAGAGTTGACATGACAACCTCAATGATCAAAAGGATTAGTACTCCCATTGTAATATGAGAACATCGCTTGAAAGGTATGGAATCAACACTTGACATTGAAGCAACTCGAATACCACAACTCAAAACAAAACAAAGGATTGGCTTGCAGAAATAAGCCGGAACAAATACATATGATAGAGATTTACCCAATCCCATATCATGCATCTGACGGAAAGATATTCTAGGAGCTACTTGAATTCCCACCTAAAAACTCCCGAAACTTTCTGGTTATGCAATCTGGTGTTGGGGATACAGGGGAAGCAATATATATCTCACCCAAACTAACAATCCCTACATACAGCTGTATCCATCCGTCAACACATAACCAAGAAACCTTTGGAAATCGTGTATCAACCTTCAAAAAGCATCCGTTATACGAGCTATGGCAATACTCCCAAACTCCCGCCCCAGTACTGGGTGGCGTCGAGGTTATCTCACCAACAACTGCATAAAAGAGATTTTCGATGTCGGCAAAACTCAGGTATTCCAGAACTGCAACGATAAAATTATGACGACAACACCTCGGAGCTCAACTCCCCGGGTCACTGCCACATAAAAGACAGGAGGCACCAAGAACAATGTTCTCGTCATAAGAATATCAGAACGATCCCAAGATACCCGCGTGATCCTAAGAAAAAATTTAGTGAAATTTCAGGAGAGGAAAGACAAAACATCTATGTCAGGAGACCTCACCAGAGCGACGAAGGGGCTGGGAAGTAAAAAGAATCCTACTCTCCGATATATATAATCCTAAGATTCAAAATAGTTTTCTTTCTAGACTCAACAATGGCCAACAATCAAGGGGGCTCCTATGGTCGGTCGAGGCTCTGATACCAACTTGTCACGCCCAATATGCGATACTATCCTAAAGAGACTCGAAGGCCCCACCAAGGATAGAACCGCGTATTGAAACGCTTTTGCAAGGTGGATATCATTACGTCAACATTACATAATAGATGGGGATACATACAAGAGGCATAGAATGCCACACGAATACAACATCACAATACATTAGAGCACCATCTGACTACGGATGAAACACAAACAGAAACTCAAATGACATCCACCCTGCTAGCCCAGGCTGCCGACCTGGAACAAGCAAGCATCGCTCTCGCGTCATGATCATCGCATAACCTTTACCTGCAACTGTTGTTGTAGTAATCTGTGAACCACGAGGACTCAGCAATCCCATTACCATGGGTATCAAGACTAGCAAAGCTTAAAGGGAAAGGAAGGGGTAAAGTGGTGAGGTTGCAGCAGTGACTAAGCATATATGGTGGCTAACATACGCAAATAAGAGCGAGAAGAGAGCAAACGAAGCGGTCATGAAGCTAGCAATGATCAAGAAGTGATCCTGATCTCCTACTTACGTCAAACATAACCCAAAACCGTGTTCACTTCCCGGACTCTGCCGAGAAGAGACCATCATGGCTACATACGTAGTTAATGCGTTTTAATTCAGATATGGTGTCAAGTTATCTACAACCGGACATTAACAAATTCCCATCTGCCACATAACCACGGGCATGGCTTTCAAAAGTTTATACCCTACAGTGGTGTCCCAACTTAGCCCATGATAAGCTCTCGCGATCAATGAAGGATATACCTTCTCCCAGGAAGACCCGATCAGACTTGGAATCCCGGTTTACAAGACATTTCGACAATGGTAAAACAAGACCAGCAAAGCCGCCCGATGTGCCGACAAATCCCGATAGGAGCTGCACATATCTCGTTCTCAGGGCACACCGGATGAACACTACGTACAACTAAAACCAGCCCTCAAGTTGCCCCGAGGTGGCGCTGCAAGTGGCTCTAGTTTGGACCAACACTCAAAGGAGCACTGGCCCGGGGGTTAAAATAAAGATGACCCTCGGGCTCCGGAAACCCAAGGGAAAAAGGGCTAGGTGAGGCAAATGGTAAAACCAAGGTTGGGCCTAGCTGGAGGAGTTTTATTCAAAGCGAACTGTCGAGAGGGTCCCATAAATCACCCAACCGCGTAAGGAACGCAAAATCCGGGAACATAACACCGGTATGACGGAAACTAGGGCGGCAAGAGTGGAACAAAACACCAGGCATAAGGCCGAGTCTTCCACCCTTTACCAAGTATATAGATGCATTAATAATATAAGAGATATTGTGATATCCCAACATAATCCTGTCCACCATGGAGAAATCTTCAACTTCACCTGCAACTAACAACGCTATAAGAGGGTCTGAGCAGAGCGGTAACATAGCCAAGCAACGGTTTGCTAGGAAGGGTGAAAAGGTTAGAGGCTGACATGGCAATTTGGGAGGCTTGAAGAGTAAATGATAGGTAGCGCAGCAAAGCGATAGAACGAAGCAACTAGCATAGCAATGATAGTAGTGAGATCCAGGGTAGCGGTCATCTTGCCTGAAATCCCGCTAGGAAGAAAAACGAGTCCATGAAGAAGACGAACGGGAGTAGTCAAACGAATCCTCACAATCGCAACATTACCAGAACTAAGAAACAATATCGGAAAGAAACAAACAACATGGTAAATGCAAAAGCATAAACATGGTATGATGCACAAACAAGTATGATGCAAGTCCGGTTTAAGGAGGCATGGCATGGAAAAATGCAACAAACAATACTACAAGTTAAGTGGAGCTCAATATGCAACGAGTTGCATATTGACAAAACACCACATTGACATATTTAGTTCATCTCGTTTAAGCTCCCAAACAATATTAAATGTTATTAAACATGGCAAGGGGTGAAGCATATGAAAACTACCTATCTAGGCAAGTTTAAATGAGGCCGGAAACAACAAACAACAATTCCGGAAAATCCCCATATACATATTTTAGATTCGGTGCTGTTCTTCCCTAAACCATATTTTAAGGTTGTTAAAGAGGAAAATAAACTTTACCATGTTAAACTAGGCATTTTTCCACCCCATTTACATATATAGTTTAATTAATTTGGAGCTACGGTTATTTAGTTATGAAATAAATCATTTTAACATGGCATTTAAGCAAATTAAATCAAACATCATTTTTAAACATTTTAAACATGGATTAAAGTGGCATATTATTAATCTACACAAAATTCTAAGCATTTTACATGTTTAAATCATTTAAATCCGATGCACGGTTATTTACTTGTGAGCAATTTAAAATAATGGCATCCTCCTGTAATTATGCATGCACTGGATAAATGGAAAAAAAACCGCACGGACTGGAAAAAAACGCTACACGGGCTGGAAAAAAACGCTACAAGGGTTGCTCACATCGGCTATTGGCCCGGTCGGTGGAGGCAGGAGCTGGGCCTTGGAGGCCGCTGGCCCAGGCGCTGGAGGCGCGGTCAACGCGAGCGCTCGGGGGAGAGCAGCTCGATGCAGAAGAGGGGACTTCGCGCTGGAGCTTCAGATGAAGGAGGGCGCGACAGCGGCAGCATGGGGCGCGAAACAGAGGCAGCGGCGGCGGCTGGCGACAGACTCCGCGCAACGACGGCGAACTTGGCGCGCACTCCGGCAAGGGCGGCGCGCGGGCAAAGCTAAAGAGGCGGCACATGGTGGTTTCCTATACAGAGAGAGTCGAGAGGGAGTTGAGGACGCAAAGAAGAAAATAAGGAAGGAGGGAGGAGAAGGACGGGGCGCGAGGGACTGGCCTGGAGGTCAAGCTCAGGCGGTTTAGGGGGGCAGTCAACGAGAGCAGCGCTCGCGTTCTGAAACTGACGAAGCGGGCGGCGATGGCTTCGTTCTTCTAACCGAAACAAAGACGAGGCCCCGCAGCGGGAGGCGAGCACGGGCAGTCGGGGCGAGAAGAGCCGGGTAGAGGCGACCCGATCCGGGGGCGGGGAGCTCCTGCGGACAGGCAGTACGGCGGCGCCGGCCATGGGAGCTCCTGCTCCTGTTGGTGGCAATGAAGACAGGCGTCGGCGCTCCTGGCAGAGGGCGACGAGCGCGGGGCGCTGCTGCTGCTGGAGGTGCAGGACGAAGGCAGAGGGCGACGGGGTCGAGTGGAGGCGCACACGGTTGGAGCTCGCAAGGACGAGGTGGTGGGGAGCACGGGGCTTGATTTGGTGGTTGGCGAAGAAGGCAGGGAGGAGGCCACCTTGGATCAAGAGGGGAAGGTGGTTGGCTCGGTAGGGAAATCGAGGGAGAGTGGGTGGATTTTTGGATCGGGAGGGGATCCCGAGGTGGAAGGAGGTGGATGGCATTGGTTGGGCAGGGAAGCAATCTAGGAGGGGCAAACTGGCGACGGCGGCGGAAGGATTTGGAGATGGGACAACTCTCCTAGAAATTAGGGTTTGGACTGATATATATAGCAAGTGGCTAGGTTAGTTTAGGGGCTAATCTGTCCCTTCGATCGCAATCGAACGGTCGGGAATAAAATGCTTTGGGAGTCCAAACAAGAAAATGGAGATGTTTTAGGGACATTTGCGGATGATCCGGATCCAACGGTGATGACTGAGTGGGTCGGGTTCGGGAAGTTTCGGACGCGGGCGAGGGGTCAATGCACTGTGCAAAGAGGGTCAAACGGTCG
>NC_041383.1:754962636-754982703 GCF_002162155.2 Triticum dicoccoides | reverse complement strand
CAACTACGAATAGATGCAAGCTTTATGAAAACATGCAGATGCCATGTGCATGATGCTATGAGATGAAATGCAAGACATGAACAAAATGCAAAACAAAAGACAAAAACCCAACCACGGAGGAAGTAACATATCGAATCTCCGAAAAAGGCAAGAGTTGGAGTTAGGAATATGGAAAGTTGCTTCTGGGGCGTTACACCTCAGTTGGTGTCCGGGTAGTTGGTTGCCGAATCAAAATTTTATAAACAGGCACGACTCGCTTTTCCAACAACGGTATGATTTCCACTCTGAGGGTGGACTTCGGCCTTGCCCATAATTGTGACTATGTCACGCGGGACTAGCCTAATGTTGTACCCCATTGAATCTAGCCAACGTGGTTCGTCCCGGTAGTATATGGTAATTACTGTATAAGGGGACAATGCGGAAGACTTATTCTTCGGCGTGGTATTTCTTTAGTGATCCAAAGACAACCATTAGTATGGTGGGCCAGTTAAAACTTGTCCTTTGCACCTGGCATCTTTGAGGAGATGTTATTGATAGCTTTATGCCCGTGGGGGTTCGTGCAAGATGGAGCACCCAAATTATTGGGTTGATAGTGAGTGCAATAAAATTGCTATGGCTGATGTTGTCCGGACGGTCGATGTGGTCAGAGACGATCGGCCGTATCATTTTTTTTGATATGGGGGGATCTTCGTTTGACCTCACCATGTTTGATCGGTCTTTCGTTGTTTGGAACCTCCCTTCATTGTTTCCGGCGTGCGACCGGCCATTTTGTTTTGAGAATCCGGCATTCTCTATTGGTATGCTTGGCCGCCCTTCTAGGGGTACCATGAATTTCACATGGTTGATCGAGTATTCTCCTTGGGCCGGATGGGCTTGAGCTGTTCTTTTTCGCTGACCGGATAGGGGCCGCTGAATTCGGCACCAACTTCCCTGACTTGACGTTTATGATGATTGCGCTGAGGCTTGAGGATGCTGCCTCGTGTTTCCTGCATATTGTCCTGGACCGTGGTGATGTATTGGCGTCAGGGTATGTGCCTTAGGTTCTCCTTCTTTGGTTGAGGTAACGAATTGTGCCGTGGGTGCTCTTTGTCGGGGCGGTCGAGTCCGTATTCCTCGGTGGCCAGGACCTTGGTCCATCTATTAGTGAGAAAGTCTTGGTCAGCTTCGAGCTGCTGTTGCTTCTTTTAAAGGCTCCTCGCTATGGCCATAAGCCGTCGCTTAAAGCGAACTTGTTCCGCGGGATCCTCAGGCACGCCGAATTCATCATCGACGAGTCTCGCCTCGTCTTCGGAGGGGGGCATGTAGTTGTCCATCTCCAAATATCCGTCCGTCGCCAGTCCAGCCTGCTCGAAGGTAGGCTGATCGGGATTGTATTCATCTTCGGCACCATCCGGATTGTTTTTGTCTCCAGTGCCGGTATTGCTGTGGCGGGGCTTGGAACGACGCTCACGACGCCCATGCTTTGCTTTCTTGCTTGAGTGGTTATCCTCCATTGCCTCATTGCCATTGGTTTCTTTCGGAGTGTCTACCATATATATATCATATGAAGAGGTGGCTGTCCACCGCCCCGTGGGTGGTGGTTCCTGTTCTTCTCCTACATCATCGTCCATACCGTCGATGTCTTCGGAGTCGAAGTCAAGCACGTCAGTCAAATCATCGACCGTGTCTATGAAGTGGGTGGTGGGTGGGCAACGAATTCCCTCGTCGCCAGCTTCCCACTCGAGCCGGACATAGTTCGGCCAAGAGTCTCCTGACAAAGAGAGATACTTTAACAAGTTTAGCATGTTTCCAAAGGGAGAGTGCTAGAAAATATCCGCAGCGGTGAACTCCATTACCGGAGCCCAACCAGATTCGGCGGGCTCTGGGGTGCACAGGCTGGAACTTATAGCAGGACATAAGTCCGGGGGTCCGGTGTCGCAGGCTTCCTTGAGGGTGAAGTCTGTGTTCGGCTCTACCGCCGGTAAGGGTGTAGCCTCCGGGGAGGGGTCCATCCACCCGTCCTCGGGCGACGCAATCTGCCCCAGATTTAGGTCCGGGGCTCCTGCAGGGGCGATATCCCGAGCATTGTCTGACAGCAGGTCTAAGTCGTGCTCATCGTGGCTATCCGGCGCTCCTGGCATAGGCCCGAATCCGTTGAAGATCAAGTCTGCGCGGATATCGGCCGTGTAGTTTAGGTTTTCGAACCTGACCTGATGGCCAGGGGCGTAGCTGTCGATCTGCTCCAGATGACCAAGTGAATTGGCCCGCAGTGCGAAGCCACCGAACATGAAGATCTGTCCGGGGAGAAAAGTCTCACCCTGGACCACATTGTTGTTGATGATTGAAGGAGCCATCAAGCATTGCGGCGATGACACAGAGGAACTCTCAATGAAAGAACAATTGTCGGTGTCAAAACCGGTGGATCTCGGGTAGGGGTTCCCGATCTGTGCGTCTAAGGCTGATGGTAACAGGAGGCAAGGGACACAATGTTTTACCCAGGTTCAGGCCCTCTCGATGGAGGTAAAACCCTACTTCCTGCTTGCTTGATATTGATGATATGAGTGTTAGAAGAGTTGATCTACCACGAGATCATAGAGGCTAAACCCTAGAAGCTAGCCTATGATGATTATGATTCTCTCTCTAAGGACTAAGCTCTCCGGTTTATATAGTCACCGGAGAGGGCTAGGGTTTACATGGAGTCGGTTACAAAGAAGGAAATATAATATCCGGATCGCCAAGCTTGTCTTCCACGCAAAGGAGAGTCCCATCCGGACACGGGACGAAGTCTTGAGTCTTGTATCTTCACGTTCCAACAGTCCGGCCAAAGTATATAGTCCGGCTGTCCAGATACCCCCTAATCCAGAACTCCCTCAGTTCACCCGACAATCGGGCTGCGGGTAGGAAGAACAAGCCCTTCACAGAACATAGGTCTGTTCTTGACGAACTATTGGACAACCCTGCCCGATCTGTACTACTCGGCACACAGTCTCAACCCATAGCCTCCAGACATGCTGGGTACTCCGACAGGTAGCAAAAAGTGGGGAGTCAATCCTCACCAGAACCCCAGAAGGATATTCACTGGAGAAGGACAATCTCAACGTCCTGAGAGTCTTTGAGACTTTTCCTCTAACAACCAGCGCAAACGGGCGCTCCGCGACCTCGCTGAGTTCCATCAAGTTACCGAACTAAGCCTATGGAATGACACGACAATAACCTTTACGGACGAAGACGAACCAAAGGTTTGGTCCATCTAAGCACATGCCGCCTTGGTGTTAAACCCCATTATAGATGGTTTCCGGCTAACCAAAGTGCTCATGGACGATGACAGTGGAATTAACCTCATCTATGAGGACACGCTCGATAAGATGCAGATGGATAGGTCACGCATCGAGCAAAGTAATACCACCTTTTGAGGTATTATCCCAAGCCGAGAGGCACACTGCTCGGGAAAAGTTAAACTGGATGTGGTGTTCGGCACACCTGAGAACTATAGATCCGAAGAGTTGCTCTTTCATGTGGCCCCCTTCAATAGTGGGTATCATGCTATCCTTGGCCGGGATGCTTTCTCACGCTTTCAAGCCATACCCCATTATGGGTACATGAAGCTCAAAATGCCCGACCCTAATGGAATCATTACAATCTCAAGCGACCCGGACAAAGCTCTCCGTGACGAAAACAAGACCGCATTCTTGGCCCTTGAGGCACTGTCTGAAGCCCTAGCGGCAGAAGAATTAACCACGTTACAAGCTATGGTGGATAGGGACGACGTAATGCTTGATAAGAGATCCAAGTCCACCTCTTTCAAACCAGCCGAGGAAATAGTAAAATTCCAAGTGCACCCGACAGACCCCAATAAAACAACATCCATCGGGGCACAGCTGGATCCGGCAGTGGACGCCACCCTACGCGCATTCTTATGCTAGAATTGGGATATCTTCGCTTGTCATCCTTCAGATATGCCCGACATCCCACGAAGACAGGACAAACACAGTCTCAATATAATAAAGGGGTTTAAGCCTATAAAGCAGACACTACGGAGATTCTCCGAACCCAAGCTTCAATAAATGGGAGAAGAGCTAGCCAAGTTGCTAGAGGCTGGGTTCATTAGGGAAATCAAACAGCCGGATTGGTTAGCCAATCTGGTGATGGTCCCTAAAAAGGACAAATCATGGCGCATGCGTGTTGACTTCAAAGACCTCAATAAGGCTTGCCCCAAAGATCCTTTCCCATTGCACCGCATTGGCCAAATTATCGACGCAACTACAGGACACGATTCGCTGTGTTTCCTCAATGCCTATTCCAGATATCATCAAATTAAGATGATGGAATCAGACCAGGCTGCAACCGCATTCATCACCCCTTATGGTCCCTTCTGCTTCAACACTATCCCCTTCGGACTCAAGAATGCCGGGGCTACCTACCAGCACATGATTCAAACATGCCTAAAAACAAATAGGAAAAACAGTCGAAGCATACATGGATGACGTGGTCATTAAAACAAAACATGTTGAGTCACTGGTGGATGATCTTTGCCTTACCTTCGACAATCTCCGAACATACGACATCTGGCTTAATCCGGAAAAATGTGTCTTCGAAGTTCCAGCCGGAAAGTTGCTGGGGTTCATTGTTTCCCATAGAGGAATTGAGGTGAACCCAGCAAAAATCTGAGCTCTGTCACAATTGGCCATGCCAACAGACCTAAAGTAGGTCTAGAAATTAGCTGGGTGTGTGGCGGCTTTGAGCCAATTTATCTCCAAATTAGGAGAAAAGGCATTGCCATTATACAAGCTACTGCGCCGCACTGATAACTTCAAATGGACGGACACAGCCATAGCCGGATTGGAAGAAATAAAGGCCCTTCTCGCAAGCAACCCAATCTTGGCCGCACCTGGCATTGGAGGGCCTATGTTATTATACATTTAGCAACTAACCAAGTAGTAAGCGCTGTCCTCGTCGTCGAGCGAGGGGAGGAGGGACATAAATTCCCACCCAAAACCCGCTTACTATGTATCGGAGGTCCTTACACCTTGCAAATCCAGATACCCGCACTATCAGAAGATAGCCTACACAGTCTTTATGGCGTCTCGCAAACTTCGGCACTACTTTCAAGAGTGTCCGATCACGGTGGCATCCGTGGTGCCACTAAATGACATCATTAATAACAGGAACGCCACTGGCCGTATATCAAAGTGGGCCATCGAGTTATTACCATTCGAAATCATATACAAGCCACGCCGGGGTATTAAATCCCAGGTGTTGGCCGACATCATAGCCGAATGGACGGAAGCCGAACTCCCTAAAGAGTACAGCTCCTATTCTAATTGGGTCATGTATTTCGATGGCTCCAAGATGTTGGGCGGGCTGGGGGCTGGCGTACTCCTCACATCCCCCACTGGGGACACAGTCCGCTACATGTTACAAATCATGTATACGGATTCTAATAATGCAGCCAAATACGAGGCACTACTTCATGGTCTTCGTATGGCTGTCTCCATGGGCATACATCACTTGGAGGTGCGCAGGGATTCAAACCTCGCAATTTCACAGGTCAACGAAGAATTGATGCAAAGGAACCAAAAATAATGGCATACCAAAATGCCATATTGAAAATGACAGCTCGGTTCGACGGACTTGAGTTCCATCATGTCGCCCGGGAAAGTAATCAGGCAGCCGACATCCTTGCTCGCATGGGTGCTAAATGCGACCCCATGCCAGCCAACACCTTCGTGGAACGGCTCTTTAAGCCATCGGTGGTATGGCAAGGCGAGAGCGGCGAGGGCAACGCAGAGCTGATCACACCCCCAACCGCCGAACACAATGTGGACAACGTCTGGGGTTCAGATATCGAGATAACACCCTCCGCTCATGAGATCATGGTTGTTATTTCCCTTTGGACCAAACCTTCCTTGGCCTACCTTAATAGGTGTCACGCCCAATATGCGATACTATCCTAAAGAGACTCAAAGGTCCCACCAAGTATAGAACCGCATATTGAAACACTTTTGCAAGGTGGATATCATTACATTAACATTACATAATAGATGTGGATACATCCAAGAGGCATACAATGCCACACGAATACAACATCATCTCATACATGAGAACAACATCCGACTACGGATGAAACACAAACAGAAGCTCAAACGACATCCACCCTGCTAGCCCAGGCTGCCGACCTGGAACCTATCCCCTGATCGAAGAAGAAGCAGAAGAAGAAATTCAAAACAAGCAAACATCGCTCTCACGTCATGATGATCGCAAAACCTGTACCTGCAACTATTGTTGTAGTAATTTGTGAGCCACGAGGACTCAGCAATCCCATTACCATGGGTATCAAGACTAGCAAAGCTTAATGGGAAAGGAAGGGGTAAAATGGTGAGGCTGCAGCAGCGACTAAGCATATATGCTGGCTAACATACGCAAATGAGAGCGAGAAGAGAGCAAAACGGAACGATCGTGAAGCTAGCAATGATCAAGAAGTGATCCTGAACTCCTACTTACGTCAAACATAACCCAAAAACTATGTTCACTTCCCGGACTCCGCCGAAAAGAGACCATCACGGCTACACACGCGGTTGATGCATTTTAATTCGGATCTGGTGTCTAGTTATCTACAACCGGACATTAACAAATTCCCATCTGCCACATAACCGCGGGCACGGCTTTTGAAAGTTAATACCCTGCAGGGGTGTCCCAACTTAGCCCATGATAAGCTCTCATGATCAACGAAGGATATTCCTTCTCCTAGGAAGACCTGATCAGACTCGGAATTCCGGTTACAAGACATTTCGACAATGGTAAAATAAGACTAGCAAAGCCGCTCCAATGTGCCGACAAATCCTGATAGGAGCTGCACATATCTCGTTCTCAAGGCACACCGGATTGTCCAACCTTCCGGTAGGGCAGCCCAGAGTTGGCCCTGGTGACCACTGGCGGCTGACAGGTTGGACCAACAATCACGACGAGCACTGGCCCGGGGGGGGGGGTAAAATAAGGATGACCCTCGAGAGCGCGACTCCCAAGGGAAAAATGGCTAGGTGAGGCAAATGGTAAAACCAAGGTTGGGCCTTGCTGGAGGAGTTTTATTCAAAGCAAACTGTCAAGGGGTCCCGTAAATCACCCAACCGCGTTAGGGACGCAAAATCCGGGAACATAATACCGATATGACGGAAACTAGGGCGGCAAGAGTGGAACAAAACACCAGGCATAAGGCCGAGTCTTCCACCCTTTACCAAGTGTATATAGATGCATTAATTAAATAAGAGATATTGTGATATCCCAACACAATCTTGTCCACCATGGAGCAATCTTCAACTTCACCTGCAACTAACAATGCTATAAGAGGGCTGAGCAAAGCGGTAACATAGCCAAGCAACGGTTTGCTAGGAAGGGTGACAAAGGTTAGAGGTTCATGGCAATTTGGGAAGGCTTGAAGAACAAGTGATAGGAAGCGCAGCATAGCGATAGAACGAAGCAACTAGCATAGCAATGATAGTAATGAGATCCAAAGTGACAGTCATCTTGCCTGAAATCCCGCAACGAAGAAGAACGAGTCCATGAAGAAGATGAACGGACGTAGTCGAACGAATCCTCGCTACTCCGGAACAAAACCGAAGCTAACGAGTGAAGCAAACAGGAAAGAAGCAAACAATATGGCAACCACACAAGCATAATCATGGCATGATGCACAAACAAGTATGATGCATGTCCGGTTTAATGAGGCATGGCATGGCAATGTGCAACAAACAACACTACAATTTAAGTGGAGCTCAATATGCAACGAGTTGCATATTGACAAAACACCACATCGAGTTATTTAGTTCACTCTTGTTTAGGTACACAACAATATTAAATGTTGTTAAACATGGCAAGAGATGAAACATAAGTAAACTAACTATCTAGGCAAGTTTAAATGGGGCCGGAACAACAAACAACAATTCCGGAAAATCCCCATATGCATATTCTAGATTCGGTACTGTTCTGCCCTAAACCATATTTTAAGGTTGTTAAATAGGAAAATAAACTGGACCATGTTAAACTAGGCATTTTTCCACCCCATTTACAATTAAAGAACATTTAAAACCGAGCTACGGTTATTTAGTTATGGAATAAATCGTTTTAACATGCTATTTATGCAAAATAATACCAAACAGCAAGTTAAACATATTTAACATGGATAAAAGTGGCAAATTATTAATCTACACAAAATTCTAAGCATTTTACATATATAAATCATTTTAATTCGATGCACGGTTGTGGAGTTATTAAATGCATGAAGAAGGAGGGTCAATCTGTAAAACAACGTTCCTGTGGATAAATGATAAAATCGCCATGGGAAAAAAACGACATGGGTGAAACTACTGGCCCAACAGTGAAAAAAAAACAGGAGAGCGCTGGAGGTGGCCTCACCATGGGCCTTGGCCCGTTCGGTGAGATGGAGGAGGAGGCCAGGCAGTCCGGATCTTGGCATGGCTGGGCCTTGACCAACAGGCGAAGAGGAGGTGGCCCTGGCGCGGGTCAACGCGGGTGGCAGTTGTCGTTCTTGTTCAAAGCAGGGGATCGACGGCTGGCGATGCGGTTGGCTGCTACCTCCAGATCGAAGCGAGGACCGGGGTCAATGCGCACGATGCAGCGGCTGGGTGTTGCGAGGAGCTGGGACTTGCGGGACAATGAAGAAGCTCCAGAGCGGTTTGGCTTGAAGACGGACTTGACTCTGGGACTTGACAACGAAGCAGGAGATGGTAGCTTGGCGCGGTTCCGACGAGGCTCGGGCTGGCCAACGAGGCGGACACGCCGGCTGCGCTCGATCCCGAGCCACTGCTCGTAGGAGGGGAAGCAGAGGCTGGCAGCGAGGGATGCGGGGTCGCGAGGCAGCGGCGCTCGGGCAGACGGGAGGAGCGGGCGCGTGTGCTTCAGGTCTGCGCAGGGTCGAGGGAGGACGATGCCACCATGGATGCTCCAAGGTGCGGCGGCATTGGAGGCAGGGGACTTGCAGCGGCGCCATGGTTCCCTGAGAGAGAAACACGACGAAGGGGGTGGTTAGAGCGAGCTTCAGGGAAGAAGAGGAAGGGAAGGGAGGGGAAGGTGGAGCACGGGCCTGATTCGGTGCTCCGGCGAGGTGAGGCTCAAGGCGCTCGTGCAGGAGAAGGAGGGGTGCTGCAGGATTTGGGCGGCTGCGCTACGGGAGAGGATCGGAGGTTGCTGGCGATGGGGATGGATCTGGGAGGATCCCGATGAAGATGCGGATTGGAGGAGTGGCGGCGGCGCGATGGGATGATGGGAGAAGGCTCATAGGATCTAGGATTGGTCTGCTTATGTAACAAAAGAATTTTAGAAAGGGCTAGAATGACCCTTCGATCGTAATCGGACGGCTGGGAAAAAAATAGGTCAGGATGTCCAATTAAGAAAACAGAGATGTTTTATAGATGTTTGGGGATGATCCGGACCCAATGGTGATGACTGAGCGGGTCGGGTTCGGGAAGTTTCGAACGCGGGAGAGGGGTCGATGCACTGTGCAAAGAGGGGTTAGGCGGTTTGGCAAGAGGGAAACAAAAACACGGTTGGTCTCGAAACGGTCAACGAACACAACGGAGAGAAGCGAGGAACGACAACTATGAGCGGATGCAAGTTTTTAAGAAAACTGTGCCGATGCAATGCGCATGATGCTATGAGACGAGATGCAAGACATGAACAAAATGCAAAACAAAAGACAAAACCCAACCACGGAGGAAATAATATATCACGTAGCCAGAAATGACAAGAGTTGGAGTTACGAATGTCGAAAGTTGTATTCAGGGCGTTACAACACTCCACCACTACGAGAGGATCTCATCCCGAGATCTAGGATGGCACCGGAGAGAAATGGAAGAGGAAGAGAAGAGGTAAAACTAAGTTGCTTCTTCGACAAACGAGTGAAACCATAAACCTTGAGAGGTTGAGAAAAATGAAAGAAAGAAAACAATGAAGATGAACATAGTTGAAAACACTCCGTTAGAAAATAGGAACAAGGGATACAACAAGAACCAAGAGGTTTAGTGATAAGATAGATATTGAAACCACTCCGGTTAAAACTAGATAGAGAAGGAATAAGATTGATAAAATTTGGGCAGCATTCCGACTGAAAGAAGAAGGAAAACTTGATAAGATGAAAAGAACTTGAAGAGATGACACAACACTCCGGTTAAAAGGATAAGCATGAAAATAACGTGATCTTGACAAAAGCGGGGTGATGGGTGAAGAGAGCAACATCACAATGCCTCCGGAACGAAAGAACAGAAGCTAGATTGTTGGGATAAAGGAACGGAGAAGAAAAGGACATCTTCTGCCACAAATGAACTTGGAAAGCATCCTTGCAAAGAAGGATTGAACTGATTTGTTGCAAAACCAACAACGAAAAGAATAAGCTTGTAGTGGGCTTATGGAAAACATCTCAAGACTATGAGGTGACAACCGGCCAGTAATGGAAACCATTGATTTGATTGAGAGCACCAAAGAGATGAAAACTTCTTCCACCAAGAGGATAAAGAGCAAGCTTGGGTCATGCATAATCACCACAAATAGCAATAACCCTTAAGGAAAGGCTTTAGGTGAAATCTGACACAAGATAACTCCAACAAAGAAGTTGATTGGTTGAAAAGATCTCTTGAACAAAGAGAAAATGATGGATTTAAAATACCTCATTCTTGACAACATATGAATCATGAAACATGAATGAAAATTGTCAAGAATGATATAACACCATCTCAAAAGATAAGGTAGGAGAATTGCACTTTGGATGCAAGATGAAGAATGCTTGAACTCCTCAAAACAAAACATGTGTTGAACACCATGTTTATTTTCGAGTATAGCTTAGCGGGTCATAACTTTGAGAGAAATCTTGAAGAACAATTGAAGAATGAAAGGAATCCTTGATGAACCACCATGTAGAGCCTCCATAAAGAACTCCGGTAATAAAAGGATGATAAAAAGAAAGAGAAGTTGAAAACACAAGGTGAAGCCTTGCGATGATTTTTTTGATGGAGCTACGAAATGAGTAAACTTTGAACTCTGGACAAGAAAGATGAAGCATCTCGAACCAAGAAAAGTGACATGATGAACAACTCTGGAAAGAAGAAACTAGATTACTTGGATGAAACAATAATAAGGATTATGTCATGCCTATCCTTCACCAATTTAAATTGATGACAAGCAACGGATTTGGCATACTACTTATTCTCGTAGAAAGAATTAAGAGAGATGTAGCGTTAACTTGAGAATGTATAGATGGAACCACCGGTGGGATTGGAAACAACGAATGAAATGATACGGTAGCAAAGGAAGAGGAATCTTGAACGAACCACCGTAAGAATTGAAAATGACAGTAGCAAAGGCACAATTCACCGGAAAGAATTTGAAAATGAATGAAGATACTTGAAGGGATTTAGATACAAGAGAACAAAGAGGCCATGAACTGATTAGAGGTTATTTGAACGATGCACCGGTAAGATTTGGAGAACGATAGCTACACGCTGAGAATGACGAATTATGACATGATGGCCTTCGGAGGAAAGAAATGGAAACAACTCATGAAATGCTCCGAATGGTAAGAAAAGTATTCTCGCAATCGAAAACAATTATGAGAGGATGGCATCAAGCTTGAACTACGCCTCTTTGGAAGAACGGGTAAGGATTTAAGAGGAACTCTTCTTCGGTCTTCAAAATACGAGAATGACAACGAGAAACACCACCATGACAATTTATGAGACACTCCGGAGCAATGAAGAATAGAAATGTTTAACCATTGATGAAAATGTTTTAAAAGCGATCTTGGAGAAGGAATATGACTGATGATAATTCATTCTTACGTCAAACTTGGAAATGAGTTTGAGAATCGCTCCTGATAATTAGAAGAGTCAGGTAAGATCCTGGGAAAAGACCTGTGGGTTATGGGCCTACTAAAAAGAAACACCGTTGAAACTTGCGGAGAGATTGCACCGGTTGATTTAAATGGCTTGAATGAGATAACAATCTCCAAATAGCTTGAACGGATTAAGAATGGAAACACAAATCTTCTGAGATATCTTCAACACTCTGGAACAAATGAATATCAAGAGGTGAGTGATTGAGAGGTGCACCGGCATGAGAAAGCATTTGACACGAGGAAGGGAATATGATCAACACTGAAAGCTTGAATTGGATCCACCGGAGAAGAAAAAAGAACGAAGGATGATGAACTTGAAGCTCGTGAGCATCTTCACGAGGGATCACTGAATCAGAACATTGATTGAAAAGAGTGAAGTGGCTTCACATGAATAAATGGATACTTGATTAAAATAAATGAGTCCTTGAAGAAAAGGGTGGGAGGGTGGGGAAAAACAAAGACAACTTGGGATGAACGAAACAAACACCATTGAGAAAACTTAGAATTGATCTTGCGGATGGGGAGAATGATGGGATCATCTCGAAGAGAAGCGCACCGGTTGGAAACGAATTAACATGACAACCTCAATGATCAAAAGGATTAGTATTCACATAGAAGATATGAGAACTCCGTTCAGAAAAGGTATGGAATCAACACTTGACATTGAAGCAACTCGAATACCACAAATAAAACAAAACAAAGGATTTGGCTTGTAGAATAAGCCGGGACAAATATATGATAGAGGTTTCGTCCGGAGTTTTTGTGGTGGGGCACACACGGGCTCGATCGTACATCACCATCATGTACAAGGCAGTGCACATGACATACGAAGTGTCCCCGAAACAGCATAGCCAAGGGCTCTTTAAGACACAACGAGACCACTGTAAAAACGACCGTGGATAGGCGGACCACTAGACGTCGAACCCCAATCTCATATCATGCATCTGTCGGAAAGATATTCTAGGAGCTACTTGAATTCCCACCTATAAAACTCCCGAAACTTTCTGGTTATGCAATCTGGTGTTGGGGATACAGGGGAAGCAATATATCTCACCGAAACTAACAATACCTACATCCAAGTTGTATCCATCCGTCAACACATAACCAAGAAACCTTCGGAAATCGTGTACCTCAAACTTCTAAAAGCATCCGTTATACGAGCTATGGAAATACTCCCGAACTCCCGCCCCAGTACTGGGTGGCATCGAGGTTATCTCACCAACAGCTGCATAAAAGAGATTTTCGATGTCGGCAAAACTCAGGTAATCCAGAACTGCAATGATAAAATTGTGACGACAACACCTCGGAGCTCAACTCCCCGGGACACTACCACAACCCCTAAATGTCAGGAGGCACCAAGAACAATGTTCTCGTCACAAGACTATCAGAACAATCCCAAGATACCCGCATGATCCTAATTTTTTTTAGTGAAATTTGAGAAGAGGAAAGACAAAACATCTACGTCAGGAGTCCTCACCAGAGCGACGAAGGGGACTGAGGAATAAAAAGAATCCTACTCTCCGATATATATAATCCTAAGACTCAAAATAGTTTTCTTCTAGACTCAACAATGGCCAACAATCATGGGGGATCCTATGGTCGGTCGAGGCTCTGATACGAACTTGTCATACCCAATATGCGATACTATCCTAAAGAGACTCGAAGGTCCCACCAAGGATAGAACCGCATATTGAAACGCTTTTGCAAGGTGGATATCATTACATCAACATTACATAATAGATGGGGATACATCCAAGAGGCATACAATGCCACATGAATACAACATCATCTCATACATGAGAACAACATCCGACTACGGATGAAACACAAACAGAAGCTCAAACGACATCCACCCTGCTAGCCCAGGTTTCCGACGTAGAACCTATCCCCTGACCGAAGAAGAAACAGAAGAAGAACTTCGAAACAAGCAAACATCACTCTCCCGTCATGATCATCGCAAAACCTGTACCTGCAACTGTTGTTGTAGTAATCTGTGAGCCACGCGGACTCAGCAATCCCATTACCATGGGTATCAAGACTAGCAAAGCTTAATGGGAAAGGAAAGGGTAAAGTGGTGAGGCTTCAGTAGCGACTAAGCATATATGGTGGCTAACATACGCAAATGAGAGCCAGAAGAGAGCAAAACGGAACGATCGTGAAGCTAGCAATGATCAAGAAGTGATCCTGAACTCCTACTTACGTCAAACATAACCCAAAAACCATGTTCACTTCCCGGACTCCACCGAAAAGGGACCATCACGGTGTAGCTACACACGCGGTTGATGCATTTTAATTCGGATCTGGTGTCAAGTTATCTACAACTGGACATTAACAAATTCCCATCAGCCACATAACCGCGGCACGGCTTTTGAAAGTTAATTCCCTACAGGGGTGTCCCAACTTAGCCTATGATAAGCTCTCGCGATCAACGAAGGATATTCCTTCTCCCAGGAAGACCCGACCAGACTCGGAATCCCGGTTACAAGACATTTCGACAATGGTAAAACAAGACCAGCAAAGCCGCCCGAATGTGCCGACAAATCTTGATAGGAGCTGCACATATCTCATTCTCAGGGCACACCGGATTGTCCAAACTTCCGGTAGGCCCGCCAAGATTTGCCCCTGGTGACCACCGGCGGCTGACAGGTTGGACCAACACTCACGACAAGCACTAGCCCCGGGGGGGGGGGGTAAAATAAAGATGACCCTCGAGAGCGTGACTCCCAAGGGAAAAAGGGCTAGGTGAGGCAAATGGTAAAACCAAGGTTGGGCCTTGCTGGAGGAGTTTTATTCAAAGCAAACTGTCAAGGGGGTCCCGTAAATCACCCAACCGCGTTAGGGACGCAAAATCCGGGAACATATTACCGATATGACGGAAACTAGGGCGGCAAGAGTGGAACAAAACACCAGGCATAAGGCCGAGTCTTCCACCCTTTACCAAGTGTATATAGATGCATTAATTAAATAAGAGATATTGTGATATCCCAACACAATCTTGTCCACCATGGAGCAATCTTCAACTTCACCTGCAACTAACAACGCTATAAGGGGGCTGAGCAAAGCGGTAACATAGCCAAGCAACGGTTTGCTAGGAAGGGTGACAAAGGTTAGAGGTTCATGGCAATTTGGGAAGGCTTGAAGAACAAGTGATAGGAAGCGCAGCATAGCGATAGAACGAAGCAACTAGCATAGCAATGATAGTAATGAGATCCAAAGTGACAGTCATCTTGCCTGAAATCCCGCAAGGAAGAAGAACGAGTCCATGAAGAAGATGAACAGACGTAGTCGAACGAATCCTCGCAACTCCGGAACAAAACCGAAGCTAACGAGAGAAGCAAACTGGAAAGAAGCAAACAGTATGGTAAACACACAAGCATAATCATGGCATGATGCACAAACAAGTATGATGCATGTCCGGTTTAATGAGGCATGGCATGGCAAAGTGCAACAAACAACACTACAATTTAAGTGGAGCTCAATATGCAACGAGTTGCATATTGACAAAACACCACATCGAGTTATTTAGTTCACTCTTTTTTAGGTACACAACAATATTAAATGTTGTTAAACATGGCAAGATATGAAACATAAGTAAACTAACTATCTAGGCAAGTTTAAATGGGGCCGGAACAACAAACAACAATTCCGGAAAATCCCCATATGCATTTTTTAGATTCGGTACTGTTCTGCCCTAAACCATATTTTAAGGTTGTTAGACAGGAAAATAAACTGGACCATGTTAAACTAGGCATTTTTCCACCCCATTTACATATAAAGAACATTTAAAACCGAGCTACGATTATTTAGTTATGAAATAAATCATTTTAACATGCTATTTATGCAAAATAATACCAAACAGCAAGTTAAACATATTTAACATGGATGAAAGTGGCAAATTATTAATCTACACAAAATACTAAGCATTTTACATATATAAATCATTTTAATCCGATGCACGGTTGTGGAGTTATTAAATGCATGAAGAAGGAGGGTCAATCTGTAAAACAACGTTCATGTGGATAAATGATAAACTCGCCACGGGAAAAAACGACATGGGTGAAACTACTGGCCCAACAGCGGAAAAAAATAGGAGGGTGCTGGAGGTGGCGTCACCATGGGCCTTGGCCCGGTCGGTGAGATGGAGGAGGAGGCCAGGCAGGCCGGATCTTGGCACGGCTGGGCCTTGACCAACAGGCGAAGAGGAGGTGGCCCTCGCGTGGGTCAACGCGGGCGGCGGTCGTCATTCTTGTTCGAAGCAGGGGATCAACGACTGGTGATGCGGTTGGCTACTACCTCCAGATCGAAGCGAGGACCGGGATCAACGCGCGCGATGCAGAGGCCGGGCGTCGCGAGGAGCTGGGACTTGCGGGACAACGAAGAAGCTCCAGAGTGGTTTGGCTTGAAGATGGACTTGGTGCGGGGACTTGACGGCGAAGCAGGAGATGGTAGCTTGGCGCGGTTCTGCCGAAGCGCGGGCTGGCCAACGAGGCGGACACGCCGGCTACGCTCGATCCCGAGCCACTGCTCGCAGGAGGGGAAGCAGAGGCTGGCAGCGAGGGACGCGGGGTTGCGAGGCAGCGGCACTCAGGAAGACGGGAGGAGCGGGCGCGAGGGCTTCAGGTCTGCATGGGGTCGGAGGAGGACGGTGCCACCATGGCTGCTCCAAGGTGCGGCGGCATTGGAAGCAGGGGACTTGCGGCGGTGCCATAGTTCTCTGAGAGAGAAACCCGACGAAGGGGGTGGTCAGAGAGAGCTTCATGGAAGAAGAGGAAGGGAAGGGAGGGGAAGGTGGAGCACGGGCCTGATTCGATACTCCGGCGAGGTGAGGCTCAAGGCACTCATGCAGGAGAAGGAGGGGCGCTGCAGGATTCGGGCAGCTATGCTGCGGGAATCGAGGGAGAGGGTCGGAGGCTGCTGGCGATGGGGATGGATCGAGAGGATCCCGATGAACATGCGGATTGGAGGAGTGGCGGCGGCGTGATGGGATGATGGGACAAGGCTCCTAGGATCTAGGATTGGTCTGCTTATATAGAAAAATAATTTTAGAAGGGGATAGAATGACCCTTCGATCGTAATCGGACGGCTGAGAGAAAAATAGGTTAGGACGTCTAATTAAGAAAACTGAGATGTTTTATAGATGTTTGGGGATGATCCGGACCCAATGGTGATGACTGAGCGGGTCGGGTTCGGGAAGTTTCAAACGCGGGAGAGGGGTCGATGCACTATGCGAAGAGGGGTTAGGCGGTTTGACAAGAGGGAAACGAAAACACGGTTGGTCTCGAAACGGTCAACGAACGCAACGGAGAGAAGCGAGGAACGACAACTACGAGCGGATGCAGGTTTTTTAGAAAACATTGCCGATGCAATGCGCATGATGCTATGAGATGAGATGCAAGACATGAACAAAATGCAAAACAAAAGACAAAACCCAACCACGGAGGAAATAATATATCACGTAGCCGGAAATGGCAAGAGTTGGAATTACGAATGGGGAAAGTTGTATTCGGGGCGTTACAATAGGCAAGAGCTCCCTGACGGTCAAAATGAAGCGCGATGCATAGTTCGGCGCTCCAAAGCCTTCAAAGTACACGAAGGCAAACTATATAAAAGAAGTACAACTGGAGTCCTTCAAAGGTGTATCTCCAAATAGGAGGGACGACAGCTCTTGGCAGAGATACACGCCGGTCTTGGCGGTCATGATGTTGCAGCTCGCGCCCTTGTAAGCAAGACGTTTCAGACAGTTTTTTTCTGGCCTATGGCTCTCAAGACCTTGTCCAACATTGCGTGGGCTGTCAACGCTTCGCCAATCAGAGCCACATGCCTCCCACCACATTAAGGACAATCCCCATAACTTAGCCCTTTGCGGTGTAGGGTCTTGACATGGTAGGACCCCTTAAAGCACTATTATGGAAAACCCTAGTAGTAGCGCGGGCTGCCGCGCTACTACTACGGCGCTACAGCTAACTGTTAGTTGTAGCGCGGTCCGCACCCGCGCTGGTGCTGTTGACTATATCAGCAACGCTTTTCTGGAATGCGCTACTATTAGTTAGTTGTAGCGATGTCCTAGCCCCTCGCTACTGCTATATCTTCATCATTTCCCCCCGCTTACTACCCCGTTTAAGTTTTAATAAACTGGAATTTCCAGATACTAGGTACTACTAGATATCAATTTCATAAAGCATTATAGGTACTAGGTAGTACTCCCTGTGTTCCAAATTACTCATCGTGGTTTTAGTTCAAACCACGACGAGTAATTTGGGACGAAGGGAGTACTAGATAACAATTTCATGTATAGTCAACATGCATCCTCATGCAGTACAAGGTCATATCGACGACGATCATCATATGTAGTTCTAGATGATATCAACGATGATCATCTATATGATATCGACGACGATCATCATATGTAGTTCTAGATGATATAGCCAAAAACACATATGTAGTTCTAGATTATATCAAAGACGATCATCATCCTCAAGCCTGGGCGGTGGGTGTTCCTGATAGTAATTAGGATGGCCTGTCCAACACGAAGATTCTTTCCATCAAGGAATCTCTTCCACCCAACAGAGTTTAAGTGTGTGCGACCGTCCGTGTCCACGCGGTAAGTACAGGTTGTGACGGAGGCCCTTGCGGTAAGGCATAGTCCAGCTAAGCCTTCTTCATCAGGCTCGATACCATAACTCACAGATAGGCTCTTTGTCAATTTCTGAATAAGAAAAACATATCAATTAATAAATAGTCTCACACATACTCTTGGAAGTAGGTATATATGGGTTATCTACACTATTAATAGTTCCTTAGATTCTACACTAATAAGCATGTGATCAAACTCTACACTAAAGCATATCATCGACTAGATTCCAGACAACATATCATTAGACTCTACACTAAGCATATCATCGGATAATTTGAATTTGTAAGTATAACATACCATATCATGTCGATCGACCATGGTACTTGTCAGGCAGGTCACAAATGGCACCCCAACAAAGTCAGCACGTGGCGGAATTATGTCCCATAGGTTGCACACCTCCTCCTCGCTCAGCCTCATTCTTTGAGCTATGATGGCTTCATGAAGTGGGTCCTCATCATCTTCATCGAGTGGGTCCTCATTATCTTTATCATCTTCGTCATCTTCGTCATCTTCATCATCTTCCACCAGGTTGATATAAATGACAGCCGGCTTGGGTCTTTCTGCTCGGAAGGAGAAGCTTCTCAACTCACCACTAGTAAGACGCATGCGGGCGAGGAAACGGGCCCATCCATCTCCTCAATTCTGCGACATATTGCGTCCTTTCTCGACCTCCATAGTGTACGCCCCCCAGGAGCCTCAAATGTCATAGTGTCTCCTGTCAGCTTGTTGAATTTCAACCTCACATTGCATGGGACGATCTGTGTAAAAAAAAGCAAAATGACACAAAGCAGTAATGCCAACACTAACAATAAAATAGTTGTTACATTTCATATAATTTCTTACCGCCGCATGACAAAAACTTGGCTAGAAGTAGATGCCGAATAGCTTGCCAGTTGCAAGGCTGCTGACGCACCTTGACTTGCACAATCGACATGGTGGTGTTGGTGGTGGTGGCACCATTTTCCTAAAGCAATATGAGCAAAGGATTAACGATCCACTTCACAGGAAAGAAAAATAGTTGTTAAATCAAAATGTTCTATAAATCAACTGAATCAACTAGCCTATTAAATCAACTTGCCTACTAAATTAACTATATCAAAATGTTCTATAAATCAACTAAATTGACTTGCCTACTAAATCAACTATATCAAAATGTTCTATAAATCAACTAAATCAACTAGCCTACTAATTAAATCAACTTGCCTACTAATTCAACTAAATCAAAATGTTCTAAATCAACTAAATAAACTAGCCTACTAAATCAACTAAATCATATGAACTAAATCAAAGTGTTGCATATGAACTAGCCTACTAAATCAAAATGTAGCAGGGAGGAGGGGTTGTGGATGGAGGAGGAGGAGGGACAAGGAGGGGCGACTGGAAGAGGGAGGAGAGAGTAGGACGGAGGAGGAGGGGCGGAGCGCGGAGGGGCTGGCAGGCGGAGAGTCGAGGTAGGATGGAGGAGGAGGGTGGTATCGAGTCCATCGAGGAGGAGGAGGTGAAGATGGTGCAGGGGGAACAGGGGTAGGCAACGGCGGCTGGCGGGGGAGGATGG
>NC_041383.1:754958481-754962263 GCF_002162155.2 Triticum dicoccoides | reverse complement strand
GAGTGTGAGTGTGGGTCGGATAGAGGAGAGCGTGGGTGGTGGGAGATAGCTAGTTTTAGCAGTAGCGCGCTATAGGTAAAGGCGCTGCTGCTAAGCTACCTAGCAATAGCGCACTTCGATTTAACACGCTGCTACTATAACTAGCTTCGCGGCGGGGTCTTGGGAATTATGGCAGTACTGCGGCCTAGTGGAGGCGTGCTACTGCTACCATTATTTCAGCAGCGAGTTCTGCTGGAGCGCACTACTGATATATTGCAGCCGCGCCTTATTTTAGAATGCGCTGCTGGTAATATCCTGTGTATAGGCTTTTCCCTAGTAGTGAAGGGGGAAGCGACAAAAATAAATACTTATTGGTCATGGTGGATAAATTCACTAAATGGATAGAAGCCAAACCAGTTAAAACAGCTGAGGCCGGACCAGTGATCAATTTTATATCAGGCGTAGTCCACCGTTATGGTGTCCCGTACAGTATCATCAGTGACAACGGCTCTAACTTCATAGCCGATGAGGTGAAAACCTGCTTCGCTAAGTTGGGCATTAAACTCTACTATGCATCTGTATACCACCCCCAAATGAACGGCCAAGTCGAACGGGCCAATGGTCTGATCATGAGTGGTATTAAACCAAGACTCATGCACTCTTTAGGAGAATCGGACAAGCAATGGGTTGAGGAACTCCATTCCATACTATGGGGACTCCGGACGACGCCTAGTGGAAGGACTAGATACACACCTTTCTTTATGGTGTACGGCGCTGAAGTCGTAGTACCCTACGATATTATTCATGACTCACCTAGAGTGCGCAGTATGAAGAGAAGGAAGCCAAACTTGATCGATAGGACGACCTAGATGGACTAGAAGAGGAGCGCGATGTAGCCAAGGCCCGTTCCACATTCTATTAACAACAGGCCAGGCGTTACCAAAGCAGAGAAGTGTGGGCTAAAACATATAACGTTGGAGAACATGTTCAACGCCTCCCGGAGAAGAAAAAGGATAAGCTCAAACACAAATGGGAGGGCTCCTTCATTATCGATGAAGTCCTTACTGGAGGAGCCTATCACCTTCACAATGCGGAGGATAATCGCCTTGAGCCGAACCCATGGAACGTCGCCCGACTCCGAACATTTTACGCATAATTCGGCCCCCTTATGTCTAAGTTTAAAATTAGTTTTTTTCCATTTTCTCTTTCTTTTTACCCTCTTTAACCCTCCCTCCTTATATTGTATGACCAGATAAACCACATCATTGGGGATACACATCTTTAAATGTATGCATCCCACCATACATGGGAGCTTCTCTTGAAAGAAGCATTTTATAACAAAGCTTACAGGCTTCTTTTGTCCATACTATCTGTTGTTTCTGCCATTTTATGCACCTCTATGAATTAAGTTTTTGCCAAGCTAGGTTGCCTCGCTCCTGTGCTTATACCCTATCACTACAGAAAAAATACACATCCGTGACATTTTGGGCCGAACGCATTTTTTATGTCATACTTATGACACTTCTATGACGATAATTGTGACAAAACCCAGTATCATCATAGATGTGGTGGGCTCCTACTTCTATGACAAAAAATCATGACAGAAAATGGGCTTTTCGTCCTGGGCGGGCCGGAGACGCAGCTGCATGACATTCTTTGGGCCGTCAATGACGGAAAAAATCGTGGTAGAAGCGAGGGCGAGGAAAATTTTGGGGAGTTCCTGGTTACGGTGAGTGGTCGGGGGGCGAGCGATGCGTGTTTCTCTTGTACATGTACATGCATGTGTGCGAGGCATTGGGCTCTAACTGAACCCGAGCGAGGCGTCGCCTAACTAAACCCGAGCGATTGCACTGTAGGCTATGCGTTACTGAACCCGAGCGATCGAGCGATTCCTTCGCTACTGCTACTAACTGAAGCCGATCGATGCTGCCTCTAGATGAATAGTGAGTGTTGCAGGGGGGTTTGGATGAACAGTGAGCATTGTGTGTGTGTGTGTGGGGGGGGGTGGATGAACAGTGAGAGGTGGGGTGGATGAACAGGACCCCGTGGCGTTGCCTTTGGATGAAGAGGACCCCGATCGATCGAGCCGGTTGGGGCTGGATGAATAGGACCCCATGGAGGGATGGATGAACAGGACGACCCCATGGAGGGCTGGATGAATAGTACATGGTGGAGGGGTGGATGAATAGTAGCCCGTGGAGGGGTGGTTGAACAGTAGCCGGTGGAGTAGCGCGTGGTGGAGGCTGGATGAAAAGGAGCCCGTGGATGAACAGTCACAGGTGGAGGCTAGAGGAGGTCGACGGTGGATGAACAATAGCCCGTGGAGGCTGGAGGAGGTCGACGGTGGAGATGAACAGTATCCCGCAGAGTCCAGTTTTGTGGTACACCACACCCCTCCCGATGAACAGGACCCCCGTTTCAACCGTAGCGCTCCAACACAAGTCCGCTTCGTCTGTTTTGCGGTACGCCACACCCCTCCCGATCAACAGGACCCCGTTTCGACCGTAGGAGGTACAACACAAGTCCGTTTCCTCCGTTTTGTGGTATGCCAGACCCCTCCCGATAAACATGATCCCATTTTGAATGTGGCCGGTTGAACACAAGGCCGTTTCCTCCATTCCGCGATACGCCAGGCCTCGTTTCCATCGCATTTTCCGTCCAAGCCCTCCCGATGAACACGACAACGCATTCCATTCTGACCCAGCCGGTTGGCTCCCCATGAACACGACGACGACACTGTTTCTCCATTCCGACCAAGCCATGTACACGAGCCTTGGCCGTACGTATGCGCGAGTAGGCGTTTGAGACCCTCCCCGTATGTAAGTACGTGGCTGTATTTTCTTTCTTGCACACTGGCCGCTGTACGTACGTGTACATGCTACGTGCGCGCCTCTACTACGACACGTTCCCGCCTCTACATCCACCAGTATGTACGTACACGTTTGCGACCAGAATGACAACGCTACGTACGCCTCGACCAGATGGGTCCCGACTGTCAAGCACTTCCTTGCGTTCGAAGATGTAGCTTGTGGGTCCCAGCAGTCAGGGGGGCGAATCATTTTTTTGCCCGGACACACTTCCTTGCGTGCCAAGATGTAGCTAGTGGGTCCCAGCAGTCAGGGGGAAATGTTTTTTTTGTGAAATACGGTGGCCCGTCCGGTGGGTCCCTGCTGTCAGGTGCAGGAATCATTATTTTCCGCGTAATAAGGAGGCACTTCCTTGCGACCGCCGTCGACCCAGCTGTCAGCCTCTCCACAGACAATACTCTACCGATGGAAGTCTTTCCTTGACCACGTTGACCATGCCGCGTCGAGAGCACCAGGGCGGTGGACGAAGGCGACGCCTAGGAAGGAAGGGGATGACGCAGAGCCGGGAAAGACATGGCAGTGGATGCCCACGCATAGAGGAGTATGAGGGTTCACTCGTTTGGCTGCGGTGTGTGAGGCTGCCGTCGCCGCAGAATAACAGGGGGTGTGGGTGAGTAGAGGGATGGCCTAGCTAGTGGAAGGAGTAGTAGGGGGCGGTGAGGCCTTCGCGACATCACAGCCGGCCACATGAGGCAGGAGCACGTGGCAAGACCGGCGCTGCTTTGGGCGGCTGGAGCAAGAAGACCAGAGGTTGAAGAAGCACTACGGCCATTGGATGGACATCGTACGGTCACTGGAGCTAGAATCGTTCATATTGACTAAGTTGACAAAGCCCTCCGTCCCCGTCAACTTAGTGGGCCCACAAGTCAGCCTCCCACCAAGGTGGGTCACACCTAGAAGGGGGAGTATTCATTTTTTTTCCTGCTTAATAAGGAG
>NC_041383.1:754938409-754958148 GCF_002162155.2 Triticum dicoccoides | reverse complement strand
GGCCCGTCAGGTGGGTCCTAGCAGTTAGGGGGGAAACGTTTTTTTTTTTTGCAAAATACGGTGGCCCGTCCAGTGGGTCCCTACTGTCAGGTGGAGGAATCATTATTTTCCGTGTAATAAGGAGGCACTTCCTTGCTACGGCCGTGGACCCAGCTGTCAGCCTCTCCACGTATAGTACACTTCCGATGGAAGTCGTTCCTTGACCACGTTGACCACGCCGCGTTTCGTTGCATGCATGCGTCCATGGGCGTGGTGTGTCCCCACTGTCAGCCTCTCACGTACAGTCATCTTCCGATGACTCTCGGTTGTTGACCACATTGACCACACCGTGGCGAGCGCACCAAGGCCGGTGGACGACAGCGAGGCCCCATACTGGAACGACCGAGAGATGGGGAAGACGGGGTAGTGGAGTCGCAGATGAAGAGGAGTGGGAAACTTGACTGGTTCGGATGCACGGCAGCATAACCACGGTGCCGCCCACGGGAGACAGGAGCAAGAACAAAGGTTGAAGAAGGAGCACGGCTGTTGGATTAACATCCAACGGTCCAGCTGCTAGAATCATTTGTTAATTAAGTTGATAAAGCCATGCGTACATGTCCGCTTAGTAGGCCCACAAGTCAGCCACCTAATCTGACGGGTCCCAGCTGTCAACGGGATTAATATTTTTTTTTGCAAAACAAGGAGGCAGTTCCTTCTGTGCGATGATACAGCCGGTGGGTCCCAGCTGTAGGTGGAGGAAACATTTTTTTTCAGCTTAATAAGGTGGAACTTTCCTTGCGTGTGACCATGGACCTCGTGGGTCCCAGCCGTCAGGCTCTCCATGTATAGTCCTCGTCCGATGACTCTCATTTGTTGACCACGCCGCACCGAACGCAGCGAGGCGCTGGACGACGGCGAGGCCCCAGACGGGAACGACTCGGAGAAGGGAAGACACGGTAATGGATTCACATATTGAGAGGAGGAGAAGGGTTATAACTGGTTCTGTTGCGGCGTGGGGCTACAGTCTGTGGAGAATAATAGGACGTGTCGAGGGGTGGAGGGATAGCCTGGCCGGCGATGGGGTAGCACTTTGCAGCGGTGCGTGCTAAGCAGAGCCTCTAGCTGCCGGAGGCCGGACCAGGCGGTCCAGACGACGCTGGAGGAAGAAGACGAGAGATTGAAGGTGTATGCCGGCCGTTGGATATAAATCCAATGGCCGTGGATGTCACAATCATTTGTTGACCAAGTTGACAACACCCTACGTAGGCTTCGACCTATTGGCCCACATGTCAGCCTGCAAAAATGTGGCATATATTTAACCCATGTTTTCTAGAATGTACAGTCCATTTGCTGGGCTGGGTGAACATATAATTTCGCATCAATCAGGCCCATTTATATTTTCTAAGAAATCCCAGCCCATTTGCACTTCCTTGAAATACACAAATTAGCTGGTCTCGTTATATATATAATGTTATGTTAGAAGGAGTAATTAATATCAAAGAATAAACCGGAGAGGCACATTATATATATATATACATACATATATATATATATATACATACATATATATATATATATAAAATTAACAAATTAGCGAGTTATTTCTCAAAATAAAAATGAGCGCATTATTATTAAATTGGTCCTTAAAATCTTCGCAAGCTTTTGTACGCAATCAGCAGGATTTTCCTTGCCTGTGAGTCAAAAACAACCAGGATTTTCCTTGCCAACTTCTGTTAAACATTTACTTTTCTAAGTTAATAACACGTGGGATGTTTTTATAATGTATATATATTTCTCTATAAAATATATGATAATAGTAATAATATAAATATATATAATCTGGTTAGAAGGGAAAACATAAATTGGACATAGCATTATTATTCTTATATATAGATAAATAGAAGAGAGACCTGCGTTTTATTAAAAAAATACATTGGGCTGCCGATCATTAAGAAAAAGCCCATAGGCCGGTATGGACCTCAAAAATAAGTTGAAACCACTATCTCCGTATGTCGTGGGCTACGCATGTTAAAATACAAAACATAGGTCTAGCTGATACTTGTTCGGCCTCTGGAAAAAATGATACGAGATCCCCGAGCAAACTGGATTAAAGAGGGGGCTGGCGGCACGACTGAAGAAGCACATCAGGAGCAATTTTTCTTTTCTTCAGTGGATGGCTCTCGATAGCGTTTTTTACTTGCCTCTGCACCATACAACTTGTATTTTTAGCCTCCCAGTCCGCCGTGGTGGACCAGTAGCCCATTTGCTGGGCGGGCCAACCACAGAAACCAGCACTCGATTTTTCATCAAGCCCCAAAAACAATGCAGTACTATGTTTGTTTTGAGGCCGAAAACATTACGGTAGGGGTTGAGCGGGGGAGAGGGGAAGACAGAGTAATAAAAAGATTAAAAAGAACGGAGGCGCCATTGCTACCCTAACAAAGTAGGTGCAATTCTTCTCGGGAAGAAGGTGTGCCGTTGACACCCACACGTCACATACCCCACAGTAGGCATACTAACAAGTTCACACACAAATACAACAGAAAAGGTAAACATTCGTATAGAACTCAGGTTCACAGGACACGTTCATATTCATAGCCAACATTCACTATCAACAACTCAAAAGATTCATATATACACAAGCTCAACATATCTATGCATCCAAATGATTGATAGATCACACGACAATATTCATAGATAATTCACAAAAAGATTCAGATATACACATGTTCAGTATGTTTATGCATCCAAATGATTGAGATCACAACCAATATGATCCATGGACGAACTTTAATTATCTAGGGTACAGACTGGTAAATGGTATTCAGTCGGAGGTACTTCTTGCTAAAATTAGTTCTTGTATGAGTAAACTTTCGAGTACATAAGAGGCAGCACAGACAATCTGAAATTTGCTTGTAGGTTTATCCTCAAATAGTGGCCTCGTGCCGAGTGAGGTTTGAGCAACTTGGCCACTACTCTCATCCAACTAGTTTACTAGCTCATCTTGCTCTTGTAGCTCGCCATAATTCTACATTTCAGACGAGAAAGGAGGCGGTTGAGAAAATGAACCACCCAAAATTTTTGTGCAGTTTAACTGAAATGGAGCATCCCTGACGTGCAGACTGATTAAGTGCCAGATGAATATACGCGTCAACCAAGTTGTCTGGAATCTTTAGACTCCATGCCATATAGTTTGCTACCATATCTGTCAATAACCAAAAGGCACAAGCCGGGACCAAAGACTGGACTATGTTCTTCTGGGCTATGCGCCAAGAAATATTTTTGGTGTTCACTCTCCTAATACTTGGGAGTTTGACAACTGGTTGACGCTGGTTGATACTCGAATGAATATAGGCACTTCTTGTCAACATCGATGCTTGTCTGAGTGAACTTTGGAGTACATGGCAGCATCATAAGTATCTGTCCATCTGATCATTTTGTGCGGTTCTACTGAAATCACCCAAGGCAATGATTTGCCTGCGAGTTCAGGCTCCAAGTTACTCCTTTATAAAATCGGCAAACAGTAGCACAATACCAAATTACCAATACATGACAAGCACAATAATCAGGATAAAGACCAGTACCAACCTGTGTGAGGTAGCATATCAATTACTATTTCCTTTGACCGGAAGCAGAGATAAGCGAAGCGACTGACAACGAAGGAAGAAAGCAAGCCGAGATTAGTGACTGACAGGAAAGGACGGAAGCTGTCGAGGCAATGAAGCACCCTAGGTTTTTGTGCAGTTCCACCAAAATCGAGCATTTCCGTTGGCACATAAGAGTGAGATTACTGTAATAGTGGGACTAGTTGATGAAACATACACTAACAAATAGAAGCACCCTCATTATCTTAATGGGTAAAGTTAGCAACATAGTAGTCTTGCTTAAAGAGAGGTATTAGTTTATTTAATCAGTGCCAATTATCTCAACACTCAAAGCATTGCCATTTATCATAGGTTGCAAAACTATAACATGCAAAGATAAAGGAGTTTCTCATGACAATAGCACGATACAAATAGAGATGACAACAAACTAATATGGATGAAGGCCTTAGGCCCATACCAACCTGAGAAAAAAAGCTTATTCATGTATTCCCATAAGAGATGATAAAACACTCACTGAATCACTCAATAGTATATATTTTTTTGCACTTCGAATGTATGGTTGAAATCACTCTTGTTTACCAGTGCTGAGATTATATCAAAAGATTATCAAGAACTTCCAGCAGAGTTAAAGCACTGGATGGGATAAAGTTCATTGTATTGTCTTGTGTAGTTCCACTAAAATGTATGATTGGTACAACATGATCCCTGTTTGCACAAGTAGGAACAAGGTGAAACCTTCATTAGCTTAGTGAGAAAGGACAGGAGGACATTAACATATTACTCAAATAGTAGCATAAAATTCATGATGGACAATATGCAAAACATTGCCTCATTGAACCAATGGCAATAAATTGACATGCAAAATAATAGCACTATTATGTCATGACACTAATAATATTCGCTCCCTGCTCCACCACATGATTCACCTCCATAGACAAACATACACACGTACATGATTCAACATAGGGTCCTACTAAGGATTTGTTTAACTCCGACAAGAAAATTAGGTAGTAGCAAATTAGTGGTACTTAAGTACTCCTAATTAATTAAGTGAGACAGCAGAAGTGGAAGGGCTCCCTAGAGAATTGTCTCACATGTAAGGTAGTTGTTGCCGGAGCCCCTGAATGACCTCGACTGAGGCCTCTGGCTTCAGCAAGATCGCCTTGGCATTGTTTATTCTTCTTCTTCTTCCTCTTCATGCTCTGTTTCTCTTTCTCCTCACCAGTTGGTGAAACCAAGTACATGATTGGCATTCTACTTCAGAATTGGTTTTGTCAGTGAGGGAGTACAAGTGTACTAGTAAAAAATAGCATTATTTTCTCATGGTAGTCGCAAAATAGAGATGAACACATGCATTAAATATCATTCTTACCTAAAGGAAGGTTATGGCGCCAATATGGATGATGAGGATTGGAACATAGATCTCACTTTGTGCAGTTCCACCGAAATGAACCAACTGTTCCATTCTGACATTCCAGTTAAATAGCAGAAAAGTCACTTCTTTTAAGAAGAGTTTTGTGCAGTGCACCAAAAAGTCACAACAGCAACCAGGTGAATTGGATATCCTTGTTTGCACAAAAAGGTACACAGGAAACAGTGAGAGTCTCAAACAATTATAGGCAAAAACATTTGGCTAAACTTGTCATGGCTTATAACAGTGGCATGGCTTCATTTTTACCAGGGACATTAGATTAAGAACAGCTAAATATTTGGTATAAGGGCATGGGACAGTGGGTGCACCAGTAGTCCATCACCATGTACGTAAACAGGGGCATAAAGTGGTGATTCATAGTTTGTTGCCCCGAGAAACAAACATCCAAGAAACATATCTGGGTTGGTCCCATTTTTGTTCACTCTAGCCACCTACTCCTATGTGTGAATAGAAAATCTAGTCCTGGTCATACCACTGTGTACATCGTTACCCCTATATTTCCCTTTCGACCAAGAGACCGGTTGGATGACTAGTCTGTACTACTTTCACCCCATTTTCTTCCTGTTTGTACCAAGTCCAATGTACATACTAAATTCCCCCACCCCCAATTTATTTCTTGTTTGAACCAAGTACTCCCTCCGTCCGGAATTACTTGTCGTCAAAACGGATGTGTCTAGAACTAAAATACATCTAGATACATCCATTTCAATGACAAGTATTTTCGGACGAAGGGAGTATAAGATTCGACTCCATGAAGTAGATTTACATCTAACAATAGAAGAAAAGAAGGTGACGTTGGACCATCTGATCGAGAGGGGCTAAGAGGTAGAAAATGATGCACATGCAGCGACGTAGCAAGCTGGGGAAGTAGAGCTAAGGCAGTTTCGAACGAAGATATACCTGAAGGTCGTCGGGATGTGGATAGGTGGGCGGCGGAGGCCGGATCCGCCCATAGGCAACGACGAAGGGATCGGAGGACCTCCCGCACCGGCACTCGGCCAGAGATAACGGTGCGGCCGGTAGTGGGTCTCCTCCCTCGCTGTCGACGACGGCCTAAACACTGCCCCTCCTCCCCTTCACCGACGGAGGGGGATACGTCCGGATCTGTAACCAGCGGTGAGGATAGAAAGACAGTGATTTTTGAAGGGAGAAAGATAGTGTTACCACCCCTATCTTGTTTAGATCTGGAGAGGATGAGAGTGTGTGAATAGAGCAACCCTAGCAAGCAAGCGCGAAGGCTCCGGCCTATATATACGTAGTGGGGTAGTTTTCCTTTTTCACTCCATCAAAACAATCGTTTAAAATTGTGTACTACATGCCAGGTCGCATTTTTAGTTTTGATTGTTTTTTGAGATAGCTACCCGCTTGTTCCAAGTGGTGTTACAGTGTGCCAGGTCACACTTTGTATTGTTCAAGTCTGGTACTACAAGTCCCTCCATTAAATGAACAACCACACCCTCGTAAAAATTGTGAACAAGCCCACGGCTAAAACTAGCGGAAACGTGGGTTCGCCCAACATGCATTATTATTTTTATTTTCTACTCCCTCCATTCCTAAATATAAATCTTTTTTATTAGACACACCTAAGACAAGAATTTTTTTATTAGCAGTGAACCCCACATGTCATAGACACAAAAATTGTGGCAAGATTCCCTTAGGCAAGCCAAAGTGTGTCTAACAATTTGAGCAACTCAAGTTAGGCAAGTGTGGCAAGTGTGGGAAAAGTAATGTGGCAACATAAGAAAAACATAGTCACAATCCAAACAGCCCCATAATTTTTTGTGACATGCATGAAAATTTGGTTAGTTAAATTTATAGTCAAAATTTGGCAAGGTGCATCAAATCAACACATGCAAGTATCAAAAGGAAAGTCATGGCATGCATGCATGTGTTGTACTCCGTCTGTTTCCAAATATAAGTCTTTTTAGAGATTGCAACAAGTGACTACATACGAAGCAGAATATGTCTACATACATCCGTATATTGTAGTCCATTTGAAATGTGTAAAAAGACTTATATCGAGTGCAGTGCTTTGATGTGTCGCGTCAACTCGTACAAGACCGAGAAATTTGATTACTAAAACGCCCTCTCCCTCGCGGACTGAGCTCCGGTGCCTTAACTGCACCTGCCTTTGGCTGCATGACAGGAGGGCCAACTACCTGTTGGGCCCACCTGTCATAGACGCAAAGGCAGGAGTAGTAAGTAGAAGCTTTCGCTACACACTATCCCTCCCGCATGAGGTGGACGGACATGCAGCAGTGGATTCGATACTGTAGAAGTAGGAGTAACATCATTGTTCGTCTTCTCGAAGAGGCGAAGAGCCAAGCGCAAGCCGAACGTGGCAGTTGCGAACGATCGCGTGGCGCGGTGCCTTGGAGCACGCATATAGTAGCCAGGCTTTGCATGAGACAAAATTGCTATTTGAGCCCACTATTGTAGTACTAGTACTTGCTACTCCCTCCGTCTAGGTGAGTAAGTCATTGAATTTGTAGCTAAGCTTCCCTCATTGAATTGTTTAACAATTAAACTCCATCATCCATTGGTTGATACTCATTCTGCATAGGTCCACGCGCTTAGCACCGTTTCCTTCTGGGGTCACCAATGTTTATTTGCTAATTAATAGCATTGCATGCAATGAACTAGCCACTGCAAGTCATTAAAAGCATGCACACTTCTCATCTCTTATTGGTTGATATGTCAAGAAACAAGAAACAAGGTAGAAGTTAATGCACCACGCCTAAGTGTTTTGGGACTATTTGGTTTTCATAAGATGACTTACACACCTAGATGGAGGGAGTGGTATAGCCCTGTAAACCGGAAAGGAGTATTTTCCTTTCTAGAGATTTCAACAAGTGACTAGACTACACCGCGTGCACTACTCCCTCCCTTCCGGTTTATAGGGCTCAAATCTCAAATCTCATGAACCAAGGCATTTTGCGATTGGAGGAATGTATCTCGTACTTTACAAAACTACCCTAATTAAACTCATGCATTAATTACATAGTTCTGTTTATTTCCTCTCCGCCTTGGTTGTGGTGCACAATATTGAGCACTCCTATATGACTAGCCACTCTATCTACATGCATGACATCATACTAGACATAGTGGGAGTAACTTCAGCAGTAACATCGAGTCCAACTCAGCAAATTTGCTTATGTGTCAATGAGTTAATGAGGAAAGAGGTGGTTCGAGTAACTTAGCTAGTTACTGTAACATCACATGTCCCAATGCAATATGAGTCTATAACCTTATAAATAAAGCTTTGCATGTTACCACACTTATGTTACTACCCACTATGAAGGTAGTAATATAGTCTAGGGATATGTGTATGTTACTAGTGTATGTTACTCCCCACTATGGCTAGTCTCAAAGCATCTAGGCCCACGTGACATTCACCAAATCACAGCGAGGTGCTACAGTCGAGACTCACCTGTCACCCCGGTGTGGCCGTCATGACCCGTCATATCACAAAACCCACACCTTTACTAGCAGTGGTAAGGTGGCCTCCAAGTTGGACTGGATGAAGCAACCATCATTTCACTGGAACGCTCGTTGAATCCCTTTATTCCCTTTCCTGAAGAAAACCTCACTCCAGGCTACTCACTTCTGCCATTTTTCTTCTGTGCCGACGAAGGAAAGGTGGGCGAATCAGTTATGCTGCTATATTTTCATTCCAAGAATCTTCTTTTTGCGAAGCACCGACCGATTCTCACATCCTATTCTTTTCCCGTTTTCATTGAGATTGTGGTTTCCTTTCGATTGCTTTTTGTTTGTCAGTTCATTGAAGGATACTGGAGCACTAGGCAAAGAGTTGCCGGCGGACAACCCACTGGAGACAGCGATCTCCAGGAAGCGAGCACTGACCAACGAGTTGACCATATTGGCGGGCCAGCCCATGGAGACGAAGAACTCCAAGAAACAAGCACTGGCCAAAGAGTTGACGATGTTGGCGGACGAACTCCTCAAAGAAAGTTGGAAGAACAGCAAGGGCCCCACTGTGCCTACCCCAGAAACTCTGATGGCCACCTATGCGAGGCTCAAAGCCAAGTTTGAGGAGATAGTCGCCGTTGAGAAGCAGTATTCCCCTATCAAGGTGATGGCCCCCATTGAGGACGAGGAGATCGCCCCCGGAGTGATGAGATCCCCAGGTGAGCTGCACAAGGTAAAAAAAATTAATGGCTTATTACCATAGTTGTGGTTTTTGATTATTTGCAATGTGCTTGCTAATATGTTAGGGTTGTGCAGGTGCTGGTGGATGTCCTTGATGATTCTGATGTCGCGGCCCGTCCTGTTGGCATCGCCCCGAAGATCGATTCCGATGCCGCTGTCCATCCTGTGGACATCGCCCCAGGGATCGATTCCGATGTCGTGGTCAGTCTTGTGTTCATCACCCTAGAGATCGATTACCATGCCGCTGTCCGTGTTGTGGTCATTGCCCGAGAGATCAATGATAAGAAATAGTTGGTCGCGCTAATCCTTTAGGGTAGTTTGCATTGCCCTGTGTTTAATTACCAGAATGATGCGTGTTACCAAACCATCTTAGGGCTAGTGTACTGTCTTGTGTGGGCGGTACTTGCTACTTTTGTTTGATAGTGAATCATGCGAACCCTCTCCGAGTTATGGAAACAGATGTATCCTCACCAGCTTTTGATGCAATATATGGCATGCTTAGATGTAAGTTTGAGCTATTTATCATATCAGTAGGTCTTGTTTGATGATTCTTGGTGTTAGTAGGCTAGCTACTGTGCGAGCTATAGTACTTGCAAAACACTCACCGAAGAGAAACGTTGGGGTTGATGAGCTTGTGGTACGCTTATACTTATCCGTCGTCGATCGACCAATGCCCTAGCTCCTAAAATTGTAGGCTTAGCCATCGATCAGGCAATAGTCGACACGGATACATTCAGGCCTCATTTAGTTCATAGGGTAGGAAAATTGTAGCAAAAGTACAGAGACGTACAACACAAAATCATAGCGGAGCAGAGACGTACTCCCTCCATTCCAAAATAGATGACCTAGGCGGGCTAGTTTGGCCTAGTGAGTTTCAGTGATATGACGTGGTACAGTGCCGTCCAGTCTTTGTGTGTGGTAGCAGTATTGCGGGTACAACAAGTTTCCTTCGTCCGAACAACTTACTATGGGAAAGGTTGGGCCTGTGTTACGACCGGGGTAGACCAGGATAATTTTGTGCATCGTAGCTAGACCAGGATGGTCGATGTCCCACATGTCAGCAAATGAAAGTATTCTTTTCGATATAGAGGACGAGCAACAAGTATTCATTGTTTATTTTTGATGAAAGCTATTGTCTCCACTATTATGATGGAGGAGTGTGAAACACGGCAACCCAGTGAACTTGGCATGTCCACCACTCCCTCCTTCCTCATGTAATGCTACCATACTGTTGACTATAAGGTTGGCTATAAGGTTACAACTTTTTCTCACTTTATCTCTATCTATTTCCTCTCAAATGTTTTTTACTTTCTTTTTTTAGACACAATTGTTTTTATGCCTTTTTTAGAATTATTTTTTTAATACCTAGGAGCATGTGTAGAGACGGGCTCTTGCAGAGCCCACTCCTTGACTTTGTCAATGCCTCTCTCTCCTCCACATAAGCGGGCTTATAGCCCTATTTTTTAGTACTTGCTATGCATGCATGCGGCGGGCAGCTGGCGTCTTGAGGGGCCAGTGCAGTCAGAGCAGGCTCCGGAAGCGGTCCGGACTCCAGCATGGCCCACCTCATATTATCACCATATATTTCTTGGAGTCCGTGCGTGGCGGGCGGCGATCTCTTCTCCCTCCCCTGTTTCTCTCTTCTCAACCGACACCCGCCGAGCGATTAGATTTCGGCTATCGACTGTTTATTCAATTACAGTCCGACATGTTAGTGAAATTGCAAGACAACGCGTGTCCCCTCTGGTGAGCGGCGTGCGAGCTGGCTGTCGGGGGTGCGACGCGTACGAGTCATAAGTGCGCCGCCTTTTCCTTTAGAACTTGCGAAGCGTAACATTTTCGTGCGATCGATTGATAGAAATCCATAACAAAATGATGAGGGCGGTGCTTTCCTGCTTGTTAGGCGGGCTAGTTTGAGTGATATGACGTGCTATAGTGCCATCCACTTGCTCCATTTTTATGTAAGCAAGAGTTTACACTCTTACATGGGAGGAGTGCCAAACACCACATATCTGATTTTGATCGAGGGATAACTGTTCCCTGCCAAATAATGGAGGACTGTTAGCGATTATAGCATGATAGTTAGGGCATCTCCAGCGCTGGCCCACAAATTTACACTGGCATCTGTCCAAGGACACTGATGGATGCCATCCGATGCTGCCCGCATAGCTTTCGACAACTATATGAACTAACCGGACGAAATTCGTGCAAACAAAGCAAATTTCAGATTAAGCGGATGAAATTCATTACATTTCGAAAACTTTTCCTACAAACTGGACGAAATTCATTACATATTTCACACAAATCGTACTAAAACCTACTGTAAACCTAATCTAAACGATCGCCGGCGCCCGACCACCATGTCCGGCCATGAACCCGAGAAAGCCGGCCATTGCCTTTGCCTCCTCGTCATCCACCTCGATAACCTCCTCCTCCGGAGCACAAGGTTCTGAAGATTTCCGCCTCCACGTCACCGTCAAGCGGCTAATCAGCCGCCGATGTTTACCCCGCCAAGCTTCGCGTCGAATGAGTGGAGTAGCGGTGGCCTTCCTGGGATCAGAGCGACGGCGACCTACCGTGTACTACTCTTCCTCGCTGCTGGCTGCGCCCGTGCACGAGCGCCGGCTTTGTGGTCGTGGCGGCCGAGGGTGGCAGGGGGGGTGCCGGCGATCTCCTTCATTTGCTCCTGCGATAGTACGTCGAAGAGAGCTTTGGAGCGCGCCCGGAGTGGAGCCGCCGATGTCCCTCGTCTGCTCCTGTGACAGTACGTCCAAGAGAGCTTCGGAGCGCCAGGAGGCCATGGTTGGAGTGGTGCCGATAGAAGGAAGGGACCGGAGGAGAATAAGTGTGGGTCTTTGGCTATGGCTGGGAGCTAGGGCTCAAGTTAATATAGCGGGCGAATGGCAATGAGCCACGGTAGATGGATGGAGAACTGGCGCTAGAGTAGGTTCGTCGAGCGTGAATGCGGACGCTGCTTCAGTGACTTAACTGCAGATGCGTTGGGTTACTAACATGTGGGCCCAATGGGCATCTGGTCCGCATGCCAGTGACACACCAATTGCATCTGCAGTTAAGTCCAATGAATGCGGCATTGACGTTCTTGAGAGACGGTGACCGTTTTAGGCGGGAAGCGCGCACTAGCGATGGAATGGGTTTCAGTACGCCAGGGCAGTCAGATTCTAGCGTGGTGGTAAAGTGTGAACTCATGGATGACGAGCCTTTGAAGCATATGCGGCATGTATTGACAACCGCTCTTGTCGCCAACTAGCCTTCGACCACCACCATAGACACCACACAACCATGCATAACTTACGAATAATGGATGAATCGATCAGACACACACTCGTGTGCAGTGGCACTAAGATCGGTCGCTCACGATAGTACATACTCCGTACCATACTACCATAGTACCCTCTCTAGCTAGGTTGTTTTATAGATTGTCATTGTGAGTGGACGATATACATGAGCAAGGCGCTCCGAGTATGACCGTTGGTGTTGAGCCAAGTGAATACATGCTCGGCGTTCGCGTAGGCCTGCATCAAACGTCTAAACAGTAATGTCGGGCACCGCCGGAGCGCGCAGGTGATGGGCTCGTTATTTGCGTTGCGCCATGAGCAGGACTTTGATTTAGAGGGCGACGTGCATGCAGTAGCATGCTTTGACAGCATGAGCGTGAGTGTCTGACACGAACTATTTCATTTTCATTTGGATGACGAGGGTGTGTTACAGCGACGAGTCCGTGGTTTGATTCCCCACATACGCATAATTTTGGTTTTTACAGTATTTCTTTCTCCATTGATAGGTAGGCCCACATAGATAGATAAAGAACACGAGCTGATGAGGCGCATGCAGACTGTTTGACTGGTCAACCAGACAAATACGGAGCTATACGCTGAGCCAGTGACCGTATAATCACCATATCTCATATACAATGATCAAAGTGAGCTATCAAGACAAGTTCGATGACCGCCAATGCATTTTACTCGGTAATAAATGACCAGGATTGAAGGGGAATCCAAATTTCCTGCGCCTTCTGTCCTTGAGCTCTTGAGAAACCAATGCACTATACGGTTGTCCGGCCACTCCACCCCAGAGCTGTCACCAAGCGTCGTTCATGCCACCGCGCCGCACACTAACCGGTAAAGCAGCGATGGCATCCCGCCGCGCCGAGTTCCTCGCCGCCCACGACCGCACACAAAAATGTAGGGAAGCGATGGCATCCCGTCTTGCCGAGTTCATCCCGCTCGCGACCTCTCAACTATGTGGGAGGAATTTGAAGATGCCAAGGCCAAATGGGCGGTAGAGTAAGATGCGGCCAAAGCCGCACATAGGGAGCGGAAAAGTCAGAAAGAACTCAAGAAAAGAGAGGCCCGCCGCCGCAAGAAATAAAAGGACGGATATGTCTTGAGCTTGCGTTGGTTTTCCTTGAAGAGGAAAGGGTGATGCAGCAATAATAGCGTAAGTATTTCCATCAGTTTTTGAGAACCAAGGTATCAATCCAGTAGGAGGATTTGGAGTGTTTTTCACGGAAGAAAACGCCGACCCTAAGTTGGTAATGATATCCTCAAGTTTATTGATTCTCGTAGAATCTAGATCTATTTTTTTTATTAACTATAGGTTCTTTTTCTTTAAAAAAATTCAAGGTCACTCCAACCCTAGATCCATATTAGGTAATTTGATTATGAATCTTTTTATCCAAATTTCAATCATCTCAACAGTGGCAACTTTATTTTCAATAATTTCAAGCCTTTGCATCACATGTTCCAAAGTTAAAACAGTTCCATTTAACCAAAAGAGGTGGTGGGCCAAACAAATCTAACATAGCATTATAAGCATCAAACGTATGGCTACTCAAGAAATCCCCTCCGGTAACGGAATCAAGAATACATCTATTCCAAGGAGCAATGCCTACATAAATATTGTGAAGAAGGACGGAAGTAGAAAGCTTCCTAGTAGATTTATTTTGAGCATTGCAAATTCTATGCCAAGCATCTTTTAAATTTTCTCCCTCCCTTTGCTTAAAATTAAGAATTTCATGTTCGGGAGTAATAACAAGGATAGGACGACTAGCCATAATGACAAGGTAAACAATCTAACACACGAGCAAACAGAAAAAGGCAAGCGCAAGAGAGAGGAGATTGGTAAAGAGAGGGCAAATAAAATGGCAAGGGTGAAGTGGGGGAGAGGAAAACGAGAGGCAAATGGCAAATAATGTAAATGCGAGGGAGATGAGTTTGTGATGGGTACTTGGTATGTCTTGACTTGAGCGAAGACCTCCCCGGCAACGGTGCCAGAAATCCTTCTTGCTACGTCTTATGCTTGCGTTGGTTTTCCTTGAAGAGGAAAGGGTGATGCAGCAATAGTAGCATAAGTATTTCCCTCAGTTTTTGAGAACCAAGGTATCTATCCAGTAGGAGGCTCCTCAAGAGTCCCACACACGTACACAAACAAACAAAGAACTCGCAACCAACGCAATAAAGGGGTTGTCAATCCCTTCACGGCCACTTGCGAAAGTGAGATATGATAGAGATAGTATGATAAGATAAATATATTTTTGGTATTTTATGATATAGATTGGAAAAATAAAGATGCAAATAAAAGTAGATAGAAAGCTTATATAATAAAAGATAGACCCGGGGGCCATAGGTTTCACTAGTGGCTTCTCTCAAGATAGCATAAGTATTACAGTGGGTGAACAAATTACAAGCGAGCAATTGATAGAAAAGCGAATAATTATGAGATTATCTAGGCATGATCATGTATATAGGCATCACGTCCGCACCAAATAGACCGACTCCTGCCTGCATCTACTACGATTATTCCACACATCAACCACTATCCAGCATGCATCTAGGGTATTAAGTTCATTAGAACAGAGTAACGCATTAAGAAAGATGACATGATGTAGAGGGATAAACTCATGCAATATGATATAAACCCCATCTTTTTATCCTCGATGGCAACAATACAATACGTGCCTTGCTGCCCCTGCTGTCACTGGGAAAGGACACCGCAAGATTGAAACCAAAGCTAGTAGGCCAAACCAATCTAATAATTCAAAGAGACTTGCAAAGATAACTCAATCATACATAAAAGAACTCAGAGGTGATTCAAATATTTCTCATAGATAAACTTGATCATAAACCCACAATTCATCGGATCTCGACAAACACCCCACAAAAAGAGTTACATCAAATAGATCTCCAAGAAGATCGAGGAGAACATGGTATTGGATCCAAAAAGAGAGAAGAAGCCATCTAGCTAATAACTATGGACCCGAAGGTCTGTGGTAAACTACTCACAACTCATCGGAGGGGCTATGGTGTTGATGTAGAAGCCCTCCATGGTCGATTCCCCCTCCGGCGGAGCACCGACGAAGGCTCCAAGATGGGATCTCGCGGATACAGAAGGTTGTGGCGGTGGAATTAGGTTTTCGTGGCTTGTTCTGATGTTCTCGTAGTACGTCGGTATATATAGGAGGAAGAAGTAGGTCGGTGGCCGCCCGAGGGGCCCACGAGATAGGGGGCGCACCCTGTAGGGGTGGGCGCGCCCTCCACCCTCGTGGCCACCTCGGCTGCTTCTTGACTTGCACTCCAAGTCCTCTGGGTCACGTTCGTTCCAAAACCCACGCTCCCGAAGGTTTCATTACATTTGGACTCCGTTTGATATTCCTTTTCTTCGAAATACTGAAATAGGCAAAATAACAGCAATACGGGCTGGGCCTCCAATTAGTAGGTTAGTCCCAAAAATGATATAAATGTGTAAAGTAAGCCCATAAACATCCAAAAAGGGTAATATAATAGCATGGAACAATCAAAAATTATAGATATGTTGGAGACGTATCAAGGACGCACGCGCTGCTACGGAGAGGTCGGTGGAGATCCAAGCACGGTGGGGTGTCGCCGACAAAGCCGGGAAGGAGAACAACGACGTCTGGCCAGCATGTGAGAAGTAGTAGTACTAGTAGTTAGTGTGTGTGTGTGAGTACGAGCATGTACCAGTACTACTAGTTACTACTGTAGTTTTTAGAGAAAATTACCATTACATTAGCCTAGACTAAATGGAAAAAATTCCTATCCCATGCATCAAATGGCATCTCTTTCTCTACAGGAATTGAGATGCATGTCATCTCACTTTCTATGATTTTTATATTCCTACAAAATTCATATCCTATGAACGAATGGAGGCCTCTGTTGCAGTAACTACTCTAGCTAGCTGTATTGTTGGTACAGTAGTTTTCTTCAAGAAGCGGAGTTCAATGAAGTCATGATGGTTCCTTCGTCCGAGCAACTTCAAAGTGGGTAGTGGGCATGTGATTTGATGGCTCATTAGTCATTGTTACTCTGCCTTGGAGTTATGCGTGCATGGCAAGTGGACTAGGATGGTCGACGTCCCACATGTTGGCGAACCAAAGTATTCTTTCCGATATCGAGGAGTAAGGAAACCGCGTGGTATAGTATCACTGCTGATTGGTTCTAAAAAAATAGTATCACTGATGATTTATAATTATTTTTTATTTCTGATGAATGCTAGCGTTTCAACTCTTACGACGAAGAGTGCCAAACACGGCACGTGCTGGATGTCCCACACGTCAGCGAAAGGAGTGGGACATGAACAGCGTGGTAGAGCCCAGAACAAAAAAATAGTGTGGTAGAGCATCTCCACTTCTTCCACTTCTGGGTCGGAGACCACACATAGTAGTCCTTAGTGGTATGAACGATACAAAGTGCGACCTGGAGAGAAAGACACGTCTAGTTGTAAGGTCTCGGGGCATACACGTAAACAAATATAGAAGTTAATATGTGCCTCCAACTAATATAGTAGTAGTAGAGTACTTAGGCACGTACTCCATAACACCACCGTGCATTGCACGTACAACATTTAGTGGTAGTACGTAGTAAGAGACAAATGCCACCCAAGAGTTCCCTTCTTGACCTACTTTTGGGTGTTTGGTAGAGTGTATGGAGGGTGCATGAGTCCACACTAGTTTAGCACAAATACACTAGAAGCATGCATGAAGAGAGCATGCATGAAGAGGGATGTTTAGTTGAGCATGCATGAAGAGGGAACAACTATGCTGAGACGAGAACACAACCAAACACACCCTATATGCCACGCATGTTCATACCATTTGTGCCTTTCTACTTCACTTATTGCGATACATTACTTAGGTTCATACGTCCACTCCTGGGTACATGTCTGTCTCGTAGTTCCAGTCCCACATGTTCTTCATATAGATGGAATGATCCTTGCATAAGACGTGCACCTTGATGCTTGATGTCTCGCGTGTTGGCAAAAGGATGAACAAAGCTCACGTAAAAAAATAGAGTGGAAGGACATAGATTCCCGATGACCGAGAAGGAGCAAGGAACCTCATGGTGGAGCGTCTGCACTCATAATATTTAATATTATTCAGCGATATAAAATCAACCAATCATCTCCATAGTGGACTGGAAGAGTACGAAACACGGCAGCCCAGTGTAGTTACATCATACTAGTACATGGCTAACCCACGCTATCACCATATTTCTTAGCTTCCGTGCGACACCTATCTCTAGTAATCCAGCAACCTGTATCGCTTCTCCCTCCTCGTCTCCCTCAAAGTGCGGCGAGCTGACATTTTTGCCGTCTATTGAGGTCGGTTAACTCATCACATGTTAGCGACATGCCAAGAGCATTCTAAAAAAATTCCTTTCACGTTCCGTTTTCAAAAAGAAAAAATCCTTTCATGTACGAATTTGACTGTATGCTTTGAGCAACCTGCATGTCCTATACTGCTCCTGTTTGATACTCTAACTTAGCTAGAGGTTAGACTAACTCATGACTAACCCTGAACTAACTGTAGCCAAAGAGGTGTTTGGGTGACAGGGTTAGATTGACAATAAATGCACATGATGGAGAGATAAAAGTGATTTTTCAGCGGTCCCAATGAGAACTATCTCCAGTGAGCACCTCTTGGGTGGGATAGTTTTTTTTGGTGGGTTCGGTGCAACTTGCTCCAATTTAAACCCTCATGCTTGGATACTTTAGGACTATTTGAGCCCCAACTAGCTCAAACTAACTCTAACCCATGGATCCAAACAGGGCCAATGGCTAGTCTCGACGCGGAGCAGTCGCGTGCATCGGGAAGCGGCGCTCTCTCGGTCGTCACGCCACTTCAAAGCCGGTGCCAGTGAGAGGTCACCTCCGCTCTGGCCGGGCATTAATGCGGCACTGACGCTCTAGGGCGACACTGACCATTTCACGCGGGAAGTGCGCTGGCCAGGGAGTATAGGTTTTGAACCGTTTTAGGTGTAGTACTGGTAGTTTGCAAAACTACTCAATTATTGCACTCATTTTCCTAAGAAATTGTGGTAAAAAACGTTACTCCACAGCCGGCTTCCCTTCTCCTTCCTCTTCCACCTCCCGCGCACGTCCGCGGGAAGCGAACGGTCAACCCTTATATAGGACTGCTAGCCCAAAAAGATGCATGCATGACCACTAAAATTTCCATATTAAAGCGCCACTCCGGAGGGAGTATGGCGTATGTTGTTACCTTCGGCCTGGCCATGGCTACCGGGTGACGGCGACTAGAGAAAAGACGGCGGGAGGGGAATGAATGCAGGTACTGTTTGGGTTCGCCTTCCGTCTTAAATAAATGCGCAGCATCATGTGTACCCATGGGTGCAGAAATTGTAACATACATGTCTGCTTAAGTGGGCGCCAGGTAACTGGTGTGTGTGTGAGAGAGAGATTCTGAGAGACAGAGTGCGTGTGTGCGACTCTACTCTTCGGACATGTACTCAACCTTTTGCATCGGTAAATAAGAATAATGGTATTTACATTAGCTACTGATTTACGTGGCCATGTTAACATGGTTGTGTAAAAAAATGTCACTTCCTGCTCGTGATTTGCGTTATATAATTACAAGCAAGATGCTCGTGCATTGCATGGAACATCAATATGCATTTTTTTACAAAACACCTGTTGCGATTGACCCATGCAGGAGTAATCCAATGTGTAAAAGCTAATGATATCTCGAGAATTTTATCAGAAAACTGGTATCTCGAGAATGTCATTGAAAAAATGAAAGATGAGAGATAAGGTGAGGAGGAGTGGAGCGTGGTGGTGACTGGTGGTCAGAATGGGCGGAGGCATGAGGATGGACGGCACCGGCCACCATGCTAGATTGTTCCAGAGACTTCCTTTTTTAATTGTTGAGCAATGAGGTTGTGGGAGATAAGGATGTGGAGAGAGGTGCGGGTATCTTTTGTAAAATTACCATAGTTTGCTTTCTATCTGTCAGATATAGATCAAACGGTCTGAACTACAAGATGGCAGGCACACCATCATCGCCAACTCATTTTTTATAAGGGTACAGATGATAAGTTTGCTGACTACTAAAGTAAAGTGAATTTGTCCATGTTATGCAAGTAAATTAAGGTGATTATTTATCATACGGGTAAGGTTGGATGAAGGGTGGTAGGAACAAATGCTCCGCCTAGAGCATGTGTGTGTGAGATGGAGTCTTAGTGTGTGTGTGTGAGAGAGAGAGAGAGAGATGGAGTCTTAGT
>NC_041383.1:754862158-754937838 GCF_002162155.2 Triticum dicoccoides | reverse complement strand
TAGAAGGAGATTGTTAAGTGTGAGTGTGTGTTTTACCCATCGAGGCGGAAGTTATGTGCACACAAGAGGAGAACGATTCGATGTGGCATTAGGATTGAGGGTAATTAACTACGTATGGAGACATAGAGACCTCGAACGTGCATGTGTGAGAGGTATACATGTATACATGAGATGTGTGTGTGTGTGCGCGCGCGCATGATCGAGATAAAAGAAAGAAGACATAAGTCATAAGATCAACGACATGGGAGAGACGGATCGGTATGACAATATGCATGCATGTGAGAATGCAGGGAAGAAGGCCCGACAATTGAGCATGTGTTTTTGTCTTTAAGAGATAGTGGCGTGGGTTGGAGCATGCATCTATGGCGAGCAGAGGGAGTGAGGCACAACGATTGTGCAAAAGAGATCAACCTATAAATGCATATGTATGGAGAGACATATATAGTGTGGATGATATGAAGCAAGACTTCGTGCGAGAAAGAAATGTTGACGGAGAAACTACAGATAGATACAGAGATGGAGATGCTAGCTAGAGGGACATCCGCTAGTTTGGGTATTGGATATGACCGCCAGGTGGTTCAGAGGGTGAAGTTATATATGTGTGTGTGAGAGAAAAATAAAAAGAGGGCACTTGACTGCATGTAGAGAGAAACATATGTAGTGTGCGTGATAGGAATCAAGAGTGGGGGAGAGAAACAAGGTTGATGGAGAAACAGATAAATGGAAAGATAAAGATGCTAGCTAGTGTGCGTTAGAGATAGGAGTCAAGTGGATCAGAAGGCTGAGTTATGTGTGTGGGTGTGAGAGAGATAGAGAGAGGGTGCATGTGAGTCACATACAAACAGATATCAGAGAGAAATGAGATCCCGAGAGATGGAGTTTTTTGTCTGCGAGAGAGAAAGATATTTCACAACGAGAGTGATAGCTACAAAGACATATGAGGGAACGCAAGATATCTGTAGGGAGAGAGTGTGTGTGTGAGCTACATACAAGAGAACAACGGAGAAATATGAGACCCTGGGAGACAGAGTTTGTGTTTGTGTGTGAGAAAGAGATATTTAAGAGGAAGAGTCGTAGGTTCTCATATCTAAGAAGCGAAAGACATCTCTGTATGAGGGGTGTGCGAGTGGCACACATGGCAATAGTAGAGAGAACTGAGACCCTGGGAGACAAAGTTTTGTGTTTGTGTGCGAAAAAGAGATTCCACATGCAGAATCATAGTTAGAGACACATAGCAAGGAGCGAGATAGACTTAGAGAGAGATAGAGTGATGAAGGTCGAGGGAGAGAGTATCGTCAGTGTGTTACGAAGATAAAAGATCATTGTCGACATACAGGTAGCACGAGAGATACCTGAGAGACGATGAACGCGTATAGGTCCAGAGAGATAGTCCTATGTAAGCATGAGTGATAGCTATATGAGATGAATATCTGGATTAAAGCGGATTCAAATATTTAAACTAGAGATCACGACATCGATAATATCATAACGCAAATTGGTGTATCAAACATGCATATTCATTTGAATTTGGGAACACGTGTAATGTTATATAGTTTATCAATATTGGTGATCCATAGATTCTTTAATTACAAACAATGCATGGTTTATATGCAATTAATGTCTAAACGGGATTACACTATATGTTGCGTGTGTGAAACACATTATACATGTTTGAGAAGTAAAAAAAACCCCGCATGAAACACACATTAATTGGAGATAGCTAGCGAGGAATGCATACATTGGATTTCAACATAAAGTGGTTTCAAATATTTGAAAATCCAAATTGATGGATACAACCTTATGAATCTGAGATCATGCCATTTGTAAACCATATTTATGTATAAATGGTGTTGTGCTTTTCAAAGTATATATAAAAAATGATGTATATAGAATTTAATTCCAATTGAAAATGGATCCAGCCCGAAAAAAATAGAAAACAAACGAGATTCCAATTGAGTTGGCACGGTAAATGTGCACTCTTCAAAATTTGAATGAAGCGGGGAAAGTCGCACTAACCGCCCGAAACCAAAATCTATGAGATGGAAATTACTACTACCTATCCCTGCCATGCAAACCTATTTGTTGGATTTCTGTAGGTTTCGATAGGGTTAGGTTTGTAATTTCACCCAAACGTGATGTAGCCGCCTCTCACCCGGATTCATATACGGTGGGCGCCAAAACACAGTGTGTCATCGGCCAAAATCGACTCCCTCCCCGATTCATATTCATACACGGTGGGCGCCAAAAACAAACTCTCGTCGGCAAATATTCGATGTATGCGAGATTACCGTCCTATCCCCAACCGACTAATATTGCTGTGATGTAGAAATTTGAAATGGGGGATAAGTTCGTAAATTTCCTCACATTTGAGACAAGCGCGCCCTGAACACATGGTTCCCCCTTCCTCTTTACCTCCATTTTCCCCATTCATACTCTGTGGGTGCCAAGACACCCTCTCCACCCCACCCTCCTCCATCTGCCGCTGTCCACCACCCCATCCACCGTCGTCCTCCTCTACCATGCCGGAGCTGATACCCCATCGCCGCCGTCCATTACAAGAGATCGACCTCTCTCATCCACGACTTCGGACCGGGATCCTTGCATCCCGTCCTCTTGCTTCATCCCCGTCATCGTCCACCTTGCCGGCGTTGCTCCTACGACCATCTCGTCCACCGCGTCCCGCCGCCACCGTATACCCTCCTAGATCTGCTTCCACGCCGCCGACAGCCATCGCTACCGCAGCACCATCAAATTCTCAGGAGATGCATACACGGCGCCGCACCAGAGGCAATACTGTTTCATATCTACTCAACTTATTTATCATAGCAAGAAAATAGATCGCCACTGCTTTACTCTAATTTCATGTCTTGGTTGCGAATTTGCCTTTGTCCGGTTTGCACCTTCAGATCCGCCATGGCACGCTCAACACTATACTCCCAATGCTTATGGTTTTCCCCTTTTGTATTCCACACTAGTTAAATCACAGTAGACTAAGTTTCAAAATTGGATCAGTCGATTTTTCAGAGCTCGCCGGAGTTTGCCGGTGCAAACGAAGGGGCTCGGGAGGTTGTGGGGCCTCGCCGAACAAACAAAACTCAATGCGGATGGGGGCGGGGGTGGGGGTGGGGGTGGTGGAGGAACGCAGGCGGTGGTGGCCGGTGGTCCGGCCGGTGGCCCGTGCGTTGTTCTGTATGGGAAGAATCAGAGACGAGGAAGAAGAAGGGTTAGGAGACGTAGGATCTTCATCCAACCGCCTGAAATGGTCGAGAGACAGCTGGGCGTTGCATTCTTTATGTGCTCTGGTTCATCATGTGTGGGCACTGCGCAACCAACATTTTATTATCCAAAATCTGCTTGCTCTTCTTTACCATGTTCCTCTTCCGTTCTTCTTTAATATGTACTCTCTCTGTTCCTAAATACAAGTCTTTGTATAGATTCCACCATGGACTACATATGGAGCAAAATGAGTGAATCTACACTCTAAAATGTATCTGGATACATCTGTATGTGATCCATAGTGTAAATCTCTACCAAGACTTATATTTTGGAATGGAGGGAGTATGATAGTAGTACAATATGTTCCCTGTACTCAAGATGAGCAGGGAAATTTGTAGTGTAGATGTCTATACGGTCGGTTATGATGGACACTTTGAGCCTCTTTGATTCGTAGGATTTTGTAGACATAGGAATAGGATTTGTAGTGGCCTACCCACTTGAATCCTATAAGAATAGCAAGGAAATGCGGGGAGTTGTGTCACCTTTGAGAGTTACACTGATATTAACAGTACCGCATCTTCACTTGAAGAGAGCCGGTATCCGAAGCCTTTCTAGCTGTACTGGCAATACTAGCACATATATTCCAGCAAGTTCCACTTTGCTGATTTTACTCTGATGTCTAAGGTTTTGCCGTTATATCTACACTATGATCTGTGTAGCTGCTTTGTGTCGCACTAGTAGCAGTCCACTCTTGAAGCTAAACACTGCAATGACTTACAAAATTGGCACCAAGGCATTGAGTGCCATGCTGGATGCAATGAAACTCATACGCTCCCAACCTGTTGACTCTTGTTCAGAATATGATCCTAATGACTCTTGTTCAAAATTGCCACATATAGAGAGACAACATGGAATTGCATTTCTTTGGGGGATGTGATTCATCATGAGTGGGCAACCAACATTGTATGCAATGAAGCGGAACCTCAAGAATATGCTTCCTCTTCTGTTCTTTAACATGTTCCTATTTGTTTATTCTGTATTTAGTATGTACAGTATGTTCCTTGTCAGGAAGGGGCGCAGGGACATCTGCAGTCAATAGCTGATAGAGCTGGCCTGTACGTGATCGATAGGCTTTCAATTACTAGTGGCAATACAACACCGTATTTTCAAGCCAGTTCCACTTTCCTGATTTATATATCATGGTTATGGTGTACCCCTGTTATGTACACTATGATCTGCCTAGTTTTTGTGTGCTCCTGTTATCATGGTTTGGCAATAAACTCTCTATACAGTATATTATGAACCTATCAACTGCCAACTATCCTTACTTCTGGAGCCTATTTTTGTGTCTACTTGTGCCATATTATATAAATGCACGCACCATATTACAGCACACATGAGCTCTCTCATCAGAATCCAGCGATAGCACACAAGTGTTTACAGGGGCGCCCCTATATTAGAATATCATCTGCATTACAAAGATAATCTCACAACTATTTATGTTTTCATGGTTCTTAGATATTATACGCAATTATAGTGAATGTCAGAATCCGCGCATCAGAAGAATATTTTGGAACACTGCAACGACTTACAAAATTGGCACCAAGGCATTGAGTGCCATTCTGGATGCAATGAAAGTCATACGCTCCCCACCTGTTGATTCTTGTTCATAATATGATCCTAAGGACTATTATAACCTCGAGGAGTCAAAGGCAGATGGCCTGTCCTGTTCACCCATCAAGGTGTATTCTAATTTGGCAAGGTTTTATTGATTGCGCATATCTTGCATATGTTGTCTTGCATTTCTTCTACTTTGTTGCGCCACCATCTGCTTAGTTTACTCATCATATATGTCGAGATGCCATGCCCATCCATTATCAATACATATTCCATCTGTCATCATACCATGTTTTTTCACTCAAATGTTGTTCTTGTCCATCAGACATCAAAAAGGAAGAGGGTGATTGCCAAACCTGAAGGAGCACCAGCAAAGTCCTTAAAAAATGAGGTGGTGCCGGAGAAATCAGACATCACCCCACTTATATTGGTTGTACAACCAGTGACACAAAACGTAGAACCGACTCCAGCAGACTATACCCATACTTCACTGGCCAGGCCACTAGCCCCACCACACAGGACCTGCACTCCAGCAAAAGGTATACCGATTTCATTTGCCATAGCACTAGCCGTACCACAGAAAAATCCCACTCCAGCAAAAAGTACAGCAAGTCCACCATTCGAAGACCTATCCCAACTGTAGAGACGGCCAATTCCTGCAGATTGGAACCCCGTTCCATTTATTCCCAGTTTAAAACATAATACTTTCAATGTTGTTAGGGACTACGTGCATATATTCCCATCATGGGAAGATTATAGTGAAGACAAACACCATTTTCACATCTTCCTGTCCAACTTACGTGTAAGTGCTATTATTCATGGTTAGTATTTTCCTGTTTTCTGCTGATTGAACGCATCAATGATTTACATCACATTGTTGTAACTAGGCAAGGGTCAATCTGGATAGTCATGACGAGCAAAGATTGCTTGTGATTTTCAAGGAAGCATTGCAGCAGTATCAGTGTTACCTGAGGAAATCACACTTTGATGGCAAGTCTATGAAAGAATTTCTGGTGAAATCTCCTGTGCTAAATTTAGAAGAAAGTGAATGGAAAAACCTTGTTATGCACTGATCTCATTCCCAGGATGAGGTATTGTCTATGAAATCACATGATAATTTGAACTTCTACTTTTCCGCATGTGCCTTACGGATCTTTTTTGCAGGAAATCTTCTCGAAGAAGAATCCTGGTTTGAAAAGAACGTCAGGATATCACAAATATGCTGCCCGCTGCTTTGCTCTTTTTAGTACCTGTTGTCCTGTATCACTGTACTTGCATACATACCTGGTTCATTATGTGACAGCAGTATGCATGATAGCTTGCTTATCAATTGTTCGCTCCAAATTATCTGATCTGTATGAATGGTTACATTAGTGTACAATATATCCAATGCCAATGATTTTTTTAGCTCTGCATTGTTCTTATAAGTACATGTTGTCCTTTATCAATGTACTTATATTGACAGGTAGTTGTTCATGTACCATCAATTTGTAGCTTATTTTCCTTTGCCCTTCATTTTCTACACATCAGATCTATATTTAGTCTTACCATAAGGTCGGTACTGAAGAAGTTTAGCTATGCATTGCTCTTGGCTATGCCTTTTGCCTGTATCGCTGCACATACATTTATAGCTACTTGGTTATGTAGCATCACTCTTCATCTTATCTTAAATATTCTCCATTTTTCGTATATTATCACATCTATATTTACTCGTAACAAAATGTAGAATAAAGGCAATGCTTATGAAGAAGATTTTGTGCTAAACTTGTTGAATTGCCCTCCATCAGCATGGACAAGGGCTTTATAGAGCCTGTCTTCACCAATAATGTAAGTTTGTCCTTCTCAAGACTTCAAACTTTGTTGTGTATATTTGGTTAGGCATGACTGCAACAACTGTTTATTTTTTGTGTTTGCATCAAATTGCATGTTTAAAGTTTATTATGTAGTTCATAAACAAAAGTTTGTCCTTCTCAATTTAAGTTTTCAGTTGTACAACCAAGTTCCTTCTTCATACCATGTAAATTAAACTATACAGAGGAAGTGATCTTCTTTTGCACTACATGTATGCTTCCGTTCTTCATCCGTAATCCAGTGGTGTGGTGAACCTACCCACTACAACACAATGTCATATTCTGCAATGTCTTAAGTATGAACAATGTCATATCATTCTACTATTATTTAAACCATCTCTTTGTTTGCCAATCTGAAATGGGATAAATTGACAGCATACTAACCATTGATACTTCTGAATTCTTGATCTGTAATCCAGTGGTGTCGTGAAGCTGCCAACTCCTCAGAATGTCATTTCCTGCCATGTCTTGACCTAAACAATACCATATTGTGTTAATGCAATTTCAAGCTGTGTCACTTTATTCGTTAGTAAGAAATGTGATGAATTGTCATCACTGATACTTTTATGTGCAAAACCTGTCATCTGTCTGCTTGTTTATCTTTTAGAGTGAGGAAGATATAAGTGTTGAACAAGTGTAGTCTCATCAGCTTGCTCAGCTACTTGCGCTGCAGCTCCCCAGCAGGGCTAACCATTCTTGAACTCTATTGAAGTGTTGTGGGTTTTGTATATTATTTTTTCGGCGTGTTTATTTGCACTGGTGGCGATCTTTGATGCCCAGTGTATGTAATCTGCCGTCGGCTTGTGCTTTATTATCATAGTGGCGAACTTTGATGCCCAGTGGATGTAATATGCCGTAATTTCTTTATTGTATAGTCTATGTTTTTTATTATTCACGATGCTGCAGTTATTTTACTGTATATATATCCTGTCTTCGCAGTAAACCGACCAAACTGTTAAATTATGGTACATAATCGAGCGGTCATGCAATCATGATGTATGATCCGCGTCATGGGCCCTATCATCTTGGTCCGTTAAAAGGCCAAAAGTAAACCGGCCCACTAGTAGATTCAGGCCTTTAATAGGACGATTAACCCCCGACCCTCTTTTCGCCAGAAAACTCAATGGGCTTTTAGGAGGCTGAGAACTAGGTTGGGCCTGAAACGTGCCGAACAGCTCACGGGCCGGCAGCAGCCCGGAATGGACCCCGGCCCATGATTGTGCGAACCAAATCACGGGCTTTTAACAAGCCAAAATTGTATCGGTCCTTGTTTGACCCAATCAGATATCGGCTGCGAGTAGGCCGGATGCAAACCGGGCCGTAGTTAGGCCCAACTATATGATGGGCTTTTAACAGGCTGAAATTAATATAGGGCCGAAATGTTAAACGGGCCCTTAACAGGCCGAAACTAATATCAGGCTGAATTACTAAATGGGCCTTTAGCAAGTGGGCCCAAAAGCATAGCGTCCAGTTGACGGGGCAAATCTGATATGGGTCATAATTTAGCCCAAAGCCTCTTAAAGGGCCGGACCTGATCTGGGCCGTAATTTGGCCCAGAACGTGGTAGGCTTTTAACGGGCCGGATCTCATATGGGCCATTATTAGGCCCAGAACGTGGCAGGCCATTAATGGACCGGATCAAATATGGGACGGCATTTGGCCAAAAACATGGCAGCTAGTTAATGGGTCGGCCTACTAGGGTCCTCAAAATCTTGTCGGCCTATAGCTGGGCTGGCCCATTAATGTCGGTGAAATCTCGTGGGCCTTTAGCTGGGCCAGCCCATTATGATCCGCAAGAATCTTGTGGGCTTTTACCTGGGCCGGCCCATTATGGCACACAAAAATCTTGTGGGCCTTTACCTGGGTCAGCCCATTATGCCCACAAAATCTTGTGGGCCTTTAGGTGGGCCAGCCCATTATGGTCTGCAAAATCTCATGGGCCTTTAGCTTGGCCGGCCCATTATGGTCCGCAAAATCTTGTGGGCCTTTACTTGAGCTGGCCCATTTAAACTTGATGGGCCGGTCCACGTGTCAACATATCATAGGCGTGTCTCGCCCATTGGATGAGTGACACATGTGCCAACGCGGAGCTGACACGTGTCTCCTCCAGCCAATGATGATTTTACACATGGAAAATCTCCATTGGTCGGGGCTGTTAACGCGTTATCGGATCCAAAACCCGACCTGATAGCTTAACGGTGTTCCATTATAGTGGATGCCACGTGTCGGTCACCCTTGACGAAAGAACTTCCGTGACACGCGATTTATCGTCATGGAAGTGGACACTTCCATGATGATAATTTTCGTAATGTCATGGAACACTTCTACGACATCACAAGTATGACTATCTTGATTCTGTCATAAAATCGTCATGGATGTACATGCATGACAAAAAACGCGACCTAGTGTGACAAACACGTATCATGACAAAAGTGTATTTTTTTGTAGTGTATGTTCCAGATTGTTCGGCTAGGGTATAAAGGGAGCACCTCTGTGATTGTTACAACCGGGTTATTCGGCGCTGTACCTCAGACGGGTGAAGACGAAAGCTAGCGTTCTTAAGAGAATATCTGGGCGGCACATATTCAACAGGATATTTTCGGAATAACGCATAATAGCGCCTATCTGCACTTCAGATACAAGCCCATCCCAAGAAAAGGAATCCCTAACGGAACTATTTTTCTTGGAAGATGTTTCTTATGTTAAAAAGTAATATACCATAACTCCGCCGATCAAAGTTTTTCTGTTTGAGCAATATGATCGGATTGCCTGTTTTTTGACAATACCAAATGTTTACTGTCAAACATTGTATGCGGAAACAGTCCAACCTTTTTCTTTGGTTCAGAGGTGGAAGCTGAAGGTCTGCGATGACAGAATTTTCAAATAATTCGGCAGGAGATAAGTTCGGTCGTACAATATATGGGTACATCAAATCGAACGCTCACTCCCTTTCTATGCCATATAGTAGGCTATCTAATTTACAATCCTGTTGTGGAAACTTCATTGCTGTCATCACTTTTTCATATACCAAGTTTACGGTAATTTCCTTCCCGTCGGGTCCCCGCGGCCCAACCCTGGCCATGTGGTTCGTGTTAAGGCCAGTGTAGTGTTCACCATGGCCCATGCCTCTTGAGCGCCTTCACATCAGACCGATATCTTCCATAGCTTGAACCGATGCCAGGCACCCTTGAAAAGATCAGCCAATCCCTCCATACTTTCTAGAGGGACACCAGAGGGCCACAAGGCTTTGGCCATGTTCTTCATTGCCTTCCGAGCACGTTCGTGCAGCTTGGCTAGCTCCTTCAGAATGTCACTCTGAAGAACTAGCATTTCCTCCTCGGGGCAGCCGGTCAACATATCTGCATCAACTAAACTATCATATTCCGCAATATATGATTCTCTCAAATAATCCGGACGGTTCGCAAAACATACCGAATATACTGCCTTTCAGTTTTTGGTTTTCTTGTTATCCCTCTAAGAGTTGAGCCTTCAAGCTCTTTATCTCTTCTGCCTGTTTCTTAACTTCCTCCTCCAATTTTTTATCATTGCCATAGTACATTGGGGCACTCTTTATTTCCTCAAGCTCTCGGGTCAGTGCATTGTTATTCTCCTTGAGAACCTGTGGTCATCAAACTATCCTTAAGTCGGTTTTTGATCACCCGCCTTAAGTCTCGGGGGCTACTACTACTGTCCATCCATTAAGTTACTGAGAAAATTTTACCTGTATATCCTTTGAGAATAGGCGAGCGACCCCGGTGAGTCCATCCTGGGCAGCTCGAATATAAGCACCTACAATGCTTAGGGCGTTAAACTCTGGCTTTGTTAAAGCAGGGGCGCGTAAGGCTTCTTTTAAGTGACGATGATTCATCGCACTATCGACTTCGTAGTTGGTCACGGACATCTCATCCGGCTCTCCGTGCGACGAGCGAGCCTGTGTTGCGTCAGCATGCGCCCCAGTCTCAATTGGTATCTTCGGTGCCGGATCTATCGTAGATCGGCTGGCTGGGACCTTACCCACGGTGCGCCGAATGCCCCTCATGCGATAATAGACGGAGGATTCGAAAGATGGCATGATTTTGCGACCGAATAATAACAAAGAATTATATACCTTTTCGATGGTGGAGCAGGTTTGGAGGCGCTACTGGCCTCCTTTCATTTTTCACGGCCCTTCTGTGAAGATGCTGACCTTTTCTTGGTCGCCCTCCCTTGGGTACGGCCCGCTGAGCGCCGATCCTGCAAAGCATGGTCCAATGTAGAAATAAGGAGACTGGGGAAGTATTCCTCTTCCTTGAGAATACAGTTTCTGAACACTTACCTTCACAAAGGGATAAAGGTCGGGATAGTCAGCCATAATGGCCACTTCTGAGCCATCAAGGATCGCTTGATAGTAGACTCCATCTTCGAACTCTACAAATATGTCCGGATCCTCATGGAATCCAGGGTCTTCACTAGGATCATGATCCTCTGGCTGGGGGGCGGGGAAGTTAATGTTTTTGACAACCTGCCTCCATGACTGTTGAAAAAATAAATAGCCAAGGTATTCGGTCAGTACATTCCTATGGGTAAAAGGGCATTGAGTGGTTAAAAAGACTTACCCATTCAATAGGAGAGTACATGGAGTAGGCTTCTTAGCATTTTACACGCATAAAGTCCTCTTCCTCTTCTTTATATAGGTCGGCCAGAGCTGCTGCTAATGCGGCTTGGCCATCTGGCCCCTTTCGCCTATAGCGGGATGCGTCGTCCTTCCCGCCTAGTCCATAAAATAGCTATTCGGGATTGAAGTGGTTAGATGCATCTCTTTATTGTGATGGACATGACTTCTACGATGGAGAGTCCGGAATGGGTGAATAGCTTGATCTTGTTTACCAAATTCATCACTTCCGCACTATCTTCTTGGGTGGAGGATTTGGGATGCCCGTTGTACAACTTCTTCAAGGGAGCGCTAGAAAATTCTTGCAGTCCACGCCGAACAGGGTCCGGGAGGGGTACATCATCAATATAGAACCATTCCAAAGACCATTAGGCAGATCCTTTCTTCAAAGTACCGATGGGGTAATTGGATCCGGCTATACACCATACTTCAGCACCGCCCACTTTGAAAATAGACCCGCCGCCCTGATGGCGGGGGACGAGGCAGAAGAACTTTTTCCATAGTTTGAAATGAGCCTCGTAGCCCAAGAACAGTTTGCGGAGAGCAACAAAACCAGAGATATGTAAGATAGAACCTGGTGTGAGGTTGTGCAGCTGGATCCTGTAGTGCTCCAGTAGACCCCTAAGTAAGGGGTGGATTGGGATTCCCGCGCCCCTCAAAAGAAACAAGGTGAAACACACCCTCTCTCCTTGACTGGGATTGGGGAAGTTCTCTGCCAATGCATCAGTACCTATGGTGGTTAGCCCCGCCTGTACGGAGACTAGATCTGGGGAGGGAGGTATCCCTGCATCTGGAGTTGACTGAGCTGGAGGTGAGATTTGGAACAACTCTGCTAGTCCCCCTCTTGAGGGCCATGAGGATCCGAGGAAGAACCTGGGGCGCTCGTCATGATTTTTTGTGGCTTGCTCTGTTGCTTTTGGGTGCAATGCAAGATGGCGGCTTATGAATCTTTCCCCGCTTTATAGGCATGGTTTGTGCATGCCAGGAACATTAAAATATGAGGGTAACAAACCGTTCGCATTAACCCAAGCACGTGGAAATCAAGGCGACGGCAGGGAGTAATCATAAAGACTGGGCGCGAAAGACGATGCCGGACTATCTTCAAATCCGGAGTACAATGGAAGAACCCGCCTTGCAAAGCTGAAGACTCATGTCCGCATACTACATCGACATTGAAGGCAAGTTCGGGGGCTACTGAGGGAGTCCTAGATTCGGGGGTCCTCAGATGTCCGGCCTAGGAGTTTGGGCCAGGCTGCATGGGCTACACAGGATCACGTCGAAGATCATCTGCCGTGTCCGGATGGGACTTCTCAATGCTGAACGGCAAGAATATAGTTCGGAGGTTTCTTTCCCTGATAAACCGACTTTGTACCATCTATAGGCCCCCTCTAATGTATATATAAACTGGAGGGATTAGACCGTGGAGGCGGAGTCATCACCATCAGAATCTTCATAGGCTAGCCATCTAGGGTTAGCCAACACGATCTCGAGGTAGATCATCTCTTGTAATCTTCCTGTTCGATAATCACAATCAAGCAGGAGTAGGGTTTTACCTCCCTTAAGAGGGCCCAAACTTGGGTAAACATCGTGTCCCCTGGCCTCGTATTACCATTGATCGTTAGACGCATAGCTTGGGCCCCCTACCCAAGACTTGCCGGTTTTGACACCGATAGACACCGTAAGATTGAACCCAAAGCTGAGCACTTCTCCCATTGCAAAAAAGATCAATTTAGTAGGCCAAACTAAACCAATAGTTTGAAGAGACTTGCAAAGATATCAAATCATGCATATAAGAATTCAGATAAGAACCAAATAATATTCATAGATAATCTGATCATAAATCCACAATTCATCGGATCTCGGCAAACAAATCGCAAAAGAATATTACATCGAATATATCTCCAAGAACATCAAGGAGAACATGGTATTAAGAATGAAAGAGAGATAAGAAGCCATCTATCTAATAACTATGGATCCAAAGGTCTGTGGTAAACTACTCATGCTTCATCCGAGAGGTAATGGTGTTGATGTAGAAGCCCTTCGTGATCGAATCCCCCTCCGGCAGGACGCCAGAAAAGGTCCCTAGATGGGATCTCACGGATAAATAAGGTTGTGGTGGTGAAAAAGTGGTTTCATGGCTCTCCTGGATGTTTTCAGGGTATAAGAGTATATGTAGGCAAAAGAACTAGGTTAGGGGAGCTACAAGGGGCCCATGAGGTAGGGGGCACGCCCTACCCCCCTGGGCACGCCCTCCTGCCTCGTGGCCGCCTTGTTGCATCTCCGACTTCATCTCCAAGTCTTCTAGTTTGCTTTCGGTCCAAGAAAAATCATCGTGAAGGTTTCATTCCGTTTGGACTCCGTGTGGTATTCCTTTTCTGCAAAACTCTAAAATAGGCAAAAAACAGAAAGTGGCACTGGGCCGTCGGTTAATAGGTTGGTCCCAAAAATAATATAAAATAGCATATAAATGCCTTTTAAACATCCAAAATAGATAATATAATACCATGGAACAATAAAAAATTATAGATATGTATCAATGGAACATCTATTCCCCAAAGGATTTAAGCCCATCGCTATAGAATCATGCGATGGCTTCCTTCTCCATATACACATGGCTAACAAAGATGATCTCCACACCATTAAATATTTGTCGGTCAAGCTAAAGGGGCCGGCTAGGCATTGTCTTAACAGCGTGCCTCCCCATTCTACTAGCAGCTGGTAGGCCCTCGAGGACACTTTTCGGGAAACTTCGAAGGCACGTACATCTGACCTCCAGACCCTGATGACCTTAGCCGTGTCACCCAGCCCGGAAGTTTTGGAAAAGGTTCCTCACTAAGAAGAACCAGAGCATAGAATGCTCCGAAGCCGAGGCCATCGCCTCATTTAAGAACAACATCCGAGTTGAAAGGTTGGCCCGCCAGCTTGGCCAGGATAAGCCGAGGATTATGGCAGCCATCACCTCATCGATGACTCGCTTTTGTGGAGGAGAGGATAGTTGGCTCGGCCGCAGTACTAACAACGGTGAGGTAGACACCTCGGAAACACACAACACCAATGTAAATCCCAAGGGCAATAAAAATAAGCGCATGTATAAAATGGCGGAAGTGATATGGAAGACGCCGCGGTCAATGCTAGGTTCTAGACCGAGCGTACCAAATCCACGGCATCCAGGACAAACCAGCAACCCACACCAACAAGAATTGTTGGGTCTTTAAACAAGCCGGCAAGATAGCGATGTAGGGTCAAATAAAACACACAATCGCAGAGAATACGAGGATGAACCTCAGCAACCCAATAATGGAAGCCAAAAGAAGTTTCCCGATGAGGTAACCGAGGTCAATATGATCTATGTTACTCATATCCCCAAAAGGGAGAGGAAGCGTGTACTTCAGGATGTCTACGCGTTGGAGTCAGTGGCTCCGAAGTATAACCCATGGTCGGCTTACCCGACTAAATTTGACAAGCATGATCATCCAACCACCATCAGGCATGGCGGATTGGCGGCGCTCGTCTTGGACCCAATTGTCGATGGTTATCATCTAACACGCATCCTGATCAATAGAGGAAGCAGCTTCAACCTCATTTCTGAGGACACGGTTAGGAAGATGGGCATCAACTCATCCCACATCAAGCCGAGCACTACCACATTTAAAGGTGTCATCCCAGGCATTGAAGCCCGCTGTACCAGAACGGTCACCCTGGAGGTAGTCTTCGGCTCGCCCGAAAACTTTAGAAGCGAGGAGTTAATCTTTGACATCGTCCCCTTCCGAAGTGGATACTGTCAGTTCTAAATCCGGCATATCTCGTAGTACGGGGTTCGAACTGTGGATCTTAGATTGATGGTAACATGGACATAATATTTTACCCAGGTTCGAGCTCTCTCGAAGAGATAATACCCTATGTCCTCCTTTTGATTGTATTCATATGGGGTATAGTACAGAGTACATGTATCTACCACGAGATTGTTCTAATGAATAAGAGTTGCATCCTCATCTATCGACTAGCCTAGCCTCGGCTTACATAATGTACCAGATGCGTAGGATAACAAGAGTCGTAGTCGGATACGTCGATGGATAGGAGTCCTTGTCTTGATCACCAAGTCTTGTGGAATCTTCCTCATATATGTCATGGTATGCCCGGAGTGGCCCATTGGTGAACCGCCATGGGGGTCCTCGGCCCGATCCACCTGGTCGGGAGACGACGTGGTGATTACCCCTAGTCCAGGACACTGTTAGTAGCCCCCTGGACCGATCTTCAAGTTGGGAACACTCCTCGACTCTTTTGAACTGTTCTTCATCTTTGGCCATCGGTCTTGGAAACCGGTTCAAGAAATCTTCCCATCTTCGATTATGAGAATTGCCGAGCTAAATCCGAAGAGTTCACACGTTGGGAAACTGAGGATCCCTTTATGCCTTCGGCCTTTATCAGTGCCTTGTTATTTTTTACGCCACACCTTGGGTTTGAAGTGTTTCCCATGCGGCGGTGTCCTGTTGTGTCTGAGCTACAACGCCGCACTGCATCCAAGGTGTCTTCTTGCGTTCGAGCTACAACACCAGAGTGCATCTCAGGTGTCCTTTTGCAGTCGAGCTCCAACGCTAGTTGGCATCCGAGGTGTCATAGATTACCTCGGTCTTGAAAAACTCTAAAGGAGTTCAGCCAAGCTTAATGCCGGAAATGCCCTCTATGGATCCAGCTACTTGCATCCGAGCTTTATGCCGGACTGCTTCCGAGGTGGTGCCCCATCTTGGTCTTGGGTTAATTTTTTGTGGATAAATTTTCTCTAAATGTGCAATTTATTCTCTGCCCAGATATATAGCCAGTAGCCCCCGAGACTTAGGTTGGGTGAGGCAGACCAACCTGAGGATCGAATCTCCTTGGGAGTTGTTCCATGTATTGAATGTGTTTTGACAACACCAAGGTGCAACTCGGTAGGAGAGATGTCAAACTCTGGGTCAGAAAATATTTCCCGAGCAAAACGATCATGCAGAACACCTCGATCAAGAGGATGTCCGACCTCCTGAAAGGAAAACATAAAATAGGTTAAAAGTGTTATAAGCTCTAAAAACCAAAAACTTGTGCGAAAACTTTACGTCTGAAGTAACTCAAGTTTTTTGCTGCAAATCCGAATATTGGTCTTATAATTAGTGTGTGCTTCTGTCGTGCTTTAACATGACACATACGATCTCAAGACTTTAAGCGAGTCATCCTTCAGCTTCAACCTCCTATCCCGAAGGTGGAGTGCTTCTCGGGCCAGATTAGCAAACTAAACTCGAGCGGCTTTAGAGAGAAACCAGACCATCTGACTATTGACCTTACACTCGAGTCAAAAAAGGAGTCGTAGAAAAATACTTTGCAAAGACTTAGAAGATAAAATTTATTATAAAATGGCTCATACATTTAAGAGCCCCCGAATAACTTGGGTAAAAGAAGTGTTTTGACAAACTCAGTTTTTAGCAAACAACTTTTTGTTTAACAAAAATTTAATGTTTGGTCGAACCAAACAAGAATTAAAGTTTTAAAAATACTGAGCATGGAAGCGACTTAGTTGGTTAATGTGCTTGGTGTTGTTCATGAGGTTCGGGCTTGTGGCAGGACGAAGACATAGTCCTCGGCCTAGCCGAGGTCCCAACCCCCAAGTCCGAGGTGACTGATGTCTACTACACAACCTTCTTCTTGTAGACGTTGTTGAGCCTCCAATTTCAGAGGTTTGTAGGACAGTAGCAAATTTCCCTCAAGTGGATGACCTAAGGTTTATTAATCCGTGGGAGGCGTAGGATGAAGATGGTCCCTCTCAAACAGCCCTGCAACCAAATAACAAAAAGTCTCTTGTGTCCCCAACACACCCAATACAATGGTAAATTGTATAGGTGCACTAGTTCGGCAAAGAGATGGTGATACAAGTGAAATATGGATGGTAGATATAGGTTTTTGTAATCTGAAAATATAAAAACAGCAAGGTAACTAGTGATAAAAGTGAGCGTAAACAGTATTGCAATGGTAGGAAACAAGGCCTATGGTTCATACTTTCACTAGCGCAAGTTCTGTCAACAATAATAACATAACTGGATCATATAACTATCCCTCAACATGCAACAAAGAGTCACTCCAAAGTCACTAATAGCGGAGAAGAAATGAAGAGACTATGGTAGGGTACGAAACCACCTCAAAGTTATTCTTTCTGCTCGATCTATTCAAGAGTCCGTAGTAAAATAACATGAAGCTATTCTTTCGGTTTAATCTATCATAGAATTCATACTAGAATAACACCTTAAGACACAAATCAACCAAAACCCTAATGTCACCTAGATACTCCATTGTCACCTCAAGTATCCGTGGGCATGATTATACGATATGCATCACACAATCTCAGATTCATCTATTCAACCAACACAAAGTACTTCAAAGAGTGCCCCAAAGTTTCTACCAGAGAGTCAAGACGAAAACATGTGCCAACCCCTATGCATAAGTTCATTGAACCCACAAGTTGATCACCAAAACATACATCAAGTAGATGACGTGAATATCCCATTGTCACCACAGATAAGCACGACAAGACATACATTAAGTCTTCTCAAATCCTTAAAGACTCAATCCAATAAGATAGCTTCAATAGGAAAACTCAATCCATTACAAGAGAGTAGAGGGGGAGAAACATCATAAGATCCAACTATAATAGCAAAGCTCGCCATACATTAAGATCGTATCACCTAAAGAACATGAGAGAGAGATCAAACACATAGCTACAGGTACATACCCTCAGCCCCGAGGGTGAACTACTCCCTCCTCGTCATGGAGAGCGCAGGGATGATGAAGATGGCCACCGCTGAGGGAACCCCCCTCCGGCAGGGTGCCGGAATGGGCTCCCAAGAGGTTTTTGGTGGCTACAGAGGCTTGCGGTGGCGGAACTCCCGATCTATCTTGTTCCTCGAAGGTTTTAGGGTTTATGGAGCTATATAGGCGAAAGAAGTCAGTCAGGGGAGCCTCGAGGGGCCCACGAGGGTGGAGGGCGCGCCCAGCTGGGGGGGGGGGGCGCCCCCTGCCTCGTGGCCTCCTCCAAGCTTCCCTGACTTCAGCTCCACGTCTCCTGGATCACGTTCGTTCCAAAAATCACGCTCCCGAAGGTTTCATTCCATTTGGACTCCGTTTGATATTCCTTTTCTTCGGAACACTGAAATAGGCAAGAAAACAGCAATTTGGGCTGGGCCTCCAGTTAATAGGTTAGTCCCAAAAATAATATAAAAGTTCTTAGTAAAGCCCATAAATATCCAAACCAGATAATATAATAGCATGAATGCTTCATAAATTATAGATACGTTGGAGTGATAACCCACAAGTATAGGGGATCGCAACAGTTTTCGAGGGTAGAGTATTCAACCCAAATTTATTGATTCGACACAAGGGAAGCCAAAGAATATTCTCAAGTATTAACAGTTGAGTTGTCAATTCAACCACACCTCGATAACTTCGTATCTGCAGCAAAGTAGTATGGTAGTAATGGTAATAGTGGCAAAATTAAAGATAGCAGTTTTGTAGTAATTGTAACAGTAACAACGGAAAAGTAATTAAGCAAAGCACAATATGTGAAAAGCTCGTAGGCATTGGATCAGTGATGGATAATTATGTCGGATGCGATTCCTCGTGTAATAGTTATAACATAGGGTGACACAGAACTAGCTCCAATTCATCAATGTAATGTAGGCATGTATTCCGAATATAGTCATACGTACTTATGGAAAAGAACTTGCATGACATCTTTTGTCCTACCCTCCCATGGCAGCGGGGTCCTAATGAAAACTAAGGGATATTAAGGCCTCCTTTTAATAGAGATCTGGACCAAAGCATTAGCACTTAGTTAATACATGAACTCCTCAAACTACGGTCATCACCGAGAAGTATCCCGATTATTGTCACTTCGGGGTTGTCGGATCATAACACATAATAGGTGACTATAGACCTGCAAGATGAGATCAAGGGCTCACATATATTCATCAAAACATAATAGGTTCAGATCTGAAATCATGGCACTCGGGCCCTAGTGACAAGCATTAAGAATAGCAAAGTCATAGCAACATCAATCTCAGAACATAGTGGATACTAGGGATCAAACCCTAACAAAACTAACTTGATTACATGGTAAATCTCATCCAACCCATCACCGTCCAGCAAGACTACGATGGAATTACTCATGCACGGCGGTGAGCATCATGAAATTGGTGATGGAGGATGGTTGATGATGACGACTGAGGGAGTCCTGGATTAGGGGGTCCTCGGACAGCTGGACTATGTACTTTGGCTGGACTGTTGGACTATGAAGATACAAGATTGAAGACTTCGTCCCGTGTCCGGGTTGGACTCTCCTTTGCATGGAAGGCAAGCTTGGCAATCCGGATATGTAGATCTCCTTCTCTGTAACCGACTCTGTGTAACCCTAGCCCCCTCCGGTGTCTATATAAACCGGAGGTTTAGTCCGTAGAACAACAACAATCATAATCATAGGCTAGCTTCTAGGGTTTAGCCTCTACGATCTCGTGGTAGATCAACTCTTGTAATACTCATATCATCAAGATCAATCACGTAGGAAGTAGGGTATTACCTCCATCGAGAGGGCCCAAACCTGGCTAAACATTGTGTCCCCCGCCTCCTCTTACCATTAGCCTTAGACGCACAGTTCGGGACCCCCTACCCGAGATCCGCCAGTTTTGACACCAACATTGGTGCTTTCATTGAGAGTTCCACTGTGTCATCATGATAAGGCTTGATGTCTCCTTCAATCATCGGTAATGATGCGGTCCAGGGTGAGGTTTTCCTCCCCGGATAGATCTTCGTATTCGGCGGCTTCGTATTGCGTGCCAACTCGCTTGGCCATCTGTAGCAGATCGATAGCTACACCCCTGGCCATCAGGTCAGGTTTGGAAACTTGAACCACACTGCCGACATCCATGGAGACTTGATCTTTGACGGATTCGAGCCCATGTAAGGAGTGCCGAACAATCACGACGAGCATGACTATGATCTGCCATCGGACGGTGTTCGGGAGATCACACCTGCGGCTGCCCCGGCCCTTAATCCAGAGCAGGTCGTGCCATCTGACGACGGGTGGATGGACCCTGTCGCGGAGGCCGCACACCCATCGGCGATAGAGCCGAACACAGACTTCACCTCCAAAGAGATCTGTGTCATCGGACCCTCGTACTTGTCTCCGGCCATAGGTTTCGAACCACGCGCATGCGTGCCTATCGAATATGATGTGGCGCAGCTCAAGGAGTTTACCCCCACCGGATATCTTTCAGCTCTCTCCCTTGGGCAACGTGCTAAATTCATTGAAATCTCTCCCTCTGTCAGGAGACTCTTGGTCGAACTATGTTCGGCTCGAGTGGGAAGCGGACAATGAAGGAATTTGTTCCCCACCCACCACCCACATAATAGACACTGTTAATGACTTAACCGACATGCTTGACTTCGACACCAAAGACATCAACGGTATGGACGACGATGCTGGAGATGAACAGGAACCACCGCCCACGGGGCGCTAACAGCCACCTCATCATACGATATATACATGGTGGATACACCCAAAGAAAACAACGGCGAGGAATGGAAGGATGCAACGGAGGATAATCCCCTCGAGCAGAAACCAAAGCGACGACGTAGGTGCTGCTCTAAATCCCGCCACAGTAAAAACAGCGATAACAGCGCAAGAAAGAATAACACACAGGTTGACTCCAAAGGAAACGACGACCCCATGGACCCAGCGATGGAGCAGGATGAGCCAGGGGACGGTGAACATAGTCCGGAGCCGATGTCCGATGACGGCGATCCCGAGGGTAAAACTCATCAACCTATCTCCGGAGAGGAGAACAGTCCGGACGACGATGCACTCATCATCCCGGAAAACCACTTGGAACAAGAGAACCTCCATAGTAGGCTTATTGCCACCGCGAGGAGCTTGAAGAAGCAGAAGCAAAGGCTTAAGGCCATGCAGGACACACTCACACTACAAAAAAAAAGAAACATCCGTGAAATTTTGGGCCGAACGAAAATATTTTCTGTCATACATATGACACTTCTATGACAACAATTGTGACAAAACCTGGTATCATCATAGATGTGGTGGGCTCCTACTTCTATGACAAAAAATCATGAAAGAAAATGGGCTTTTCGTACTGGGCGGGCCAGAGACGCAGCTGCATGACATTCTTTGGGCCGTCCATGACGAAAAAACCATGGTAGAAGCGAGGGCGAGGAAAATTTCGGGGAGTTCCCGGTTATGGTAGGTGGTCGGGGGCCGAGCGATGCGCGTTTCTCTCGTACACGTACGCACGTGTGTGCGAGGTGTTGGCTCTAACTGAACCCGAGCAAGGCGTTAGGCTCTAACTGAACCCGAGCGATTGCACTGCAGGCTACGCGTTACTGAACCCGAGCGATCGATCGATGGCTGTTAACTGAACCCAATCGAGCGATTCCTTCACTACTGCTGCTAACTGAAGCTGATCAATGCTGCCTCTCTGGATGAACAGTGAGAGTTGCAGGTGGTTTTGATGAACAGTGAGCGGTGGGAGTGGATGAACAAGACCCGTGGCGTTGCCTCTGGATGAACAGGACCCTGATCGATCGAGCCGGTTGGGGCTGGATGAATAGGACCCCGTGGAGGGCTGGATGAATAGGACGACCCCATGGAGGGTTGGTTGAATAGTAGACGGTGGAGGGGTGGATGAACAGTAGCCCGCGGAGGGGTGGTTGAATAGGAGCCCATGGAGAGGGGTGGTTGAACAGTAGCCGGTGGAGTAGCGCACGGTGGAGGCTGGATGAACATGAGCCCGTGGATGAATAGTCATAGGTGGAGGCTGGAGGAGGTCGACGATGGATGAACAGTAGCCCGTGGAGGCTGGAGGAGGTCGACGGTGGAGATGACCAGTATCCCGTGGAGTCCCGTTTTGCGGTACGCCACACCCCTTCCGATTCACAGGACCCCCGTTTTGACCGTAGCGCTCCAACACAAGCCCGTTTTGTCCGTTATGCGGTATGCCACACCCCTCCTGATCAACAGGACCCCGTTTCGACCGTAGGAGGTCTGTTTCCTCCGTTTTGCGGTACGCCAGACCCCTCCCGATGAACAGGATCCCATTTTGGATGTGGCCGGTCGAACACAAGGTCGTTTCCTCCGTTCTGCGGGACGCCAGGCCTTGTTTCCATCGCCTATTCTTTCCAAGCCCTCCCGATGAACACGACGATGCATTCCATTCCAACCCAGCCGGTTGGCTGCCCATGATCATGATGATGATGTTATTTCTCCGTTCCGACCCAGCCATGTACACGGGCCCTGGCCGTACGTATATACGCGCGAGTAGGCATTCGAGACCCCGCCCGTATGTACGTACGTGGCCGTATTTTCTTTCTTGCACCCTGCCCGCTGTACGTACATGTACATGCTACGTGCGCGCCTCTACTACGACACGTGCGCGCCTCTACATCCACCAGTAAGTACGTACATGTTCGCGACCATAATGACAACGCTACGTAAGCTTCGACTAGGTGGGTCCCGACTGTCAGGCACTTCCTTACGTGCGAAGATGTAGCTGGTGGGTCCCAGCAGTCAGGGGGGAGAATCGTTTTTTTTCAGACGCACTTCCTTGTGTGCGAAGATGTAGCTGGTGGGTCCTAGCAGTCAGGGGGGCGAATCATTTTTTTTGCCCGGACGCACTTCCTTGCATGCGAAGATGTAGCTGGTGGGTCCCAGCAGTCAAGGGGGCGAGTCGTTTTTTTTGCCCAGACGCACTTCCTTACGTGCGAAGATGTAGCTGGTGGGTCCCAGCAGTCAGGAGGAAACATTTTTTCGCGAAATACAATGGCCCGTCCAGTGGGTCCCAGCTGTCAGGTGGAGGAATCATTATTTTCTGGTAATAAGGAGGCACTTCCTTGCTGTGGCCGTGGACCCAGCTGTCAGCCTCTCGACGTACAGTCCACGTCCGATGGAAGTCGTTCCTTGACCATGTTGACCAGGCTGTGCCGAGAGAACCATGGCAGTGGACGACGGTGAGGCCTAGGAAGGGGACGACCCGGAGCCGGGGAAGACGCGGCAGTGGAAGCCCGCGCAGAGAGGAGTACGAGGGTTCACTGGTTCGGCTGCGGTGTGAGGCTGCCGTCGCCGCAGGGCCTGGCCAGCGGTGGGAATAGTAGGGGGCGGTGCGACCTCCACGGCAGCACAGCTGGCCACGGGAGGCAGGAGCATGCGGCACGACAGGCGCTGCTTTGGGCGGCTGGAGCAAGAAGACCAGAGGTTGAAGAAGCACTACAGCCGTTGGATGGACATCGTACGATCACTTGAGCTAGAATCGTTCATATTGACTAAGTTGACAAAGCCCTCAGTCCCCGTCAACTTAGTTGGCCCACAAGTCATCCTCCCACTATGGTGGGTCCCAGCTAGCATGGGGTATTCATTTTTTGTGAGTAATAAGGAGGCACTTCCTTGCGTGCGAAGATATAGCTGGTGGATCTGACATGTCAGTGGGGGGAACATTTTTTTTCGTGAAATACAGAGACCCTTCCGGTGGGTCCCAGCTATCAGGTGGAGGAATCATTATTTTGCGCGTCATAAGGAGGCATTTCCTTGTGTGCGGTCATGGACCCAGCTGTCAGCCTCTCCACGTATAGTCCACGGCTGATGGATGTTGTTCGTTGACCACATGGACCAGGCCACGCCGAGAGCACCATGGCGGTGGACGACGGTGAGGCCTAAGAAGGGAACGACACGGAGCCCAGGAAGACTCGGAAATGGTTGCCCACGCAGTGGGGAGTACGAGGGTTTACTGGTTCGGCTACCGTCGCCGGAAAATAACAGGAGGTGTGGGTGAGTAGAGGAATGGCCTGGCCAGCAATGAAGTAGGGTGGGGCGGTGCGGCCTGTGCGGCAGCACAGCCGGCCACGGGAGGCGGGAGCAGGAAGTCCCATCGGAGCTGGTTTGGGCGGTTTGAGCAAGAAGATCAAATATTGAAGAAGCAGCACGGCCGTTGGATTAACATCCAATAGTCACTGCTGCTAGAATCGTTTGTGGACTAAGTTGACAAAGCCAAAGTACACGTCAACCTAGTAGACCCACAAGTCAGCCTCCAAATTTGTCCCAAACAACATACAACCCGAAATTTCTAGCCAGATTCAAATTAATTTTAAATCTAAATATACCTTAATTTAAATTCAATGAAATTTTACCCGCACAAAAACAATGAAATTTAAACTATCAAAATCCGAAAGAAAACAGTATTTTGGAACTAATTCCCTATTTGTTGTATTTTTTCAATTTACAACCCATTTATTATTACTTATAGCCCATTTCTTATTACTTATAGCCCATTTTCTGGGCAACATGCATCCCTCCTCGTCTTGAAAGATTTCCGGCCCAGCAGGGCCTAGAAAAGCAAGTAGGCCTATGTTGGTTATTATGCAAAAAACAAAATAGCTGGCTAGCCATTTTTTAGAAAGGAAAAAAACAAACTGGGCTGGTCATGTGCTAAACATATGAAATAAAAGCCTGGGCTAGACGGGCCATGGGTCCCGCACAACCCAGTTGATACCCTTCTCCGTCCCGAAAAAACAAAATTACTGCGCGCGCTGCTGGGTCCCTACTGTCATCCTCACCATGTACAGTCATCGCCTTATTCCTCTCGGTTGTTGACCATGTTGACAACACCGGAGGGCGGCGCCACGGCAAACGAACCAAGGAGGAGGACGATGGTGAGGCCTCAGACGGGAACGAACAGGAGCTGGGGAAGATCACAGCCAGCCGTGGGAGGCGGGAGTAGGCGGCCCCGCCGGCGCTGGTTTGGATTTGGCGGCTCGAGGAAAAAGAGGCAGAAGAAACGCGACAGACGTTGAATGTCAATCCAACGGTCAAGGTTGGCACAATCATTTGTTGACTAAGCGGACACCAAGTAGCACACTTTTTTATATATAGGAAGAAAACTGCGAGGAAAATGCGTTCGTTTGCCGTCCTCCTCACAGGGAACGTTCGCCACATAGGTGACTAGCGCCCTTGGTTTTCAACTAAGAGGTCTTGGGTTCGAGTCCCAGGAACTCTCAATTTTGTCCTCCTTCCTTCCTCGCAAAAAAAGGGAAATAAAATCAAAGACTTGGGAAGGCGTACAGAACAAGCTAGTGTACCAGTAAAGAGACGTTGCCGAGTTTTAGAAAAAAGAGAGATGTGCTCTTGAAGCTGGTTCGAATTCAAACCTAGACTATGACTATATATGGTGCTATGCTACTCCGCAAGTAATCAAACTGACATATCCAACATTCGCTTCTCCTCTTCTCTACTTACTTTGCCTAGCATCAGAAGCTCTGGCTGCATCAACCATGTCCGTTGGCTGCTCGTCCACCTACTCTTCAGCAGGCAACAACCAGATATGCGCCAAGTCGCCACCTGTACCATCACTTGTGGGTCTCATCACACCCCCGCCGGCACGTGCACCGCAGCCGATTGCTCATGGCAACCCACTGCCGTTGGTGTGGTGCCACTGCTGCAAATCACGCAGAGTCATCCGTCGCGTCTCAACCACAATCCTTAACCCTGGCCGAGTCTTCTACAAATGCCCAAATCATGGGGTAATAATATGTTTAAGTGTTGTTCTGCTGCTTTCAGTTGCTGATTTTTTTAATAGTTTGGTTGATGATCTTCCAATTTGATTCGTGCAGAAAAGGGAAGATTCATGTTATTTGTATTCCTAGGAAGTTGCTGATGTGGGGGAATGCAACTACGCTGATTATTTGGTTAGCCGAGGAATCCCAATACCAGCAGGTTGGGGTGTTGGACAAGTAACTGAAGGAACGGTAGAAGAGGAAGATGTAGAGCAGGAGGTTAAAGATGCAGTTCCTTTGAGCATGGCCAAGCAACAGCTGATGAACGGCCTTGACAGCAATGAGGAGATGAAAGAGCTTGTGAAGATAATGGGCAAAATCAATGTGCTCTGTAGGATGATTGTCTCTTTATTTGCAGTGTATGTAGCACTCGTGATGTATTCAGTGGCTACGACATGAGCACTTTGCTAAAACTAGTAATGAATGAAACCTGGGTAGGAGGTTGGGCGTAGTGTTGTGAACATCTAATGATTTCTATTAAGGAAAATCAGGGGGTATCCCCTTTTGCTCATAAATAAATAAATAGCAGAGGCCCTGTTGGGTCAGCTTTGTTCTCATTCGAAGACGTCGAGCAAACTGCAGTCCAACAACAAACTATGTCGTCATGTTTTAGTTATCATACAATCACCAAACACAAATCAGCAAAATACTAAACAACATGTTCATCAGGTTTCAGTTGTCATAGCAAACACAATTTCACATAGTAGATAAAAAAACGTCTTCTGACAGGCAAATACGACAAAAGCAATGTAATCATCATCCGCAGCAGCAGTGTCAACATCTTCGCCATGTATATCAGTTTGAATCGTAATTACCCATGCTGTCAATCTTCTTCTTCATCCTCAATGTCCTCGAACGTTGGCTTCTTATTTATCAACTCTTGTATGTCCACAACACGGCAGGCAATCTTTTCGCCGGCGTCATTGACGTGATGGTTCTCAAAGATATTAGCAACATCTATGTTATCTTGTACATCAGTAGCAGTGTAAGCATCATCTTGTTGTGCAACTTCATTAAACGAATTTCTCTGCTCAAACCTTTGCAATACTCTCTAGTCATCGCTACGTGCAAATGTGTCTTCCAAGAAAAATATCTGTGTTGCTTTATTTGCCAAAATAAAAGGCTTGTTGGTCTGGTATGCCGCCTTGACATTGATGGATTTGAAAATAGGTTATATCAACGACAGCACAACAGAACCACACATCGATGATCCTCGAAACTGGAGATATACTGCAACTGAACAATGTCTATTATGTTAGCATACATTTCAGTTGTCTCTTTGTCATGCGTATCCGTGCTCATGATGGCACTCTTTTGTGTCTTCCTGCCTTCATCTCGTGCAAGGGTGTTGTAGCGCACATCTCCAACAACGCAAGATTCATAATGTCTTACCCGAGTATCAGGACCCTTTGCTAGTGAGTAAAGGGCATCATCAACTGCCTGCCCATCCTCCCGCATCTTCTTAACCCATGGTTAGAAAATAGACAAGATGATCATCTTATGTACTCAATATATTAAAAAAACTGATAGTGCACTTCAAAAGCTTACATGGTTCTTGAACCATTTCGCAAATCCTGCCATAACCAGTTTGTCAATGTTTCTTGGATTTAGCGGCAGTAACTCCTCTTTGTAGATGTTGCATAACATAGTGATCGCGTCACACATCTAAATATATAAGAATGTGCTGCAAGTTTAGTAGATTATGATGTATAAGCAGCAGTACTGCACTTACTTGATATAAGGTAGTATTTGAGGACAATTATTCAACACATACCAAACCATTTTTTCCAAATCTTTAGCTTTGTCCTCTTGTCGACTCTTCCCCGTAACTCGAACAGAATAATCGAAAACATTGAGCCTGGGATTGTCTTCACCCAACTCTTTGCTAAGCTGATCAGCTGTTTCAATGTATTTTGAGCAGAATGTCAATGCTTCTGTAGCAATGTAGGCCTCTGCAATGGAACTCTCGGGTCTAGCTCTGTTCCTAACATAGCCCTTGAAAGTGCCTAGCCGCCTTTCAATAGGGTACATCCAGCCATACTGTGCTGGACCTTTAAGTAGTGCCTCATCAGGTAGATGAACAGCCATATGCCCCATCACATCAAAGAAGGCTGGAGGATATATCTTTTCAAGGTCGCATAGGATAGTTGGTATCTTGTCTCTAAGACGCTCCAAAGCATCTATCCTGATATTTCTACTACAGAGTTCCCTGAAGAATTGTCCCAACTCTGCAACTGCTCTGTATAAGTCATGGCGGCCCAATCCTCTAAGGATAACAGGTAAAACCCTTTGAAGTAGGATGTGGCAGTCATGAGTTTTCAACCCTTGTACCTTGTTTCCATCTGCACTGACTGTCCTTTCAGGGTTGAAAGAAAATCCATGTGGGAATCTCACACGTGACAGGACCTCGCAGAATTCTTTTCTTTTTACCTTGTCCAAGACATACATAGCTGGTGCCATATCCCGTGGTTTACCTTCATCTTGCACCTGGAAATCCTTTCTAATACCCAGGTGTGTCAAATCAATCCTAGATTTTAAGGTATCTTTCGTCTTGCCTTCAATATTAAGAAGTGTGCCGATAATGCTGTCACATATATTTTTCTCGATGTGCATCACATCAAGATTATGCCGCAGATCCAAATCTTTCCAATACTTCAAGTCCCACAAAGTGGACCTGTGGGTAAACAATAATATCTCTTCTGCCCTACAACGCTTCCTTTTCCCGCTACCATTACCAGGATGGTTTCTTGGTGTAATATGCCTGACCTTCTCTAATTCCACTTGCAACTCATCGGCGGTGAGCCTCTTTGGCGCATCACGGTTTTCATGCTTTGCATTGAACACATGTCTTCGGTATTTTCGAGGATGTGGCTTGTCCTTGGCAAGGAAACGACGGTGTCCAATGTAACAGATCTTACTAAGTATTGCGTATGACAGCAGATTCCTGTCACAGCGAACACATGCATTATAACCATGTGTCGTTTGCCCTGACATAGTGCCCAAAGACGGATAATCATGGATGCACCAAATGATAACAGCACGCAGAAAGAAATCAGCTGGTGGGCTGCTATATAGGTCTCGAGTGAGAACACCCTTCCATAGCTGTTGAAGTTCCTCCACAAGAGGCTCCATGAACAAATCAAAATCCTTTCCAAGACTTTTTGGACCTGGGATGAGCAAGGCCATCGTGTAGTTTGATTTTTTGGTGCAGACATTTGGAGGCATGTTGTAAGGGATAACAAGCACTGGCCACATGCTATATGTGGAGCTCTGGTGGCGAAATGGGTTAAATCCATCTAAAGCTAAGCCAAGTCTAATGTTTCTCGGGTCAGCAGCAAACTTTTTGTGTTTATCATTGAACCTTTTCCACTCACTACCATGAGATGGATGGCTCATTACATTATGATCTCTGTACTCCTAGTTCCTAGAATGCCACAGTACATACTCTCTTGTTTCAGCATCATGGAACAACCTCTGCAATCTTGGTGTAATTGAAAATGTCTCGGAACATTATGAGGAATCCTCTTCACAGCATCACCATCTTCCATCTTGATGATTTGCATTTCGGGCATTCACTTAAGTTGGCATAATCCTTCCGGAACAGAACACAATTATTCTTACAAACATGGATCGTATCATATCCAATTCCAACTGCACGAAGGAAATTCTTCATTTTACTATAGGTGTGTGGCAGCTCAGACGCATTTGGGAAATATTTGCGGAAAGCAGCCAACATCGAATCGAATGATTTGTTGGTCATCCACTCAGATGTCTTCACCTGAAGAAAGGTGACCACAGCTGAGAATACTGACAGCTTATTTCCTGGGGTGACAGCAACATTGCATTGTTCCAACATGCGGGCCCACCGTTTTTTTTTGCAGGTGAAAGTTCACGGAATGCACAAGCATTTCGTAGCACTGTTTCAATGTTGGTCAAACTCACTGGCTCCGCCACCACCACCTCCTCCTCCTCTTCCACCTGAGCATCAGGCAGATCAAGATGGTGATCTGTTGCTTCCACGTAGTCAATAACATTGACGTTCACAGCTTCACCATGATGAACCCACCTAGTATATGTGACCGACATCCCATACAAGTGTAGATGATTTTGCACAGTTGACTGGGGTCTTGTAACTTAATTCATACAACTGCTACACGGGCAGAGCACATCTGATTTCATACCACCGTACTCAGCTCTGATAAAGTTCATGAAGTTTTCAACCCCCTCGACATATGCAGCGGAGAATCTTCGAGCAGAAGTTATCCAAGTCATGTCCATCTGTTAGACATACAAATTAGTTCTTCTACTAGATATTATAGGAAAAACATATATGCTTTTTTATGAAGTCCAGAAAAAAAATACCTAGGTCGATGTCTAAAGCTATGGCAAGATATTTGGACGAGCAGATCTAAGTAACGAAATATATGTAAAGATAATTCAGCAAACAGATTTGAGTGCTAAATTATGGCAGGCTGTTTCAGCAGTCAATAAGGCCGATCAGACAGCCATCAAACTATCGAAGGCCATCGCAGCAACAAAGATCGAGTATAAAATGGTGTAGAGCTATTTCACCTAACAGATTGGCTACTAGACCATGGCAATCTACGTCACAATAAATATATGGCAGGATATTTTAGCAACTAATCGGCCTTGGCATGCCATTTCAGCTAAGCATATTGAGTGCAGAACAGGGCAAGGAAGCTTCTTAAGAAGAGCTTATTGATAGTAAACTACTTCGGCAAACAGTGAGATTAACAGCGTCTATCAGCTAACATTCAGCGCTACACCGACATGAACGGGGCCTCAGTCTAGAATGCTCGTACCGTGGGAGAAGCTGACCGCCGTGCGTCTCCACACGAACGTCGCCAGCAGTGGCGGCGTTGATTGCCATGCGCCTCCACAAGAATGTAACCAGAGGTGGCGGCGCGGCTAGAGGACGGCAGTCTACGAGAGCGTACAATGGGAGCGATAGGATCGCCGTGCGTCCCCTCGACGAACCGCACCACCGATGTATCAGCGCGGCGGGGAGGGCGGCTTTGGCGGAGCGAATGGAGTGGAGGGGGACGGGGGGGAGGGAGGTTTGGGGAATATTATTGGCTAGTTGGCCGATGGCTGGTTGAATCGGATGTGGGGGGAATTTTTGTGCGTGTGTGTGTGGGGGGGGAGGATTTTCGCGCAGTGGGCGGGGGGAGTTTGGCGCATGGTCGGTTTCTCCAAGTGTAGTCCCGCGTGTCAGTGAAGAGGCAAGACGAAGTGCATTCCGTTTGCGTGAGCCGTGTGCAGGACCGAAAGTGTGTGGGGTGCAATGCGACCATGACAGGAGTGCTCTGAGTGTACCACCTTTTTTCCTTTTATGCTTCGCCCCCTCAAAAAAATGTTGCTTCACGCGGTCCATCGATACTACTACTAGTAATCTGGCAATCCCGACTAAAATGGCGCGGCCGGGTCTTTTCCCGCGCGATATGCTGGGAGGTTGGCTTAGTTGGGTTTTTTAGGACGAGTAATGCTACACCTACGTAATCCCAGTTACGTAATTAATGTAATGTGAAACGTGTGAGCTATTGATTGTAGATTGGGGGAGGGAGGGGCCCACCACCATGAAAATCAAGGGAGGAGAGAGAGAGGCAATTTACGTTAACCCTTCCGTAGGTTCCCGTAGATGTAGAAAGATGTGATATGCGTGAATGTGTAGTGGATGTACTATTGGAGTGCCTAAGATAATTTGTGTATGCATAGACCCTATGTGTTTATTTTACTTCGCATGTTAGATTTGTCTCGGTTCAATAAAAAGCAGAGTTGGTAATGATGGTGTGCCTGTCATCCTGCAATATAGGCTGTCCGATCTATATCTAACGGATAGGAAGGAAACTATGACAATTTACCCGCACTCCTCTCCACATTTGTAGATAAGGCTTTCCCTCGTTCATCCTTTTCTCCCACAAGATCTTGATCTTTCGTGCAACGGACGGGCATCTTGCTAGTACTCCTACAATATGTATGCTATTGTGAAAGTTCATATACATCAGCCAAGATTAATGCAAACACGGCAGATTTTCATTACATTTCGAACTTTTATAGGACAAAAAAATAAAAGAAACCCAACCCTAAACCTATTCTACGGCAGCGACCGATGTCCTCCATCTGCGATCTCTATGTACGGGGGCGGGGTTCAAGACTCGTGAAGTGAAGGTGCGCTCTCCGGCGAGGAAGAGTAGAACACGGGATACGGACCGGACAGTTGGCACACCATGCCCTGCCCTACTCATCCTCGGAGGAGTACCCGACCTCGGCGGTGCCAGATGTTGGACGACAGCAAGTAGGACGCGTGGCTGACGGTGCTCCTGTCTCGGCCGACAGCGTGGCAACCGCTTGTGCAGTCACGTCCGCATTTGGCTACGCCGCTATTGCGTCGCGAGAGGCGACTTGAGCGAGGGCATCGACCTCGAGCTTCATCCCCGAAGACAAGCTCTCCCGCAGAGCATTCGCACTTGCGGTCATGGCGGATGTGGTGCCAGGTAGGAGGACGATGCTCTATGGTGTGGAGGTTAGCTGGGCATTGCCACTTTAAGTAGCGCATTCCGGTGAGGCCAAGCGTCCGGGTGAGTCATTAAGTCGCCGGAGTTGGTTCCTCGGGCACCGAGCCTCTTAACGACGACATACGAATGGACGACATGAATGCGGGCAGCTGGCGCCGGCAGGGAACGCACCACGTGACGGTGCGAGTGCCGAGAGTTTTGGTGTGCCAGGGTAGTCAGCTGCGGTCGTGGCAACGTTGGAGATGCCCTTTGCTGACGTGCGATCCCCGCATGTCATTGAAAAAGCAAGACGACCTGGCATAGTCTCAGGTCCAGAGGATGCAGTTGGCCGCGCTACACCACTCGGTGGACGCGTCGCGGCGCCCCGTGCATCCTCGACGAGCCGGGTGTTGGGGTGTGTTTGGATTGTGGCCAAAGTGCACCTTACCAAAATTTTGGTCATGACCCAAAGATTGTTCTTTGTTTGGATGGTTGCCATTTTTTTGGTATGCCAATGAACTCTAGCCAACTCTAGTTCATTTTTCTTGCTAATGTCGGCCAAATCATGGGCAATGAATACCTCAACCAAAATTTTGGTCCTGACCCAAAGGTTGGTCTTTGTTTGGATGGTTGCCATTTTTTGGCATGCCAATGAACTCTAGCCAACTCTAGTTCATTTTTCTTGCCAATGTCGGCCAAATCATGGGCAACCAATACCTCAACCAAATTTTTGGCTACCCAATGCTTTGATGGGGCAACCTTGGGCACAAACCAAACATACTGTTGGTCGTGCCACAGCACTAACGCCACCCTCGGCACACTAAAACCGACCGTGTCTAGCAACGATATGAGCATGTCGCTCACCGCGGTCACCGTGTCCAGAGGCGGTGCTGGAGCTGCGCCCCGTTGTTGGCCCCAACGACCCACATGAGGTTGTCGGTGGCGAGGAGGTCGTGGGCCAGCTCCTCCATTGGACTAGTCTGCGCTACTTCGTCCCGACGGGTGTGCCTCACATGTCGGTTTCCTTGTTTTCCTGGCCATATTCGTACGTCAATGCTCCATGTTGCGCATTAGTCCTTTCACTATGTAGGCCAAGCGAGACAACTTATTGTTTATTTGATCCATTCAAGTATAATCATGTGGCATTTGCTTATTTCTCATTCCTCTCCAACCCTCTTCTCCATCGATCATGTCGCTCTCCAGTCGAGTCCATCCTCCCGCATGCCTCATTTGAACATTCCACCGAGTATCATTCGCATGTACCCACCCCAGTCCTCTTTCAATAGATCTCCGGACCCCTAGATGAAATTGAGAGGGAACGAGTGGGGGCACGTGATACCTAAGGCGGATTCAAAATTTTGAACCGGTGATCATAGCATCGGCAAATCATATATGAAGGGTATTCAATGTTTGTTTCGTTTTTGAACGTACAATATACTCCCTCCTATCCTTTCTAGTTTACATATAGGTTTTATGTGTATCTCTACTTTGATCAAGAAGGTATCAACATTCAACAACGCCCAATTAATATTGTTAGATTCGTACGTACTCCTAGATTTGTACTCAAGATGGTTTCGAATTTGACTATTGACAAGATTAATAGTACATGAGATGTATAATGTGAAAATTATATCATTGGAAACTCCTTTCACATACGAATTTGACGGTATGCTTTGTGTAAGTTGCATGTCATATATTATTACTCTAACATTTGGTCAAAGTTAGCCTCGAAAAACACATTAGGCCCTGTATAGTAAATGGAAGGAGGGAGTAGTTGTGGAAGTGGATCCTCTGACGTAGGTATCCCTGCTTACCCTCCCTTTCGGTCACTTACTGGCGGAACCCATTCTTGCTAGGCCTCATTGAGGGAGTCCTGGATAAGGGGGTATCCGGATAGCCAGACTATATACTTTGGACGAACTATTGGACTATGAAGATACAAGATAGAAGGCTTCGTCCCATGTCCGGATGGGACTCTCCTTGGCGTGGAAAGCAAGCTTGGCGATTCAGATATAGATCTCCTTCTCTGTAAACCGACCCTGTGTAACCCTAGCCCCCTCTGGTGTCTATATAAACCGGTGGGTTTAGTCCATAGGACAGAAGAACAATCATACCGTAGGCTAGCATCTAGGGTTTAGCCTCTCTGATCTTGTGGTATATCAACTCTTGTAATACTCATATCATCAAGAGCAATCAAGCAGGAAGTAGGGTATTACCTCCATCGAGAGTGCCCGAACCTGGGTAAACATCGTGTCACCAGCCTCCTGTTACTATTAGCCTTAGACGCACAGTTTGGGACCCCTACCCGAGATCCGCCGGTTTTGACACCAACACCCACATGTTAGTTACTCAATGGGTTCGGCCACGTCAAGGGATCCTCATCCGTAGTATATTGCCTCTGTTTTTATTTACTCCACATAAAACCGAGGGAGTGGTAGTATAATAAATGTCACAGGTGGGGGAGGGGGAGGGACGTCGGTTTGCTCTCAACTACAGTCCCGCAAGCGAGCAAAAACACAAGACGAAGCGCGTTCCATTCGGTGAGCGACGTGGAGGGTCCAGCGTGCTGGGCTGCAGCGCGAATGCGACAAGAGCGATGTACAGTCAGAACTGATTGACCGGTCATCACCGGAACCACTATTCACACTAGAACCTTCGCTGCTCGGCCTCCGCCAGCCACTGCCCTAAAACCACACCAAATCTCCAGCCCATTCCCCCACCTTTCGATCGCCTAGCCCGCATCAAGCGTCCCCTAGTTCGTCGGAAAGCCATGGTGCTCCACAAGATCACTTATTACAAGGTGCTGACACTGGAGCGCCGCACAGAAATCGCGGCGGCGGTCGGCACCACAGACCTCCGTTCCCAAGCTCGCTTTGTGGTGGGCCAATCCCCGAGTTCTTCAGAGCCAAGCTACGAGGAGGAGGAAGCCAATCCAATGTTCATGGCGGAGGTCACAGCGCAGAAGGCCCCGATGGGTATGAGACGATGGACGTCGAATTCGTGCCGGTGTCCGAGTCCCCCATGGTGCAGGCGGACCAGCGGTTCAACATGGCGATACTAAAGGAGGACCGGGAGGCAGAGGCTCAAGTCGACGCAGAGCGCGCGCATGCCGCTGCCATCGAGGCTCTCTTGCAGGTGGAACCGGATGTCGTGGATGTGAACCGAGCGGCGGAGGCTCAACATGAGGCGGAGAGCACGGATGCCGCTGCCATCGAGGCCCTCCTACTGGCGGAACCGGACGTCCTGGACTTGAACCGGGCGGCAGAGGCTTGACTCGATGCAGAGCGCGCAGATGCCGCTCTCATCGACGCCCTCGTGCAGGCGGAACCGGAAATCCTGAACTTGAACCGAGCGGCAGAGGCTCGACTCGACGCGGACCGCGCGGATGCCGCTGCCATCGAGGCCCTCCTGCAGGCGGAACTGGATGTCCTCGACTTTAACCGGGCTGTGCTCTCGTCCGTGCAGAGCGCCCGCACTCTCCTCTTGAACGAGTAGCTGGAGGCCGAGGATAACCACGGTGCAGAGACACACGTCGACATCTACGACTGGTTCGCGCCGGCAGCCAAAGACAACGAGGCCGTCTCTTTCCACGAGCAGTGATAGTTTTTCTTTATGTTGTTGTTTTTACGGATCTTTTGCCGTGTAAAAACATATATTTTTTATGCAAGTCGCCTGACTTCGGTCAGTCTACCATTTCAGGCGGTTGGATAAATATCCTATGTCTCCTAACCCTTCTTTCCTTCTTCCTCACCTCTTCTTCTTCCCCAACAGACCACCGCACGGGCCATACGGATACACCCCAACATGCGGTTGGATAAACATACTCTATGAACGAAAATTATGTGTCAGTGATAGGATGGCTGAGTTTGGTTTGTTCACATGCGACAACACGTGTCAGTGAGGGTGCGTTCCCTTGGTTGGGTTTGCGGCGTGCAGGAGCGACTGTGTGAGGGTGTGGTGCGACCGCGGCGTGGAGGAGTGACCATGTGAGGGTGTGGTGCGACCGCTACAGCCGTGCGCAAGTGTACCTCCTTCTCATTTTGAAAACTTTAGGCAAGCTTGGCAAAAATGTGTGGCCAAGTTTGGCAATGCAAGGCCTAGACCCAAACAGGATAAGTATGTATGTACTAGGAGTACTAGTGTTAAAAAAGAAAGGCTGGGTTTTCCTTTGCGGGATTTAATCGATATAAATCCTCGTTTCACATGTCAATTAATGCGTACTTTTTCTCCAAAGACCAAAGAGCTAACCATCTCACTACTCATCGCTTGATTAATGCAGCGCCATGCAAACCAACCTTCTCACTTCCGCATGCATGCAGGGGATATTAATGTCCTTGGTTGCTAACCCCATCAATTTTTCCTCGATTAGTGTTAGTGGCCCTTTGCAAATTGTAATTTTGATATATTGGCCTTGTGTACAAAAAATGGAGGTAGTATCTATATTTGACATCCTTCCCCTTAACCGTACCACTTGGTTTTGCTCCTGTGTGCTATCTATACAAATCTCAATTATATTGATCTGAAAAATTATAGAATCAAAATTAGTAAAAAGGAGGTGATTTTGCCGCGTAGATGGCGGGGGAGGTTTCTTATTTTTGGAGGACGTTGTCCTGGCAGTTTGCTAACATGCGGTCCCACATGTCAGTGCTTTACCAAGCCGATCCACGTCCCACATGAGGCAGAACGACGGCAGAAGCAACACGTGGTTAAGTTGAAGAAGATGAGGGAGAAGCGGATTCAGCAACGAGTGAAATGATGGTTGCTTCGTCCCTCCAACTTCTTTTTTTAGCATTATTACTTCGTCCCTCCAACTTAACTGCGGGAAAGGTGCACCTTTCTGATTTGACGCCTCATTGCTCATTACTACGCCGGCGCCATGACTGGGGTGCTTCACCCCGGCTGCTCTGCATTGTATTCCGGTATGGCACGTGGACCCGGTAGCTTGATGTCCCACATGTCGACGAAAGGGACTAGAAGATTTATGAAAGCGAGTGCTCCACTCTTATGACAGAGGAGTAGACGACACGACGGCCCAGTGAACTGTCACGTGTACTGTGTAGTACTATAGTTTTACTGTTTCGCACGATCCATCGATACAAACCCAATTAAACAGGAAAGGGTGGGATTTTTCCCGCGCGGTAGATGATACTGGCCATACATTTCAAAGGCAATTTTAATGTATGCAAACTGAATAATTATAAGTAACAATATGATATATAGTAAAAGTAAAAACACATATGATTTATTGTGTTAGAGTGTAGTAGTAGTGCTGTAGCATGCGAGAACGTGTAGAGATGTAGTTTTGGAGCGCCTACAGAGAGAAAAGCGTAATACGGTCACCGAACTTCAGAATAAGCTGATTACGGTCACTATATACGTTTTGTGGTGATTATACGGTCACTTGCTCACGGTTCAGCATCGGATTGCACTCTGCGTGGCGCCATGTTGACTAGTTAAATTGACCATGTTCCTTGTGGGTCCCACCTGTCAGTTCACATAGGGAAAAGGTCAGATAAACACAAATTTATGCAGGCGCGACAAGGCTCCAACCCGTGCACGGGAATCACCTGGTTGTGTATGTGTCTGTCAGGGCCTGATGTGTGCGTGTGCATGTGTAGGTTTAGCACTTGAGCGTGAGAGTGTGTGCTGGTCGTGTGGTGCACTAGTGTGTGCATGCATGCGTGCGTCTGTGCGTGTGAGTGTTGCGTGCGTGCGTGGCTGCGTGTGTACGTGTGAGTGTTGCGTGCATGCGTGAGTGCATGTGTTTGTGTGAGTGTTGCGTGGATGGAGTTCATGTGCATGTGTGCGTGTGTGTATAATCACCACACCAGCTCCTGTGTGTTAAAATAGATGGCTCAGCATACCAATACAAGGCCACCTTGTCCGCTGTGCCCGCGGTCATGACTTCAAACCACCGTCCAAATACTTTGTTGTCGTTTGTTTTCATTCTTACTAGCAAGATGCCCGTGCATTGCACATAACATCAAGATGCATTTGTATGACTTGTTTATCTTGTGAGAGAAAAGGATGAACGAGGGAAGGCCTTATTTGCAAATGTGGAGAGGTGTTTGGGTACCTTTTTGCAAAATTGCCATAGTTTCTTTCCTATCCGTCAGATATAAATTGGACGGCCTATATTGCAGGATGGCAGGCACACCATCATCACCAACTCTGTTTTTATAAGAGTGTATGTAATTTTATGTATTTTATAAGAGTGTAGATGTAGAGTAGATACAAGTCGACAGGTGGGCACGATGGTAGTGAGATAATGTGATGCAACACTAGAGGTGCCATGTGGAGCGTTTAACTGGTCAACTAGTCATGTGATGAGCAAATACAGAGTTGTACGGTGAGCCCGTGACTGTATAATAACCACTAAACGTAAATGGTGACTGTAATGAGTGGATTCTGAAGTCCAATGTACGTATCTTGCTTTCGCTTCAAATACAATGATCGTCATTGCATATATCGCGAGAGAAAGATGAAACATGCGTGAATTTTCTGGGGTCTTACTTTTAGAGGACCTGGAGATAGTTTTGTGTGCATACGTGAAAGGGGCGTACAGGGGGGTATGCGATGGAGAGAGAGATGCTCTTTGTTTCTATTTATTATGACTAACTTTGTATATAGTATAAAAATATACAAATTCACAGTGCGGAATAAATATCATTGTGGGCACCATGCAATGCAAATTAGCGTTCGTACTCCTCCATATAACTTTGTAATGTTGTATATATGTAGAAACTCTAAAATAATTTTTTGGCCACACTTTATTCAAAAGGAATGTTGTATGCGAAATAAAAGTGAAGAGAGGGCTTTTTAGATGAATGGGGTACGTGATGTAACATGTGTGAATGTGTAATTGATGCATTTGGTGGGGCCTAGAGAGGTATGTGTGTGTATTACGTATTCGAGAGAGGCATGGATAGAGGGGCCGACGGAGGGGGGGGTGTTCGGGGCGTGGGAGAGATAGCACAAGAAATGAGAGTGGTCTAGAGAGAGAGAGATGAATATGACGTCACAACGAGAAATTCCATTCCCTTGAGTGTGTATATGCAAGGGGGGAGCGAATAGAGGCACCAGGAGAAATTTTCTGTGTGTGTGGTGTTTGTGTTGGTATGTGTGGGTGTGAGAAGATAATGAGACGTGGGGGCAGAGGGTGTGTCACCGCGTGAGGTCCGGTGGGTCGAGGTGAGGCCCTTCGTTCGGTTTCGTCCTGCGCCACATTGGTCGGCCCGTGACGCATTTATGAAGACCCATGGATGAGTAGTCGTACAAGACAAAGATAGCAGAATTGTGAAGGACTCTGTGTCCATTGACAAAGCCGGCTAGGATTTTTAACCCTTGGTTCTCGGACTAAGTTAACCCCTTTATCTCTGATATTACTATTCATCCAAGCTAACTTTAAGGGGCATCCTATAGAATGCTCTGCTAGAATCATACTCGTCGATTATGAAGAGAGGTGTGAGACAATGCATGAGAGACATGCCTAAAGATAATGTGCGTACATGAGACACGTAGGCAGGTCCATGTATATAGAAAGGGTCGATGGGGATTGTGCGTGTGTATGTTTGCGAGAGGAAGAGTGCTTGTGATAAAGGTTAGTGAAAACAGTTGTAAATGGTTATGAGAGGGAGGGAGGGTTATATCTAGAGCATGTGTTCGAGAAAGACACCTCGGGAGAGAGTGTGTGAGCATGTGTGAGAGACCACCGATGGAGAGTGAAACTACACGTAAAAGACTGTTGTACACATTGATTAAAGATATAAATTGTATCCAAATATTAGGATGGGATCATGATATTTGCAATTCGCGTAAGGAGCGGTCATTGATCCATCAGATATCTAGATTCTATCGAATTTGAGCATGTCTATGTTATTATTCGACACAATTGATCCACATACTTAGTATTTTGAACTCCAGACAATGCATCGCTTTAGCAATCATATATAAACGTGAGTATAGTTCATGTTGTGTGTGTAAAGCACATTATACATATGAAAGTTACACAATGAACATTATAAATAGCTACCTATGAACTAGCATACATTTGAATTCAACTTAAGGTGGTTTAAAAAAATCGAATTCAACATGAAGTCCATTCAATTATTTGAATTTGATATCATGTCATTTGTAAACCATACCTAAATTATGGGGGCACCAATATTTTCTCTGATTTTGTACATAATAGCATATGTAGTCGTGTACAAAATAGATTGAAATTTAGCTCCTCCATTCCAAAATAATCGTAGTTATAGGATTTTCAAGAGTCAAAATTTCAAAAAGAAGCGGACAATTTAATGAGGTTTTCAAACATACAAGGTCAAATATAACGTTGTCTGTTTAGGTCAATCCTCATAGTTCAAGAGTACTCTAAACGTGAATGCTTGTGTTTCAAAATTTCGAACGAAGCGCCAAAAGAGCCTCTACTCGCCCGAAACCGCGTGAGACCAATGTTTGGTAGTACAAGGAAATTACTTTTCTAATAAGTCCGACCCGTGAAACCTACCGGCCCGACGTCCAAAGGTCTAAACCGGGGTAGGTTTGTAGCTTCATCTAGACGCCACGCAACTGCCTCCGAAAAACATTGATACACAATGGATGCCTAAGCACACATGCGCGCGGCCGAAATTGCTCCCGCCCACTATTTTGGACACCTGGGATCACCATCCTACCCCCGACCTGTAGTAGGTCCGAAATTTAAGAGGGGGGCAAAGTTTGTACTTTCCCCAAATTTCAAACAAGCGCGTCCCATCTTCTGTTCAAAAAAGCCAAAAACAACCGCGTCCCAGACTGAAACATGGTTCCCCCCACCCGTTTGATTCCCCATTCATACTTCATGGGCGCCAAAACTACCTCTCCACCAGCCACGAAACCCCGGCGTCCTCCGTCCGCCACCCCATCCCACCCATCAACCGCCTCCCTCCTCCATCACGCTGGAGCCCATACCCAGACGTCATCATCCACCACAACCTCTACCGCAACGCCCTCGACGACTAGTAGTTGAAGCCGAGGCCGAGCCATCCGTACCCGAGCCAGTTCAACCAAGCCATCCTGCGCCTCACCGATGCCGCTCCAACTTCGCCACCCTCCACCGCACCGGAGCTATTCCTGCTACGCCGTCCTTCGCCGCCTCGGATCTGCTTCCCCTCCACCAACATACGGCCATGGCAACACAGTCAACAATTTGGCCATGGGTTCGTCCAAGCCTGCACCCTCCAGAACATCGGTTTCCCCGGTAAAAAGAAGAAGATCGGCGCGACATGTGGAGGTGACCACACTGGCAAGCGAAAAAGGTACTCCTCTTCCCTTATTCGTGCAAATCTTACGTCTCTGCTTGCACGGTATTCATCCCACAGAAGACACTAGTTTAACGCTTCTTCTTGATACTAGATGTTCCTAGTAACTCGTGATGCACAAGGTTTCTCCTCATATACTATTTCACCTTAGCTAGAGGTCCGTCGCCCCCCTGAATTTCAATTTCTGGCCAGTTGATTCCCAGTTAACGGAAGCATTCCCCGGCGTAACAGGCGCTAGTACGCCTATTACGTCGGGGAAGCACCGCCTTGGTGTTTATCTTAGGTACGTGTGCGGCCTAGAGCTACTGGCGCCCGATCTGTAGGTCGGCCGGGATTAAAGGGATGTCCTGGGGGTGCTGCTAAGCATGGCGGTGGTGTGAGGTCAAGGGGAGGGCAGGGCGGCGGAGGCAGGGGTCTGGGCCGGTGGTCGCTGGTGGTTCGAGAAAGATCGTCAACAGTGACTGGCGGGAGATAGACGAAGGCCATCTTCCCGTTCCTTATAGATCAGATGGTTCATTAAAAAAAATCAAATGACCTATTTATTTTCAGTCGATTGTTATCTTAGATATGACCACATGTGGTGGTGTGCTGGAGGAGTACCTACATTTACTATGCTTATATATTACAAAATCATACGGAGTAGAATCTAATTTTGTTTGCCATGCAATGTTGTAGAGCTATCATATGTCTCCTGTCATTTATTTTTCAGCCACCTGCTTTCTGCTACTTTTACAGTGCACTAGTTCTGCACACACTTCACCCATACTTTCACTATTGTATTTTTATGCAAGGGTATTTCAGAGTTTGCCGAAAGAGAAGCAGCAAAGAAAAGAGAGAAGTCGCGCCATCTTTCTTCGTGGGTATGCACGACACGTTATAGCGCTATAAAGGGTGCAGTGTCAGCAGATGGAGACGGTAAACGTAGCTCTGGAGTTGATGACCTTGCTCGCAATGAACCACCATCCCAGGTGCTTGCTTTAACTTCACGGTGTCATATGTGGTTGCATGTTCCATATGGTGTCTAGCTTGTATTCGAAAGGCCGAAGTCGGTCTGATAAGGAAAGATATTTTTTTACGTGAACCACCATCCCGTGAGCACCAGAAGACAAATAGCTAGTAAGGGCACTGGCCGAGCCAGTGACAAGCCCAGCAAAGATAGGCATCACCTGGAAGCCAACTAAAAAGGTGCGATGGTGGCGAAGCAGCCCGCCTCCCACTAGGCTCTCAAGTCCTAGATGATCATGCTCACCAGTCCAGCCAGATGTCTAGCTTGTATTGCTTCCAATTTAGTTAAATTGAATTTGCTTAGCTTACACATTGTACCTTTGAATATGACATGCCTTTCTGTTTTTGGTACATACTAGTACATATGTGTATTGACCATGTTCTTACATCAAACTAATGTTCTTGTGTGTCCCTCATCAATCATTTATGACGAGGCAGGCAGGCAAGGGGACTACTCCTCATTTAAAGAATGCAGCGTCAGCCTCCCGACATGATTCTCAAGAAACAGAAATGCTAGATGAAGATAGTGAACGTAGCTCTGTAGTTGATTACAATGTTTCCCCTACACTAGCATCGCAGGTGCTTGCTCTAACTTCGTAGCGTGATATGTGGTTGCATGTTGCATATGGTGTCTAGATTGTAATTCTTCCAGTCTGGTTAAACTGCATGTGCTAGTCTTCTTAGCTGATACATTATACCTGTTAATGTGACATGCCTTCCTGTATTTAGTACATAGTACATCTGTATATTAAGCATGTCCTTACATAAAACTATTGTTTTTTTATATCCCGCATCAATCAATATGACGAGACACCTTTTGTATATGCAGTGCGATATTAGTTGCATCTTTCATATGATTTATAGCATGGGATGCTTCTAATTTGTTGAAATTCCATTTACGATGGGATGCTTTTAACTTGGCAGAGTCATATTGGTTGCATCTTTCATGCGGTGTCTAGCTTGCATTGCTTTTTATTTGCTGGAATGGTTTCTGCTTAGTTTACACAAACAGTTGTGAACATGCCATGTCGTCCTATTTTTTGTACATATTCCATCCTGGTATCATGTGTTTGCCTTACATCAAAGTAGTGATTGTCAGTATCATGCATGAATTAGTTTTGAAGAGAGAATTTTATTGCTTTTTCTTGTCAGTTTTACTTGACAATTGAAAATCAATAAAGCGCAAGGAAGTTAGCAAGCCAGCGGATAAAGGTGTTCCTTTCGAACGGAGGGCCTCTACAGTTTCTACTCCTCCACACCCCCAAGATGATTTCCAAGACAACACATGCATAGACACTCAACAAAGCTGTGTTTATGATGAGCATGTCTCCCCTAGTGCAGCATCACCGGTTCTCCCTCTAACTTGGCACAGTTATATGTGGTTGCATGTTATGTGTGATGTCTAGCTTGTATTGCTTCTAATTTTGTTGAATTCCATCTGCTTACTTTACACATTATACTTGAATAAGACACGTGTTCTTGTTTCTAGAACATACAATATCTGTCTATCACACCATGTTCTTACATCAAATTACTACTATTGTGTAACCTGCAACAATCACTTATCATAAGACATGTTTGACTTTGGAGTGTGATATAGGTTACATCTTACATTCTTTTCTAGCTTGTACTACTAAATTGTTGAAATGGCACTTATGACGAGTCAGTTTTAACTTGGTAGAGTGATTTTCATTGCATCTTTCATATGGTGTCTAGCTTTCATTGCTTCTAATTTGTTGAATTGCCTTCTCCATAGTTTACACATCATAAGCTATGAATATGCAATGTTGTGAATATGCAATGGCACTAATGATGAGAGACCTCTAACATGGTAGTGTGATCTTATTTGCATCTTGCATATGATTTATTTCTTGTACTGCTTCACATTTGTTTAAACGCCATTTATGATGAGACACTGTTAACTTGGCAGAATGATTTGTAGCATGTTTCATATGGTGTCTACCTTCCATTGCATTGCTTCTAATTTGGTGAAATGTCTTCTTCTTAGTTTACACATCATAGTTCTGGTTATCTCTTCCGTCCTGTTTTTCATACATATTACATCCTCCTATCATGTGGTTGTCTAACATCAAAGTTCAGTTCGTCTGCATCACGCATCAATTTGTTCTGAAGAACTAAATTGTTATTCGTTTTTCTTGTCGGTTTGACTTAACATGGCACAGAGAAAGAGGAAGAAATACAGAATGGCCGGGAATGAGAAGCAGATGAATCCTGCAGATTTTGTTGGTACTCATGGTGCAATAGAAGGTCAAAGTCCAGCGGAAAATTCTACAAACACGGCATCCCATGCTACACGAGCTGCAAAAAAAGCCAAACAGAAACAAATAGCTGCCACCAAACAAGCAGAGACAGCCCTAGTTCTTGCGACACTACCACAGTACTACCAGCTGCAAGACTTACTCGGGCGTCAACTAAGCGAGCATCACGTTCCCAAGCTCCCTTGCCACCTGACACTACTTCCCAAGCACTCTTGACACAAGACGAGTTGGCAATATCAGATGAACCTTGTGTGCTTCAACAGCAAGAAGGTAGTTGCTGGAGTCAAGTTACAGTTGCATGCTTCTTTATATGCAGTCTCATAGTTTGATGTACACTAACACTTCCTATGTTCATTGTTGGACTAGCACCTAGGTGCAAGAGGAAACAAACATTAGGGATATTGCTCGATAGGCTAACTAAATCTAGAGGAGGAAGAATGGAGATCCGTTTTGAGGCAGGTTTAAAAAGGCCACGTGATGCTACAGAGTCAGCCAAGTTAGTATCAGAGGCAGCAGTTGCCGTTAGGTGTCATGTACGTATCCTCCCAACATGGATTCAGTACAGGAATGACAAAGACGAAACCCAGTTCAACAACTTCCTCGACCATTTATCTGTAAGTATGGTTATGTATGGAAACTAGTAATATCGTCTTGCTCTGTCCCATACTTTCTAGGTTGCTGATAATGAGACTCCCATAATTTTCAACAGATGAGGTTCAAGTTGGATAGCCAAGAGGATGCAACCAGACAAGCTTGCACCCATGTTTTCATGTCTGCTCTGCGACAATATTGGTATAACTTGAGGAAAACTCACTTTGAAGGCAAGGCTAAAAGTGAACTTTCCCAAACATCTCAAGTGGAAAATATATCGGATGAAGACTGGAGGGGTCTTGTTAAACACTGGTCTGATCCGAAGTATCAGGTACATTATATATATGTGATCAGATCACATGTTGAAGTCCTATTTACGCATGTGCTACACAAATCTATCTTCTTGTAGGTGAACTGTTAAAAGAACAAGGCCAACCATACGAAAGTGAAATTCCAACAGATGACAGGATCTCGTAGCTATATTGCACACTGCGAGGCTCTTGTAATTAGCTGTTGTTTCACTCTTTTCGCTGTACCATATTATTAGATCTATATTGACTTGTTCGAAATGCAGAGGAAAGCCTGCAAGGACCAAAAAGTACCTGAACCAGATGTTGTGGAAATCTTCAAGGACTGTCACACCAGCAAGAAGAATGGCATGACTACATCAGTCAAAGTCGTTGTTGTAAGTCCTTAATCCTCATGCCTTTTAACTACTACTTACTCTGACTTGTGCCCTGAACTGCCTGGTTTGCAGCCAATGTCTATTACTCTTTTCAATTTTATACACAATTGTCTTAGCATATCATTACACCTTACAAGGTTTAAAAGAGAGGAGTGATGTTCCTTTGATCTTGACCCGTAATCTAGTTCCGTGCTGGACTTGCCCACACAATGTTACAATTGTCTGTTTGTCTATTTTCAGTTGTTTTTTGATATGAATGATGTCATACTATGCTTACCGTATTATAAACTTCATCTCTTTATCCTTAGCCCTCAATACAATGTGAAGAAATAGACAATACATTAGTGATGGTACATGGTCATATGTTTGGAACCTGGTTTTATTATGTACTTTGCAATAAAATACAACTAATATTTTACATGGGTTCACCAGAATAAGTTCTGTATATAGACCAAAGCTATTTTGTTTGGTTTTGTTGCCTCCTTAATATCTTTTGTTCTGGTACTACTAATGTAAAACCTCAAATTTTCAGTGAGCTATGGAAAAAATGGTGGAACCGCCACCTTCTGAATGTGTCGAGACAACTATAAACGCAATGTCAGCTCTTGCTGCAGTGGTTCAGTATTTGTCCACTACAGTGCCAAAAGCACGTTCCTGCGTAATACTGGGTTGGTTGTTAAAGCAATATCGTCCAAACTACCTCATGATCAAGATATGCAAGCTCAAAGCAATGTTGTATCTTCGCTCCAGACACAAGTCCATTCCCTAACAGAGACCCTTTGTCAAACAAGGAGACACATTGTTCGATGTCGTCAAGAGATGCATGGTTTTGAAACCAGACTATCAGACATTTGCTATGTTGTTCAGGAGCCTAGGAGAAATGAAGGCGAGGGTTATGGTGCTCCATCGGACAATACAACATGAAAACGTAACAGTCAGGTCAAATGAACTGAGCTTCTGAACTTCTGGTGGTGCATTTATCTGCTAGACTGTTAAGTTTTATGCCAACCTTCCTTTTGTTATATAGTTGTAATTTGTTTTGGTGCGATACAAAATTTATTCTTAATGTGCAGCCACTGGCTGAAGAAAACAGCAAGCCATTTTTGTATAGTGTAGGGTGTTCCCTGTATTTGCACTGGTGGCAATCTTTGATGCCGAGTGGATGTAATCTGTGCAATCGCCTTAATAGGCTAGCGTTAGTTTTGGCCTTATTTATTTCCTAGTCTTCTTTTTCCCTGGTTTGCTAGTGGACGCAACTACCATGGGCCATATACGGGCTGTAGGATCCATGTGTCTCCTACGGGCTGTTGATAAATGGGCCTCCAATAGGGCCATAAAATCGGTGGTCCTCGGTGTTGGTGTCAAAACCGGCGGATCTCGGGTAGGGTGTCCCGAACTGTGCATCTAAGGCGGATCGTAACAGGAGGCAGGGGACACGATGTTTTACCCAGGTTCGGGCCCTCTCGATGGAGGTAACACCCTACTTCCTACTTGATTGATCTTGATGATATGAGTATTACAAGAGTTGATCTACCACGAGATCGTAGAGGCTAAACCCTAGAAGCTAGCCTATGGTATGATTGTTCTTGTCCTACGGACTAAACCCCCCGGTTTATATAGGCATCGGAGGGGGCTAGGGTTACACAGAGTCAGTTACAGAGAAGGATATCTAACATCCGAATCGCCAAGCTTGCCTTCCACGCAAAGGAGAGTCCCATCCGGACACAGGACGAGGTCTTCAATCTTGTATCTTCATAGTCCAACAGTCCAGCCAAAGTATATAGTCTAGCTGTCCGGATACCCCCTTATCCAGGACTCCCTCAGTAGCCCGTGAACCAGGCTTCAATGACGATGAGTCCGGCGTGCAGATTGTCTTCGGCATTGCAAGGTGGGTTCCATCTCGGAATACTCCAAGCTAAATTTCGAACACATAAGTCGTGTCCGGCTCTGCAAGAAAATTTTCACATACCACCATAGAGAGAACAATAATCCACAAATCTGATCTGCTGACAACTCTTTGTAGCGTGACATCACGCCAAGGCCCGGCCATATTTAAACCGTTTTTTACAACCAGGTACCGCACACATTGTGAGGCAGTTTCCTTGGCACGTCTTGTCTAAGAAGAGATCGTGTCCCCATTATCGCGGGATCCTCATTAATACGGGTACGGGTAACCCCACCACGCCTTTGGCCTGACTCCGTGTCTTTAGGCAAGTCCCGAACGGTTACGCTGGGGACGCTTGATATCTGCCCCCTTTATAGAGGGGTCAAGGACTATACCCTTCTTACCATGCTTGCGCCTTTCTGCCTCTCGAGTTCCAACACCCGAAGCTCAAGATTAGGCACTTTGGATATTCAATCATGTCCGGATCCAACCTTCAAGGTCGGTGGATAACCTCCTCTGTCACAGAGGAGGACATTGCGAAGCTCAGGGAGGCCAGATATTTGACCACTGACATTAAGCACAGGCTTCCCGCCCCTGGGCAGGTCATCCCCACTCCCGAACCCAACGAGAGTGTCGTATTTGTTTCTCACTTCCTCCGAGGCTTGGTCCTTACTCTTGATCCCTTCGTGAGAGGGCTCATGTTCTATTATGGGCTAGATTTTCACGATCTAGCTACGGATTCCATCCTCCACATCTCGTCGTTTATCGTCGTGTGTGAAGCCTTCCTCCACATCACCCCACACTTCGGCCTATGGCTCAAGACCTTCAATGTGAAGCCGAAGGTGATTGACGGGCGACACGCGGAATGCGGAGGCTCCGCAATAAGCAGAAACACCGATGTTCCATGGCCAGAAGGTTCCTTCCTGGAGGTGTCTGATCTGTGGCAACGGAGGTGGTTTTACATCACAGCTCCCCGTGGCACAACATGGTTGGCTCCCCCTGCCTTTCGTCCGGGCCCTCTGCCTCAACCGGCATCATGGGCCAATGTGGGACTAGACTGGGGGCCTGCTAATGACGTACCGACATTGCAAAGCCTTATTCGGGAGCTTCTTGAGAGGGATATCGACTTTGCCAAAATCATTCAGGTAATGCTAGTTCGGCGGATCCTGCCGTGCAAACATCGGCCTCTCCGGATGTGGGAGTTCAATCCGGGAGGTCCGTAAACCATTCAGCACTTCTCCGGCATGACGCTCGAAGGGATGTATAAGTTATTCCTTGGACCACAAGTAAGGTGTCCGGACACCACCGAGGATGTGGGCCTGAGCTGCAACCGCCCAGATACCCAAGTAAGTAACCCTATAACCGAGCACTTCGCTTATGTTTAATACAACATTATTCTGAAAACTTGTCCACAACTAGGATTGGCTCAGCAAGGCAGAGAGGATCAGGTGTCTGGCCCCACTTCCCTAAGGCTCGCCTAGTCCTGCAATAGCCAGGATGCTTAGATGCACATTAAGCTAAGTGCCCTCGGGGAAAGGGGAAGAGAAGAATAGAGAAGCCGAACTCCACACATTGCACATTCAAACAGGGGGAATTACTGTCTCCATGAAGGAGGATAATCGAGGAGGTTCTTCCAAGGTTTCCTCCCCCCATGGGAAGAAAAGGGCTGCCTCCGAAGACTTGGAGTCGGAGGTGCCTAAGCAAGGGAAGAGAGCTTCACCAGGGGGCCCTGCCCCAAAGGGCGTCCTCACCGCACCGTGCCTGTAAATGGGCCAGCCCCCCACCGAGCTGTACGTTAAGAAACAAGAACCTATTGCTTTTTTCCTCTGAGAACAATAACCAGGATCTATTTTTCTTTGCAGTCCAGCTAGTAGATCGTCTCAACAGGGTTCGTCTTCGAGGGATCTCCTTTCGGAGATGGTGGAGAGTGAAACCCCACCTGCCTCTCCGCCCCATGGGGCAGGCGACCCGGAGGTGTCGTCACGGAGGAGTCCAGATCCGCTGAGACCGCAAGTTAACACTTCGGCTGCCCCAAGCCCGGCGTGTTCGGCTCCCATGGAGGGCAATGAGAAGGGTCCAGGACAGTCTGGTGCCCGGCTGAACATACTGACGGGCCTCCTGGAGCAAGCTGCTCTCTCAGAGGAGCACTGCACGCTAATGGGTACGGTGTTGGAGAAGATTTCGTTTTCCACGAGCGGGTTAAACGAAGCTTTTGGAAGCTTGCTCAAAGGCTTCGAGGTACACGACGAAATACACAATTTTTGATTGTACCGCACACGCTAGATGTGCTCTATATAGATAGTAGCCCCTGAGACTCTAGTTTCCAGCCCTAGGCGACAAGCGGAGGATCACACTCTTAGGTAATGATCATACTGCCTTCATGCGCAGGTTGCTAAGGGTCCGGCTGTAGACCGGACCTCTGAATTCGCCGCACTGAGGTGACAGATTGATGTGGTGGATGCCAACATCACGCTTCTAAACAGGTGGCTTGATGAGTCACAGAGTATGCGCTCGTTTTTTGCTCATTTGATTAGGAAATATTAATAGGATTGTAATATTGATTTGGTATGATGGGGCTGCAGGCGGAGCTGCTGCCATTGAGGCCCTGAGGGCAGAACTTGCCCTAGCCAAGGAACAAGCCCGGGCTAGCAATGTGGCTGCCCTAAAGGCAGCCGAAGACTTGAGGGCCGAACAGGCTGCTCATCGTGAAGCGAAGAAAAGCTAGCCGAGATGGCTGTGGAGCTGAAGGACGCCGCCGACCGGTATGAACTCCTTGAAAAGGAGAAACAGGCAAAGGCGGCTAACCTGAAGAAGGCCCTAGATGCGGCTAAGGAGACGCGCTCTGAAATTAGAGAGGCGCGGGAGGAACTTCGACAAGCCGGAGAAATCAGGGCTGGAAGCCCATATTTGTTGCGGATGAAGTTCTTAGATCCAAAGTATGCTCCTTTGGATCGGCTTTGGAGCGCTGGAGATGAGTATGCGTACTTGGCGAAAAGTACGACTGATGCAACCAAGTTATTCAAGGATCATAAAGATAATGAAATAGAAAGGCTATTCTGGTCGCAATTTAGCGCTCCAACGCGCTCATTGCCATTGAGTGAGAGGATGGCCTCTATAGCCGAGCTCCATAGGTTGGCCGGTATTTCAATGAGGTCTGTAATAGACTATCTATGGCCGAAGGGACCGAGGTCGGACAGTTACTTTGCTTTAGTGCAACAATTATTTGGCGCCGTTTCGCTCATCGATGCCATGAAAAGGTCGGCGTGCATAGAGGGTGCGCGGATGGCCCTTGCCCGTGTTATGATATATTGGACAGATATGGAGGCCACCAGCATTGCAACCCAGAGTCCGGCAGGAAGCTAGGACCCAGCCGAGCACTATTTTGAGCAGGCCATAGAAGGTGCCCGTATAATAGAGGCTCAGTGCTCAAAGAATGTCATGTTCGAGTGACAAGTCGATTAATTGTAAACAATTATGTGTTAAATATAGAGGTTGTGTTTATACTTTTGCCTGAAAGTGTTGTAATGCCTCCTGCGCGGCCATTTATGTATGCATATAACTTGAAAGTCAGCATTCGTTGGCTTTATCGGCCACTCATATAATGCGGGGGTGTTTGAAAAAATATGTGTAATCACACTTGATCCAAAGTCTTGGTCCATTAAGGAGGTGATCGCACATCGAACCAGGCAACCAGACTATATAGCTGTAACACTTTCACTTAGCCATAGGAGTTTAATGGTGGGGCTACTATGTAGCCCCTAGTACTTCCGCGTGCATTCGGATAGGGGCGCGTATATACGTGACTGGGAAATAGTCCTTCATTAATGCGGAGGAATCCTATAGATTCCGATGAGTCCTCGAGTGGTTGACCAGTCTCTCGATGTATCATGATAGTCAGTTTTCGGCTTTCTCTACTGAGGTGCTCATCCAGAATAACCAGGGCACAGTCGCAGTAGTTCTCCTTTGGCCGCCTTAGCCGATAGAACTGAACGTAAGGCAGCAAACCCAGGAGCCGGGCAAACCCAACATTTGACAAAGACATGATTCGGAGCTGATGCATATAAGGCCAAACTCGCGATGCCGAACACTCCCGAAGGTATTCGGACTTTATAACATATACTGGGCTGAGCAACGCCCATGAATATGAATCATGTATTTCCAGGTACGTGCATTGATCTGTCGTGGTGAAATGCCTATAACGCCAGTATCCGCTGTGGGTGTATTGAATACCCACGGGATGTCAAGCAACAAAAGACAATAAAGAAGGTTTACACAGGGGCTTAATCTAAAGAGAAACCTTTGAGCGGGGCCCTGCCGCACGTCTGCGCCTTTGTCTCTGTTGTGCCGTATCCTGGAAGGGTGTCGCATGAATAGTGTCTGTAAAAACTAAAGCTCATGTAAAAGAGTAAGCGTGCGAGAAATTGGTATTTCTCAATGGATGTTAGAAATATGAGATATTGGCCTATTAATAAGGCAAGCCGAATTGTGGGCTTTATTACATGTTTACAGCCCCTGGTACCATTTATGGGGATATATGTATGGCACCCATCTCAGGTTTATACGGGATACTGTTGACGGTGGTGCACTGGACTCGTCTAACCGTGTCCGTGGTCTTAACGACCGATCATGCATTCTGATGGGAGAGGCCTCTTACTGTCCGGCTGCGAGAGCCGCTGCATACTGCTCCGTGTTTCCGCTAACAGTTATGACGCCACGTGAACCGGGCATCTTAAGTTTAAGGCAGGCGTAGTTCGGTACTGCATTAAAGCAAGCAAAGGCCATTCTTCCGAGTAATGCATGATAACCGCTGCTGAAGGGCGTGATGTCGGAGAGTAGTTCTTCGCTTCTGAAGTTGTCAGGAGAACCGAATGTCACCTCTAATACGAGGGAGCTCCAGCAGCGGGCCTCAATGCCTGGTATCGCTCCGTTAAAGGTGGTGTTACTTTGGCTTATTCTGGATGGGTCTATCCCCATCTTTCGGACGGTGTCCTTATATATCAGATTAAGACTACTTTCGGCGTCCATTAGGACTCGAGTGAGATGGTATCCATCAATTATTGGGTCGAGCACCAAGGCAGCCAATCCTCCGTGCCGGATACTGGCCGGATGGTCCCTGTGATCAAAGGTGATCGGGCAGGCCGACCAGGTGTTGAATTTTGTGGCAACAGACTCTATGTGAGTTGCGTGGACCATGTTTACTGTTTTGACTTCTGGTGGGAATTTTTTCTGTCACCCAGTGTTCGGCTGGCGAGGCTCATCCTCGTCTTCACTTGGCGTTTCCTTTCCCTTGTGTTCGGCATTTAACTTGCCAGCCTACTTGAAGACCCAACATTCTCTATGAGTATGATTTCCAGGTTTTTCGGGCGTGCCATGGATTTGGCTTAATCTGTCCAAGACATTATTCAGGCCGGACGGTCCTTCTTTGCTGCCCTTAAATGGCTTCTTTCTTTGACCGGGTCGAGAGCCCCTGAATCCGGCGTTGACCGCCGTATTGTCCGGACTTTCTTAATTGTTCTGACGCTTGTTTTTATTGCGCCATGGCTTCCCGTTGCCATCTCAAACTTCAGATGTTCCTGGGTCACTGGTGCCTCTATGGGCCAACCAGCTATCTTCGCCCGCACAAAAGCGGGTCATAAGGCTTGTTAAGGCCGCCATCGTCCTTGGCTTTTCTTGGCCGAGGTGTCTGGCCAGCCACTCGTCCCGGATACTGTGCTTAAAGGCCGCTAGGGCTTCGGCATCCGGACAGTCAACTATTTGATTCTTCTTAGTGAGAAATTTGTTCCAAAGCTCGCGGGCTGACTTTCCGGGTTGTTGTATTATGTGACTTAAATCGTCTGCGTCCGGAGGTCGGACATAGGTCCCTTGAAAATTGGCCCTGAAAGCGTCCACAAGTTCCTCCCAGCTTCCGATTGAATTTTTTGGGAGGCTTTTCAACCAGTGCCGAGCTGGCCCTTTCAACTTGAGGGGAAGGTATTTGATGGTGTGGAGGTCATCCCCATGAGCCATGTGGATTTGGAGGATAAAATCTTCAATCCAGACACCAGGGTCTGTCATTCTGTCGTATGCCTCTATGTTCACGGGTTTGAATCCCTGTGGAAATTCGTGATCCAGCACCTCATCGGTGAAGCACAAAGGGTAGACAGCCCCTCTGTATCTGGACATGTCGCGACATGTTGTTGTCTGTTGTTGCGTCCGGTGTTGTTTCCGAACTGGTATTCGATCAGTGTGATTGTTTTGGTGACCATAATCCTGCATCGGAGCATGTCCTCTGGATCCGTAGATGGACCTGGCCGCACCGGCCTTTTTGTCCAGGTGCTCACGTAAATCGTGTGTGGCAATAGTGGTTTCTCTATCGCGGATATGAAGTGGTTGGTCCGGCCGAATGGCCGTATTGTTCTTTGGCGCAATGGGCTCTGCAGCCTCATCGTCGAATTCGGACAGTAGCTTGCGTTTTGGTTAGCTCTTTGTGTGGCGATCGTTGCCACATTTTCCTTCAGAGTTTAGCACCTTATTCCATCTACGGTTGAGCGTATCCTGCACGGATTTAAGTGTTTGCTTCTGCTTCTTTAGGCTCCTCGCAGTGGCCATAAGCCTTCTGCGGAGGTTATCTTGTTCCAGGCGTTTTTCCGGGATGAATGCATCATCAACCAGACTGTCCTCCTCTCTAGAGGAAGTTTGATGAGTTCGGCCCTCGGGATCGCTGTGATCGGGCGTCTGTTCAGCGTGGCCTGGCTCTTCTTGCTCCATCCCTGGGTTCATATTGTTGCCTTTGGAGTCAACTAGAGTGTCATTTTCCTTGTGCTGTTATCGCTATTTTTACTGTGACTGGACTTAGAGCGGTGCCTGGGCCGTCGTTTTGGCTTTTGTCCAGGGCGTTTATCCTCCATTGTGTCCTTTTTGTCACCGTTGTCCTCCTTAGGCCTGTCCAGCATGTAGATGTCATATGATCGAGTGACGGTCCAGCGCCCCGTGGGCGGTGGTTCCAGATCATCCCTTGCATTGTCGTCCATACCGTTGATGTCGTCGGAGTCGAAATCAAGCATGTCTGTGTGGTCATTGACAATGGCTATGAAGTGGGTCGTGGGTGGGAGGCGATTTTCTTTGTCGTCCGTATCCCACTCGGGCCGGACATAGTTTCGCCAGGAATCTCCTAACAGAGAGAGATACTTTAATGAATTTAGCACATTGCCAAAGGGGGAGTGCTGAAAGATATCCGCAGCGGTGAACCCCATTACTGGAGCCCAATCGGACTGGATGGGACCGGGCGCGCGTGGTTCGGGACCTACATCCGAACACAAGTCCGGGGCTCTGGTGGCGCAGATTCCCTTAGCGGCGGAAGCTGTGTTTGGCTCTACCGCCGAAGAGCATGCAGCCTCCATGGTGGGGCCCATCCACCCGTCCTCGGATGACGCGATCTGCCCCGGATTTAGGTCCGGAGCAGCTGCAAGGGCGATATCCCGAATACTGTCCGATAGCAGATTTAGGTCGTGCTCGTCGTGACTGTTCGGTGCTCTTGATGTAAGCCCGAATCCGTCGAAGATCAAGTCTCCGCGGACATCGGCCATGTAATTCAAGTTTCTGAACCTGACCAGATGGCCAGGGGTGTAGCTGTCAATCTGCTCCAGATGGCCAAGCGAGTGGGCCCGCAGTGCGAAGCCGCCGAAACCGAAGATCTATCCGAGGAGAAAAGTCTCGCCCTAGACTACGTTGGTTGACGGAGCCATCGAGCCTTACAGCGACGACACAGAGGAACTCTCAATGAAAGCACCAATCTCGGTGTCAAAATTGGCGAATCTCGGGTAGGGGGTCCCGAACTGTGCGTCTAAGGCGGATGGTAATAGGAGGTAGGGGACACGATGTTTTACCTAGGTTCAGGCCCTCTCGATGGAAGTAACACCCTACTTCCTGCTTCATTGATCTTGATGATATGAGTATTACAAGAGTTGATCTACCACGAGATCGTAGAGGCTAAACCCTAGAAGCTAGCCTATGGTATGATTGTTCTTGTCCTATGGACTAAACCCTCCGATTCATATAGACACCGGAGGAGGCTAGGGTTACACATAGTCGGTTACAGAGAAGGAGATCTAACATCCTAATCGCCAAGCTTGCCTTCCACGCAAAGGAGAGTCCCATCCGGATATGGGACGAGGTCTTCAATCTTGTATCTTCATAGTCCAACAATCTGACCAAAGTATATAGTCCAGCTATCTGGATACCCCCTTATCCAGGACTCCCTCACTCGGGCCGTCGGATAAATGGGTCTACATGGGCCGTAAACGGGCGTAATTGGTATCGGCCCAGCAGGGTAACGGGCCGTTAACAGGCCGTAGGACAGGAAAGGCTTAATTCTGTCACAGGCATAACAGGTCATTAATGGGCCAGAATATAGGATGGGCCGGAAACGACGCAACGGGTTAACATGCCAGAAATGGGCCGACTCTTGCCATGGGCTGAATTTGGCCGATTAGGGTAACAGGCCAGTAACGGGCCGACTCTTGCCATGGGCCGAATTTGGCCCAATAGGGGAACAGGCCAGTAACGGGCCGGAAGTAATCGAGTGCCGAAAAGGAGCCCAAGAACGTATGGGTCGTCAATAGGCCGAAAGCGAACACGGGCTGGAAACGGCCCATGTAAATCACGGGCCGTTAACGGGTACAATGGAAATTATTGTTCATTATGGGCTAGAGTCACCGTGGGCCTGTAAAGGGCCAAAAGATACGAAGGCCTCATATGGGTCGAACGACGTCGTGGGTCATACATGGGCCAAAAGTGAAATAGGCTGGTGTTATATTCGACGGCCCACATGACGTTGTTGGGCCGATTTCCTTTAGGGCCTAACGGGCCGTGAGTTAACGGGCCATAAAATGGGCTATTTGCGAAGAGAACGTTAACAGGCTTTTCATGGGCCAGCCCGTTAATTTTTGACCAAGTCAAACGGGCCGGCTTTGTAAGCTAAATGGGCCAGTGGTGAGCCGTGGCACGTGTCAACATATCATAGGCGCCTATCTGACCCACTGACAAGCTGACACGTGTTTCGTTTGGCCAATAAGAATTTTACACGTGGAAATTTCCCATTGGTCAGGGCTGTTAACGGGTTATCGGATCCAAAACCCGACCCGATAGCTTAACGACATTCCGTTACGGTGGATGCTACGTGTTGGTCACCCTTGATGAAAGCACTTCTGTGACGCGCGATTTATCGTCATGGAAGTGGACACTTCCGTGATGATAATTTTGGTAATGTCATGGAACACTTCTGCGACAGCACAGGTATGACTATCTTGATTCTGTCATAAAATCGTCATGGATGTACATGCATGACAAAATACGCGACCTACTGTGACAAACACGTATCATCACGGAAGTGTATTTTTTTGTAGTGTCAACCGGAGATGGAACAAAGTGCTCGACACTGAAGAAAAATACGGCGGCGATCGCCACATAAAGAGCTACCCAAAGCGCAAGCTGCTGCCCGAATTAGACGATGACGCTATAGAGCCCATTCAGACGAAAAATCAAACGGCCGATCAGCCAGTCCGACCACCCCGTGGCCGCGACAGGGCGGCTAATGATGCCACACACAAGTCCGCATGCGATTTACGTGAGATCCTAGACAAAAAAGCCGGTATGGCCAGGTCCATCTATGGATCTAGGAAGCGCGCTCCAGCGCAGGATCACAGCCACCAAAACGATAATATTGATCGAGTACTAGCTCGGAATCAACACCAAACACAACAACCGTCGACAGCATGCCATGACACATCCAAATACAGGGGTGCCGCGCGCCCCCTGTGCTTCACCGATGAAGTGCTGGATCATGAATTTCCAGAGGGATTTAAACCCGTGAATATAGAGGCATATGAAGGAACGACAGACCCTTGGGTCTGGATTGAGGACTTTATCCTTCACATCCACATGGCTCGCGGAGATGATCACCACGCCATTAAATACCTGCCCCTCCTCAAGTTGAAAGGACCAACTCGGCATTGGTTGAAAAGCCTCCCCAAAAATTCAATTGGAAGTTGGGAGGAACTTGAGGATGCTTTTAGGGCCAATTTTCAAGGGACCTATGTCCGACCTCCGGATGCAGATGATTTAAGTCACATAATCCAAGAACCAGGAGAGTCAGCCCGTAAGCTTTGGAACATATTTTCACAAAGAAGAATCAAATCGTCGACTGCCCGGATGCCGAAGCCTTAGCGGCTTTCAAGCACAGTATCCGAGACGAATGGCTCGCCAGACACCTCGGCCAAGAAAAGCAGAGGACAATGAAAGCCCTAACAAGCCTTATGACCCGCTTCTACGTGGGCGAGGACAGCTGGTTGGCCTGCAGTGGCACCAGTGACCCAGGCACATCCAAAGTCAGGGATGGCAACGGGAAGCCGCGACACAATAAAAACAAGCGTCGAATTAATGAAGACAGTCCAGACAACACGACAGTCAATGCCAGATTCAGGGGCTCTCGACCCGTTCAACAGAAAAAGCCATTTAAAGGCAGCAGAGATGGACCGTCCAGCCTAAACAAGATTCTAGACAGATTATGTCAGATTCATTGCACCCCTGAAAAACCTGCAAATCACACCAACAGAGAATGTTGGGTCTTCAAGCAGGCCGGCAAACTAAACGCCGAACACAAGGGGAGGGAGACACCAAGTGAAGACGAGGATGAGCCTCACCAGCCGAACACTGGGGGACAGAAAAATTTCCACCAGAGGTCAAAACAGTGAACATGATTTACGCAACTCACATACCAAAGAGGAGGCACAAGTGCGCACGCCGATACGTAAATGTTGTAGAGCCCATCGCCCTCAAGTTCAACCTCTGGTCGGCCTGCTCGATCACTTTCGATCGCAGGGATCATCCGACTAGTATCCGACACGGAGGATTGGCTGCCTTGGTGCTCGACCCAATAATTGACGGATACCATCTCAGCCGAGTCCTGATGGATGGCGGCAGTAGTCTTAATCTAATATATTAGGACACTGTCGGCAAGATGGGGATAGACCCGTCAAGAATCAGCCAAAGCAGTACTACCTTTAAAGGAGTAATACCAGGCGTAGAGGCCTGCTGCACGGGCTCTCTAGTACTAGAAGTCGTATTCGGTTCTCCCGACAACTTCTGAAGCGAAGAATTAATCTTCAACTTCACTCCATTCCGAAGCGGCTATCACGTACTACTCGTAAGAACGGCCTTCGCTCGTTTCAATGTAGTACCGCACTATGCTTATCTTAAACTTAAGATGCCCGGTCCACATGGCGTCATTACAGTTAGCGGAAATACAGAGCGTTCCTTACGTGCGGAAGAATATGTGGCGGCTCTAGCAGCCGAACATTGAACGGCCGCTCCAAACCAGAATAAATGACTAGTCGTCAAGACTGCGGACACGGTTAGACGAGTCTGGCGCACCACTAGTTATAGCAGCCCAGATAAACCTGAGCTTGGTTCGATGGATATAACACCATAGATGGTGCTAGGGGCTGCCCGCACGTAAAAAGGCCCATAGTTCGGCTTGACCATATTAATATAATAATAGATTACATTTTCATGGTTCATTAAGAATAACAAACTTTTTGCACGAAGTCTTTCACCCGGGTTTTTTCTTTTTTTACAGATGATCATCCTGCTACACCTTCCAGGATATGGCACAACGGAGACAAAGGCGCTGACATGCAGCAGGGCCCCGCTCAAAGGTTTCGCTTTAAATTAAGACCCTGTGTAAACCTTTTTAATGTCTCTTGTTGCTTCACACCCTCCGGGCACTCAACGCAACCGAGAGGGATGCTGGCGTTATTGGCATTTCGTCACGCCAGACCTATGCATGTATCTGCAAATTCAGGGCTCATTATCGAGGGCGTTACTCAGCCAAGTATATGTCGTAAAGTCCGAATAACTTAGGGAGTTTGGCCTTATATGCATCAACTCCGAATCATGTCTTTGGTAAATAGTTGGGTTTGCCCGGCTCCCATGTTTTGCTACCTTACGTTCCGCTCTATCGGCTAAGGTGGCACCAGGAGAACTACTGCAATTGTGCCCTGGTTCAACTGGATGAGCAATTCAGTAGAGAAAGTTGAAAACTGACTGTCATGATAAAGCGTGAGACTGGTCAACCACTCGATGACTCAGCGGAATCATTGCAATTCCTCCGCAGTAACGAAGGACTGGTTTCCGGTCATGTACGTATGCGCACCGAGTTCGGACGAACACGAAAGTACCAGGGGCTATATAGTAGCCCCACCATCAAACTCCTATGGCTAAGTGAAAGTGTTAAAGCTATATAGTCTGATTGCTTTGTTCGCCGTGCTATCACCTCCTTAATGGACCAAGTCGTTGGATCAAGTGTGCTTACGCGCTTTTCCGAAAACCCCCGCATTATATGCGTGGGGCTTGAAGCCGACGACTGCAAACTTTTAGGTTATATAAATACATAAAACGGTCGCACATGAGGCACTATAATACTTTCGGGAAAAAGTATAAACACAACCTTTATAATCAAAATAGCATTGTTTTTACAATTCAGATACATGTCACTCGAACATGGTACTCTTCGAGCACTAAGACTCTATTAAATAGGCACCTTCTAGGACTTCTTCAAAATAGTGCTCAGCCGGGTCCTGGCCTCCGGCCGGACCCCGGGTTGCAATAGTGGTGGCCCCCATACCTGCACAATATGTTTTGACACAGGCAAGAGCCATCCGTGCACCCTCTATGCAAGCCGACCTCTTTACAACATTGATATCCGGCACAACACGAAGGAATCGTTGCACTAAGCCAAAATAACTGTCCGGCCTTGGTCCCTTTGGCCAAAGATGATCCACGACAGACCTCATGGCAAGCCCGGACAACCTATGGAGCTCGGCCCACTCGGCCATTTGTTCATTAAACAGCAGCGGACGCTTTGGAGCACTGAACTGCGACCAGAACAACCTTTCCACCTCATGATCTTTCTGATCTTTGAAATATTCAGTCGCATCAGCAACACTCTTTGCCAAGTCCAAGTACGCGTCCTCAGTACTCCATAATTGATCCAAAGGGGCATACTTCGGAACTTCGAACTTCGTCCGCGACAGAAAGGGCTTCCCAGCCGTGATATCTCTGGCTTGACGAAGCTCCTCCCTTGGTGTTCTAATCTCAGAGCGAGTTTCCTTGGCTGCTTCCAAGGCCTTCTTCAGGTCAGCCACTTTTGCTTGGTTTTCCTTTTCAAGGAGCCCATATCGGTTGGTGGCATCTTTTAGCTCAACAACCATCTTGGCTATTTTATCTTCGCTCCGACGATGAGTAGCCTGTTCGGCTCTTAACTCCTCGGCCGCCTTTAGGGCGGCCGCATCACTTCTCTTGGCTTGATCCTTGGCTTGGGCAAGTTCCGCTCGAAGGGTCTCCACGGCGGCAACTCCATCTGTAGTCATAGCATATTATAGATACTAGCATCGAGCTCCTCTTAATATTTGCTGACAATCCGGAAATACATACCCTGTGCCTCGTCAAGCCGCTTGTTCACAAGCGCGATGTCGGCATCCGCCACGTCAAGCTGCCACCTCAGTTCGGCAAAATCAGCAGTCCGGTCAGCCGCCGGACCCTCAGCCGCCTGCACATGAAAACAACGCGATCATTATCTGGGACTATGATCCTGTGTTTGCCGCCTTTGGACGGCAACTAGAGTCTCAGGGTCTACTATCTACACAGGGCACTCCTAGCGCGTGCGGTATCGTCAAAAATACATATACTACTTTGAGTACCTCAAAGCCTCTTAGCAGGCTCGTAAAAGCTTCACTCAACCCACTTTTGGTGGATGAAATCCTCTCAACCACCATACCCATTAAGGTATGATGCGCCTCTGAGATAGCCGCTTGCTCCAGAAGACCCTTCACTGTGTCCGGTTGTGCACCGGAAAATCCCGGACTCTTTCAGTTGCTCTCCTTAGGAGCCGAATACTCCGGGCTTCGGGCGGCCGAAGAATTACCTTCTGGCCTTTGCGGATCAGGAGAAATCCTCCATGACGACACCTCGGGGTCGTCCGCCCCATGAGGCGGGGAGGCGGCAGGAGGAGGCATTTCGCTCTCCACCATCTCCGGAAGAAGATCCCTCAAAGATGAACTCTGCTGAGAGGGGCTACGAGCCGGACTGCAAGATATATGTGTCGGTTATTATTCTCAGAGATAAAGCAGGATATATTTACCAAAGTACTTTTGTTCACTTACAGCTCCGTTTAGGGCTGGCCCCCTTGCGGGCGCTGTGCGGTAAGTACGCCCTATGGGGCAGGGCCCCCTGGCGAAGGTTTCTTCCCTCGCTTGGAAACCTCCGCTTCCAAGTCTTCGGAGGTGGCCCTTTTCTTCCCGTGGGGAGAGGGGATTCTCGATTCACCTCCCCGATTATCCTCCTTCGTGGAGACATTAATTCCCCCGGGTTGGATGTGTAATGTATGAAGCCCGCTTTCGGCTTCTCTATTCCTCCCTCTGTCTTCTCATGATGGCACTTGATAGGGTGCGTGCTCAAGCATCCTCGTTAGTACAGGATCCGGCGAGCCTTCGGGAAGGGGGGCCGAACACGTAATCCTCTCCGCCTTTCTTATCCAGTCCTGGCCGAGAGCAATTTTTCAGATTGATGTTATGAAAAATATAAAGACAACATGTTCGGTCGTGGAATTCCTTTGTCACAGCCCTAGATCTCTGTTTGTAATTAGTTGCATCTTCATCCATGTCATCATGTTTAAATTTCAGTTAAACTTGAAATGGGGATTGCCCAAACCCTAGCATCAATAGGATTCACTAGGTTCAACTAAAATTTTCTTAGTGATTCCAAATGGCTTCTAAAAATGTTCATCATTTCTGGATAATGTTGTAAACAATAACCAGAGGTGTTGCACATTTTTCCATGACATATTCGGGCTCTGAATTAAATCATATAGTATTTGAATTTGGGCATTTAAATGCTAGTACATATTTTAAATGTCCAAATAATCCCAAACTAAAATGTTCCATGCTGGATATATTCCATTTAGTGGCCATGATCAGTTTGGTGATTTTTGAAAGTGCCTAAGCATTTTTAGAAAAGCCACAAAGTTACAGAAGAAATAGAAAAAAACAGAAATAAAAGAGAGAAGCAGAAACTTACCTGGCGCCCACCAACCGGCCCAGCTCCTATGCTGGCCCAGCACTGTACAGCCCAGCCCACCACCGCCAATTCCCCTGTCGCCTTCCTCCTCTGCCAGGAGGACGCACGTGTGGCCGACGCGCGCACGCACGCGCCCCGGCCACCTCCTCCCTCCTAGCCTGCCTAGCTCCCCCTCGTCGCGCCTAGACGATGCCAGCGCGACGCCTGGACGACCTGGACCCTTCCTCTCTTCCCCGAACGGTCTCCCCCTCTTTTGTTTTCTCTCCCTCTCGCGCCTGAGGGCAACCACCGATGCCGCTTGCCACCACCGCAGCCACCGCCTCCCCCTCGCCTCTCCGACATGCCTAGGAGCTCCGCTCTGAAGCCCCCTTCCTCTCCACCGAGCCGCGCCCCGCCGGAAGCCCTACAGCGTCATCCACGGCATCGTTGTCGGTGTCAAAACCGGCGGATCTCGGGTAGGGGGTCCCGAACTGTGCATCTAGGCGGATGGTAACAGGAGACGAGGGACACGATGTTTTACCCAGGTTCGGGCCCTCTTGATGGAGGTAAAACCCTAAGTCCTGCTTGATTGATATTGAAATTGTAGATGTTTACAAGAGTGGATCTACCACGAGATCAAGGAGGCTAAACCCTAGAAGCTAGCCTATGGTATGATTGTAATGGTTGTTGTTGTGTCCTACGGACTAGAGCCATCCGGTTTATATAGACACCGGAGAGGGCTAGGGTTACATAGAGTCGGTTACAATGGTAGGAGATCTACATATCCGTATCGCCAAGCTTGCCTTCCACGCCAAGGAAAGTCCCATCCGGACATGGGGCGAAGTCTTCAATCTTGTATCTTCATAGTCTTGGAGTCCGGTCGATGATGATAGTCCGGTCGATGATGATAGTCCGGCCGATGATAGTTCGGCTGATGATGGTAGTCCGGCTATCCGGACACCCCCTAATCCAGGACTCCCTCAGTAGCCCCTGAACCAGGCTTCAATGACGATAAGTCCGGCGCGTGTATTGCTTGGCATTGCAAGGCGGGTTCCTCCTCCGAATGATAGAAGATTGTGAACACCAGGATAGTGTCCGGCTCTGCAAAATAAATTCCACATTCCACCGTAGAGAGAATAATATATACACAAGTTCAATCTGCTGACGTTTTTTGCGGCATGACGTCACGCCACTACCAAGCCATTACTTGAATCGTTTTTTACTCTACCACCTCAGCGCATTTAGCGAAGCGGTTTCCTTGGCACGTCTTGTCGAAGCAGAGATCTTGTTCCCCCTTAATCCGGGATTCTCATCAATACGGACGTGGGTAACCCAACCGCACCCGTCGCCACGCCCCCTCTATCGAAGGCGAGTCCCAAACGGTCACGGAGATGGCTCTTGGTATTCTCCCTCTTTATAACGGGACCAAGGCTTGTTTCTTTTCTTCAATCCTCCATCGAATCCTCTCACCGCTCCAAGTTCCAGCACCTAGAGCTCCAGATTCGAGCGCTTCAGACCTTCAACGATGTCCGGTTCCGACCTCCAGGGCCGGTGGATGCCCTCCTCCGTCACGGAGGAGGACGTGCTAAAGCTGCGGGAGGCCAAGTACCTGGCTGATGAGATTTCGCATAGGTTGCCTGCCGAAGGGCAGGCCATCCCCACCCCCGAGCCCGGCGAGTATGTCATTTTTGTATCCCACCTCCGTCGGGGTTTAGGCTTCCCGATGGATCCTTTTGTGAGAGGGCTCATGTTTTAGTATGGGTTGGAATTCCACAATTTGGCTCCGGAGTCCATCCTCCATATTTCCGCATTTATTGTTGTCTGCGAAGCCTTCCTCCGCGTCACCCCACACTTCGGCCTGTGGCTGAAGACCTTCAATGTAGCGCCGAAGATGATCGGGGGGCGTCAAGCGAAGTGCGGTGGGGCGGCCATAAGTAGGAGGGCCGATGCCCCGTGGCCCGCTGGCTCCTTCCAAGAGGAGCTCGTCCTGTGGCAGCAAGAGTGGTTCTATATTACTGTTCCGAGGGGACGCAGACAAAAGCCGCCTCCCTTATTCCGCCCGGGACCTCCACGATGGTTAATGTCGTGGGTCAACCAAGGGCTCAACTGGGGGCCGTCAAAGGACGTGCCCCTACTGCAGGGCCGGATTCGAGATCTCCAAACGAGGGAGGTTGATATGGTGGTGGTAATGCATGTTATGCTGATTAGCCGTCTTCCTCCCTGCAAACGCCGCCCTCTTCGGCTGTGGGAGTTCAATCCGGAGGGCCCACGGATTCTTCAACACTTCATGGGTATGACACCCCTGGAGATGTACAAATTATTCTTCGGATCGCAAGAGGCGCGTCCGGAATTGACCGAGGATGCTGGCCTAAGATGCAATCGCCCGGATACTCAAGTAAGTAGTTCCAAGTCCGGGCATACCATTTGTTTGCCTTTCGATGATTCGCCTTATGACCAACTTCCTTATACACAGGAGTGGATAGCGGAAGCAAAATTGATATGGTGTCCGACCCCCTCCCCGAGACCGCGCCGGATTCCGTGCTGGTCCGGATGCTTGAGGTTGCGCCTCCAGAGGAAGACGAAGGGGAAAGAAGGAAAGCTACTGCCTCGCCTGAGGAAGCTCTTGAAAGAGGGGGGATCGAGAATCCCTCCCTCCAAGGGGAGAAGAGGACTGCCTCCGAAGACCCGGGGGCAAAAGCCCCTAAACGGGGGAAGAAATCTTTGCCAGAGGGTCCTGCGTCCGGGGAGGCCCCGGCCGCACAATCTCCCTTAAAGAATCAGCCCTCCAACAAGCCGTAAGTAGAAATAAAGGATTTTTATCATAAGGGACATCCCTATTTGTGCTTCTGAGGATAACTAAAGTTTTTACCTTGTAGTTCGGATCTCCGTCCTTCGCAAATGAGCTCGTCTTCGGGGGACCTTCGTATGGAGATGATGGAGAGGGAGACGCCTCCGTCCGGGGCGCCGTCGGATAGGGCGGACGAGCCTGAAGTGTCGTCACGGAGGGAGCCCCCTGGTTTGGCAAAGCCAGATAGTTCGGCGCCAACTGGTGTATGGTTGAAGGATCTGCTTGAGAAGGCGTCTATCTTAGAAGATCACCACGCATTGATGAGCATGGTGATTGAAAGGATTTCGTCCGCCGAAGGCGGGTTGCATAATGCCGTCAGGAGTTTGCTGGCGGGGTTTGAGGTACGTAAAAATGACACACCTTTTAACAGTTTTGCATATAGAATGCGCCCTGTATAGATAGTAGCCCCTGAGACTCGGTAGGTTGTCAAAATCGACAGTGTGCCGAGGATCAAAATCGCAGGATTAAATTCCCGTCGTGCCGATGCAGGTGGCGGGTCGTCCGGGGGCCAGCCGGACTGATGGAGTTGCTGAACTAAAGCGGCAACTCGTTGTTGCGGATGCGGACATCACGCTGGTCAACAAGCACTTGATGAGTCGCAAGGTAAGTGTTTCTGTGCGGTCACTTGGTAAGGGAGCCGAAGCTAGCTCCTTACAACATGTGTGTGAAATGCAGATAGTGCCGCTGCTGTGGAGAGCCTTCGGGCCGAACTTGCTCAAGCCAAGGAGCAGGCTAGAAGGAGTAATGCGGCGGCCTCGAGGACGGCCGAGGAGTTAGCGGCCGAAAGGGTCGCACACTGCCGGAGCAGGGAAGAGATGGCCGAAATGGCCTTGAAGTTAAAAGATGCTACCGACCGCAATGAGGCTCTTGGGAAAGAGCGCCTAGCGGGGCAAGAAGACCTGGGGAAGGCCACCGCCGAAGCCAAGGATGCCTGCTCTGCAATGCGGGCTATAAAGGAAGAGCTGCGCCAGGCCGGAGATATTGTAGCTGGCAAGCCTTTTCTGCTGCGCCAAAGGTTTACGGATCCAAAGTATGCTCAGCTGGGCCAACTGTGGGGTCCAGAGGACCCTTATATGGACTTAGCAGCGAGTGCGGCGGATGCCGTTGTGCATTTTCGAAGCCAGAAGGATCACCAGACGGAAGAACTGTTTTGGTCTGAATTCCATAGTCCGGAGCGTTCACTTCCACTGACCGACCGTTTGGCCGAGTGGGCTGAGCTAAATAGGTTGTCCGGGCTTGCTATGACCGATATAGTGACCCATGTCCGGCCGGATAGGCCCGAGCCGAAGAGTTACTTTGGCTTATTGCAGCAATTTCTTGGGGCGGTGCCGCATATCAAGGCGATGAAGCGGTCGGCCTGCGTAGAGGGTGCACGGATGGCACTCGCCCGTGTGAAGACACATTGGACAGAGATGGATGCCACCGCTGTTGCGACCCCGGGTTCGGATGATAACCGGTTACCCGCCGACCACTATTTTGGCGAAGTGTTGCGTGGTGCTCGTGTAATAGAGTCGCAGTGCTCAAAAAATGTTACGTTCGAATGAACGCTTTTATGATGTAAAACAATATATATGATGTAAGCGCCTTTTATACTTGTCCGTTCAAGTAATAGAATATCTCCTATGCGGCCGTTCATGTATACGTGTGTATAACCTGAAAGATGGCAGTCGTCGGCTTCAGCCCCCACGCACAAGGTGCGGGGGTGTTCGCAAAAAATAGCGTGTTTTCACACTTAATCCGACGTCTCAGTCCTGTAAAGGAGGTGGTAGCATAGCAAACGAGGCAACCGGACTATAATGCTTTATCACTTTCACTTAGCCATGGAGTTCGAGGGTGGGGCTACGACATAGCCCCTGGGGGCACCGCGCTCTCCGAATTTGGGGCGCGTATGTGCCTGGCCGGGAAACGGCCCTTCGTCAAAGCGGAGGAATTCTAAACATTCCCATGGTCGATCGAGTGGTTGACCAGTCTCTCGCTGTATCTTGACAGTCAGTTTTCGGCTTTCTCTACTGAGGTGCTCGCCCAGCCGTACTGGGGCACAATCGTAGTAGTTCTCCTGGTGCTGCGTTAGCCGATGATACGGAACGTAAGGCAGCAAAACACAGGAGCCGAGCAAACCCAACATTTGACCAAAGACATGATTCGGAGCTGATGCATATAAGGCCTAACTTGAGACGCCGAACACTCCCAAAGGTGTTCGGTCTTTACAATAGCGGGCAAAATAATGCCCTAAGCCCCTTGTGTCCAGGTACGGGCAGGTTCTTCTGGCGCGGCCGATGCCAAAACGCCAGTCTCCACTCTGGTTATAATGAGAAACCAGGGGATTATAGCAACAAGAGACAGTAAGAAAGGTTTACGTAGGGTCTTAGTCTGAAAAGAGTCCTTGCAACGGGTCCCTACTGCACGTCTGTGCCTGTGTCTCTGTTGTGCCGTATCCTGGACGGGTGTGCACGCAGTTCATCTGTAAAAAGAGAGGAACTTAGTTGGGAAAGAAATCGTACGAGAAAGTGCATAAAAAATTGAAATATGGATTAATAAAGCTGAGCCTATGCTAGCTCATTATGGCTTATATGTACAAACCCTTGTGAAGGGGTGTGCGGCTAGGTAGCCCCTAGCTTATTTATTCCGGACTCGTCCAGCCGTGTCCGGGGTCTCAGGCGACCTTTTAATGAAATGATGCCACGTGGACCGGGAATTTTAAGTGTAAGAGACGTGTAATGTGGTATTGCATTGAAGCGGACGAAAGCTTCCCGTCCCAGTGATGCTTGATAGCTACTTTTAAATGGGCCGACATGAAAGGTTAGCTTTTCTCGTCGGAAGTTGTCAGGTGACCCGAACACAACTTCTAGTAATAATGAAACTGTGCACCTGGCATAAGGGCCTGGCGCAACTCCTTTGAAGGAAGTGCGGCTATGCCGAATTGTAGTAGGGTCTATCCCAACTTGCGGATTGTGTCCGGATATAGCAGGTTTAAGTCACTGCCGCCGTCCATCAAAACCTGCGTGAATTGCAGTCCGTCTATTATGGGATCCAATATCAGGGCAGTCTATCCTGCGTTCCGGATACTTCTGGACTAATCCAGATGGTCGAAAGTTATTGGTTTTGACATCCAATCTCGGTGTTCCGCTGGGGTGGACCGTGTGACACTTGTCTTAGTGAGTGCCGTGTTGGTTTTCCGTACTATCACATGAAGTGAGTTTACTGTTTTGACTTCTTGTGGGAAAGTCTTTTAACTTCCGGTGCTCTGCTGGTGGGGTTCGTCATCGTCCTCGCTTGGCGCATCGAGCCCCTTGTGTCCGGCGTTGAGTCTGCCGGACTGTTTAAAAACCCAACAATTTCGGTTGGTATGGTTTGCAGGCCTTCCGGAGGTACTGTGGATTTGACATATCTGATCTAAAATTTTGTTTAAATTTGATAGCTCGTCGCTGTTGTCCTTAAGAGGCAGTGTTTTATTGTTTGGCTGCGAGCTTTTGAATCCGGTGTTGACCGTCGTGCCCTTTGGCTTTTTTCTTTATTCCGGCGCTGATCTTTCCTACGCCGTGATTTTCCATTTCCATCTCTGATCTCGGATGTACTCGGGTCGCTGGTGCTGCATCTTGCTAGCCAGCTGTCTTCTCCTGCGCAACAGCGCGTCATGAGGCTTGTTAGCGCGGCCATTGTTCTTGGCTTCTCTTGGCCGAGGTGTCTCGTGAGCCATTCGTCTCGGACGTTGTGTTTAAAAGCTGCTAAGGCTTCCGCGTTCGGACAGTCGACTATTTGGTTCTTTTTGGTAAGGAACCTGTTCCAGAATTTGCGCGCTGACTCTCCGGGCTGTTGGGTTATATGACTCAGATCGTCTGCATCCGGATGGCGGACATAAGTCCCTTGAGAATTTGCTCTAAACGCGTCCTCAAGCTCTTCCCAACTTCCAACAGTGTTTTCTGGGAGGCTTTTGAGCCAATGCTCAGCTGGCCCTTTAAGCTTGAGGGGCAGGTATTTTATGGCGTGGAGATCATCTCCTCTAGCCATGTGTATGTGTAGTATGTAATATTCTATCCAGACTCCTGGGTCTGTTGTGCCGTCGTATGCCTCTATGTTTATTGGTTTGAACCCTGCTGGAAATTCATGATCCAGCACCTCATCGGTAAAACATAGCGGGTGTGCGGCGCCCCTGTATTTGGGTGTGCCGCTATCTTTGAACACTTGTCATGTTGTGTTACTTCCTGGGGCCCTCCTTTTTGGCCCGTAGATGGACCTAGTTGGGCCGTCCGTTTTCCCAGGATCATAAGTCGGCTTGTGTGCGGTGCCGCTTTGTCGCGTTTGGCCTGTCATCTGGCCGTCTATCCGGCCGGGCGGCCTCTTTATTTTTTGACTGTGAGGGCTCTATGGCTTCCTCGTCAAATTCTGGCAGCAGCTTGTGCTTCGGGTAGCTCTTTGTTTGATGGCCATTGCCATATTTGTCTGCGGACTTGAGTATTTTGCTCCACTTCATTCTGAGTATGTCTTCCGCTGTTTTGAGCTTCCTTTTTTCCTTCTTCGAACTTCTTGCAGTGGCGACGAGTCTTTTGTGAAGGTTCTTATGCTCCGGTGGTGTGTCCGGACTGTTGATTGCTCCGTGAAGGGGTTGATTTTCCGGTTCGTCCTGTTCGGATGGTTGCTTGGTTGTATGTTCGTCGTCCGCTGGTTTGCCCTGCTCTATCGCTGGGTCGTTAGGAATGTTGCTTTGATCGAGGCGGGACTTAGGGCGGCGTCTACGTCGCCGTTTGGGTTGTTTATTGGCGGGATTATCCTCTGCCGCGTCCCGTTGTTCCTCGGTATCGCTTCCCTTTGGGGTGTCCACCATATGTATGTCATGTGACGAGGCGGCCTTCCAGTGCCCTGTAGGCGCTGGTTCTTGATCGTCTCCGGCATCGTCGTCCATACCGTTGATGTCTTCAGAGTCGTAGTTTAGCACGTCGGTTAGATTGTCGACAGTGGCTACGAAGTGGGTGGTGGGTGGGCTCTGAATTTCTTCATTGTCCGCGTCCCGACCATCCTGGCCATAGTTCGGCCAGGGCTCTCCGGATAATGAGAGATGCTTCAGCGAATTTAAGATATCGCCGAAGGGTGAGTGCTGAAAGGTGTCCGCAGCGGTGAATTCCATGATCGGCGCCCAATCGGATTCGACTAGCAGGGGCGCAGGAGGTTCGGAGTCCGGCAGAGAGTCCGGCACCTCGGAGTCATGAGCTTTATGCGGGACAAGGTAAGTGTTCGGTTCCATCGCCGTAGAAGTTGCAGCTCCCGAGGCGGTGTCCAGCCATCCGTCCTCGATCTGAGCGATCGGCTCCGGACTATGGGTCGGAGCGGATTGGTGTGCGGCCTCCAAGGTGCTGTCCGGTGGCAGAGTTAGGTCGTGCCCATCGTGACAGCGCGGCACGCTCGGCTGTGGCTCAGATCCATCGAAGATCAAGTCCCCGCGGATATCGGCCATGAAGTTTAGGCTTCCAAACCTGACCTGACGGCCAGGGGCGTAGCTTTCGATCTGCTCCAGATGGCCAAGTGAGTTGGCCCGCAGTGCGAAGCCGCCGAATACGAAGATCTGTCTGGGGAGAAAAGTCTCACCCAGGACTGCGTCGTTATCGATTTAAGAGGCCATCAAGCCTATCGGTGACGACACAGAGGAACTCTCAATGAAAGCACCAATGTCGGTGTCAAAACCGGCGGATCTCGGGTAGGGGGTCCCGAACTGTGCATCTAGGCGGATGGTAACAGGAGACGAGGGACACGATGTTTTACCCAGGTTTGGGCCCTCTTGATGGAGGTAAAACCCTACGTCCTAGTTGATTGATATTGATATTGTAGATGTTTACAAGAGTGGATCTACCACGAGATCAAGGAGGCTAAACCCTAGAAGCTAGCCTATGGTATGATTGTAATGGTTGTTGTTGTGTCCTACGGACTAGAGCCATCCGGTTTATATAGACACCGGAGAGGGCTAGGGTTACATAGAGTCGGTTACAATGGTAGGAGATCTACATATCCGTATCGCCAAGCTTGCCTTCCATGCCAAGGAAAGTCCCATCCGGACACGGGGCGAAGTCTTCAATCTTGTATCTTCATAGTCTTGGAGTCCGGTCGATGATGATAGTCCGGTCGATGATGATAGTCCGGCCGATGATAGTTTGGCTGATGATGTTAGTCCGGCTATCCGGACACCCCCTAATCCAGGACTCCCTCAATTGTCTTCAACCTCTGGCCGCTGGCGAACTCTTCGGGGATCCGCGAGCTCCAGTCCCTCCCCTGCCTCGCCGTTGCCTCTACCGGATTCGCCGTTAGCCCCTGCCTCTTTCCCCTCTCTCCCCATGCTCGTCCGCGCCTTCTAGCCACCATGGCCATCGGAGCTGATTGCTCCTCGCCGCCGGCCATGTCGCCGCCGTGGCCACCGTCACCTAGAGCCGCAACGGAGCGCGTCACCATGCTCAGCACATCACCAGGAGGCCATAGCACCCAGGTGTTCGCCCCGCCGTGCCCCACAGCACCATTCCCAACCTCGCCTGAACTCCGGCGACCGCCAAGGTCGTCGCCGGCGACATTTCCGGCCATCCCAACATCTCCCACCGCCACCACTCGACGCGCGCAAGCTCCAGCTCCACGTAGCCGCCCACCGCCGTCGATTTGGTCGCCGGAGGAGGAATTCCGAATGCCTCCGCCGTCTCTGGCCTCGCCGACGACTCGACGCCGGTGGGTTTGACCCGCTGACCGTTGACTGGGTGGGCCCAGTTTGACCCCTGGGTCACTGACGTGTGGGCCACCCTTGTTAGTTATTACTGAGGATAGTTTAGCGTTAATTAACCTAGATTAGTGCTTAACCTAACACTAACTAACTCTATTTAGTTAGTTAACTAACCACTGACACGAGGGTCCCATAGGTCAGGTTTGACCTGGCCGACCCAGTTGACCGCTGACATCACAGTGACGTCATGCTGACGCGTAAGTCATTTTCTGGATTTAAGTTAATTCAGGAAATTCCAAAAAATAGTGCTAACTTCTATAAATCATATAAAATCGACCGTAACTCCTAATGAAACAAATTATATATGAAAAATGATCAGAAAAATCCAATCTATCCATCTGTACCATTTTCATGCATGTTAGAACAACTTATACCTGATGATCAGGTCAAATCAATTAAATGGCATTTAAACTCTCACATATGGAGTTTGAATTTGAACCTAGTGTTCAAACCAACCCCATTTAACTTGTTGCTAGATGCATTAGGCCAATCAATAGCATATTGCCATGTCATCTTCATGCATCATATTGTTGCATGGCATTGATAGTTTCTCTCCTTTGTTTGTCGGTGTTTGTCCCCTCTCAGTAGACGACATACCGACGATGAGTTCAATGACACCGATGAAGAACTATATTATCTTCAGAAGTGCCAGGCAAGCAAAACCCCCTTGTTCATTCCGATACAATCCTACTCTCTCGCTCCTGCTCTCTTCTACTGCATTAGGACAACAACGAGTCATTTGCTACTTGTTGCGGTAGCTGAACCCCTTTATCCTCTGCATGACCTGTCATTGCCACAGTAAATAGATGAAACCCACTAGCATGAGTAGGAGTTGTTTGAGCCCTGTTGTGCCTACTCATTCATGATTGTTTGTCATGCCTGCTACTGCTTAGAGTTGAGTCAGGTCTGATTCATCGGGAATGAATCAGAGGTGTGTGAACATGTCCTACTATGTGTGAGCTAAGTGTGTGAACACGATTTGGTAAAGGTAGCGGTGAGAGGCCATGTAGGAGTACATGGTGGGTTGTCTCATTGAAGCCGTCCTTAGGAAGTGAGTTCTGTGTTTGTGATCCATGATTCAGCTACTACCATGCATTGGGCCCTGAAATATGACCCCGCTCGACTTCTAAATCACCCTTGTCCTCTGTCCAGGAGTTGCAAGTAGTTTCTGGTGTTTGTAGTATGCTGGAGGCCGTGCGCAGCGCTGACCGGAGGGGTGGGCTATGATGCGGTGGGCACGTGGCATGGTGTACCGGGCGCCCGTTTGGTGTCTCGGGAACCCTGCACACATCGTTTGGGGCTGTGAGCGAAACTCCGGCCGGATCTCCTCGTGGATGGAACCCGAATAGGCGCTAAACCTGGACTAGAGACTTGAGTGTTTAGGTAGGTCATGGTCTACACCCACATCGGCTTTCGCTTGAAGTTTGCCGAGCACATGTCGTGTGCAGACGCTAAGTGGTGGAAACATGTATGAAGAAGTACACTCCTGCAGGGTTAAAAACATCTATTCGAATAGCCGTGTCCGCGGAAAAGGACTTCTGGGTTACTTATATCAGTTCATAGACAAGTGAAAGTGGATACCCTAAAATGCGCAAGATAAGCGTGAGTGCTATCACTACTAGGAAAAGGGCTATAGATGGAATTGACACTAATGGCGCACCAGACATGTGGTGCGCCATTACTATATACTAATGGCGCACCATGTGTTGGTGCGCCATTAATGTCCAAATACTAATGGCGCACCACATCCACGGTGCGCCATTAGTAAAAATATTTTTTTAAAAAATTTTGTTCAAAACTACTAATGGCGCACCGTGGGAGTGGTTCGCCATTACTAGTTGAACTAGTAATGGCGCACCACTCCCACGGTGCGCCATTAGTAAAAAAAAAATTTAAAACTTTTTTTTGAATTTTTTTCAAAACTACTAATGGCGCACCGTGGGTGTGGTGCGCCATTACTAGTTAAACAAGTAATGGCGCACCATGCCACGGTGCGCCATTAGTAACCTTGGCCACCACTTCCACCGAATGCACCCCCCCTGTGGATCACCTTTTCAGTTTTAAAAAAAATAAAAGAAAATGATAAAAATGTCAAAAAAATAAAAGAAAATAAGTTTCCCATGTGATATGTGGCCTAGTTGTTGGGAAAATTTGCAAATATGAATTTTGACTTCATTTGCAAAATCTCGCGAGAATTTGTAAAAATGGGCATAACTTTTGCATACTAACTCGGATGAAAAAGTTTTTTATATGAAAAATCATCTACTCGAAAAGTTACATCCAAATTTAACCGGGGGAACCCCGTTAAACATTTTCAAAATCCTCAAAAACCTAACAGAAAAAAGATACGGGGCTTTTAAGATCTAGATAGGCAAAAAAATCAAAAAAAATTCAAACTTACTAATGGCGCACCTGACCATGGTGCGCCATTAGTATCTTCCCTCCTTCAAAATTCAAAATAAGTCAAAAAATAAAAAAACAATTACTAATGGCGCACCTGCCCGTGGTGCGCCATTAGTATCTTCCCGCCTTCAAAATTCAAAATAAATAAAATAATAAAAAAAATTACTAATGGCGCACCTGCTCGTGGTGTGCCATTAGTATGCCGTATATATGGCTGGTCCTCTCCTCCTCTCTTCATTTCAGCTTCCCTTCTCTCCTCCACCATACTTCTCCTCTCCGGTGACCTCCTCCTCCTCTCCGGCGACCTCCTCCTCCCTCCTCCCTCCTCCCCTCCCCTCCCCTCCCCTCCCCTCATGGTTTCTTCTCC
>NC_041383.1:754816927-754861664 GCF_002162155.2 Triticum dicoccoides | reverse complement strand
CTCCTCTCCGGTGAGCTCCTCCTCCCTCCTCTCCGGTGAGATCCTCCTCCCTCCTCTCCGGTGAGCTCCTCCTCCCTCCTCTCCGGTGAGCTCCTCCTCCCTCCTCTTCGGTGAGCTCCTCCCATCCCCTCATGGTTTCTCCTTCCTCCTCTCCAGCGACCTGCTCCTCCTCCTCTCCGGCGAACTCCTCTCCGGCAAAAGACCATGGCAACAAGATCCAAAAACAGGAACAAAATTTGAGAATATTGTCGTGCCAAAAAACAAGCAAAAAAACGAGCAAAAAATGGGCAAAAAATCACGATCCAGATCTAGATTCAAAATGGCGCATCACTAATGGCGCATCACAGGACAATGCGCCATTAGTATGCCGCGGTTACTAATGGCGCATCCAGTTGTGGTGCTCCATTAGTATCCAAAGCAGCTGGGTATACATGGCCCCTGGGAGGCATACTAATGGCGCACCGTGGCCTATACTAATGGCGCACCACTGGTGCGCCATTAGTAAAAATTACTAATGGCGTGCTAGTAATGGCGCACCGGTGATGCGCCATTAATGGCCAAATTAGGTGCGGCATTAGTAGCGGTTTTTCTAGTAGTGTATGGACGGCGTTCTCGTAGGGAGACGGGAGCGGGTCCATAGTGGTGTATTGATATGGTGAATATGTGGACTCGTGTGCCCCACCTCAAAAGAGTTACTTGCAATCGTAGTTTAGGATAGCCACTGAGTCAAAGCTGGCTTGCTGCAGTTAAACCCCACCATCCCCTTTGTTGATAATGATGCATATGTAGTTAGTTCTAATGTAAGTCTTGCTGGGTACATTTGTACTCACGTTTGCCTATTTTACGTTTTTGCAGAGACTTCCGTCTCACTAGTAGTTCCGCGTGGACTTCCACGTTTAGCTTGTTACCTCAGCTACGATCTTGTGCCCTCGGCAGGATCTGATAGATAGTCGGGCTTCTCAGCCTTTTTCATTTGTAGTTGTCTGTACTCAGACATGTTAAGCTTCCGCATGTGTTTGATTTGTATGCTCTGAATGTTGGGTCGTGATACCCATGTTTGTAATATCTCGCTCCTCGGAGCCTATTGAACAAATACTTGAGTTGTAGAGTCATGTTGTGATGCCATGTTGTATTTGCACATATCGAGCATATTGTGTGTATGTTATTGAAATGCTTGGTATGTGTGGGATCTGACTATCTAGTTGTTTATCCTTAGTAGCCTCTCTTACCGGGAAATGTCTCCTAGTGTTTCCACTGAGCCATGGTAGCTTGCTACTGCTCCGGAACACTTAGGCTGGCCGGCATGTGTCCTTCTTCGTTCCTGTGTCTGTCCCTTCGGGGAAATGTCACGTGGTGTCTACCGGAGTCCTGTTAGCCTGCTATAGCCCGGTTTACCGGAGTCCTGCTAGCCCAGTTGCTACAGCCCGGATTCACTCGCTGATGACCGACACGTTCGATGCTGGGTCATGGATGCTTGTCCCTATAAGTATGTGCCAGTTTGGGTTTACGACTAGCCATGTCAGCCCGAGATCCTTATCATATGGATGCTAGCGACACTATCATATATGTGTGCCAAAAGGCGCAAACGGTCCCGGGCAAAGGTAAGGCGACACCCATGGGAATACCGTGCGTGAGGCCGCAAAGTGATATGAGGTGTTACATGCTAGATCGATGTGGTATTGAGTCAGGGTCCTGACAGCTTTGGTATCAGAGCCTGACTGCCTGTAGGATTACCAAGCCAAACTAGTCGAAGTTGAGTCTAGAAATTCTTTAGTTATGTAAGGGAATTGATTGTGGGATGGAACGTAAGGCTCTTTTTCCTCCTTATACCTCATGCCCTTCTGATCTGAGTCATCTTATCTTTTCTACGGGGTTTAAGAACTAGGCTTCTCATCTTTCTATCAGGATGACGTGTTACTAATCCATAGACTTATAGAATTGATAGTTTCAAGCCTTAGTTCAGTTTCTACTACTTCTGTATGTTAACTATTGATCTCGAAACCTTGATATTGTGCCTCTGAGTGGTTATGCCACCATTTTCGCTGGATGTCTCAAATTTTTTGAGCATTTACAGCCGTTGTGCTGTCTGAGTCATCCCAGGTTTCTAAACAGTCTAATGCATTTGCAAATCCCTTCTTCCCGTTTCCGATGTCCCTTTGGTCAGATTAATCACACAAATTAGTGAGTTGAGGTATTTTTTTGCCTCGACATATATGTTGGAGTTAATATTATGACCATAGGTGTTTTAGGGGATCATCTAGCGGTCTAGCCATGATCTGTGTTTCCAGTATGATGATTCTGGCCGTCATTCTCGAAAGCATCCCGTGATGCAATTTAGTTAGTAGGTATTCTATTCATAGGGGTTTGAACCCGAGATTCACCCTACTTACCTCATGTTGATAGTGTTTTCTAGTTCCTTTTGGATATTAGGAACCTTTGCGATAGTCCTCAAGGTCCATGGTATTTCCTTCTTCCAAATACTATGGACCACTTATGGCAGTAGTTTGTTCGATCAAAAGATCATAACAGGAGTGCTCTCGATGGGTTCTCCATTCTATATTGCGACTCTGCCAGTTCTACTTTTCTGCTTGGGTTATCCGGAAGAAACTTGTTGAACTTGGTTCAACATACTAATCTATGCATCCACAACTCAGAAAATCGTATGTTCCTTTGAGTTGTCTCTCTTTAGTTGTCTTCCGACCCTCGTCTATCAATTGATAGTCAAGAGTAGTTGTGCACTCAAGCTCATCGATGCCTATTACTCTTATGGTCCGTCAAGCCACTCTAGTTCAGAATGACTAGGAGAAACAAACTCCAGTACCTCGTCCATTTCTAGGATTGGGTCAAAGCAGTTGTCTTCCGCAGATCAGATGCAATCCAGCTTTTGATTCTGTTCTACCCTAGAGTATCACCCCCTTTATGTCAGGATTTTCATGAGAATTGCTCCAGCTCTTGTGAATTTTTGACGTAGTGATACTTCCCGCCATCATTACTCATTCCTCGGTTCCGTGTTGTCGCAACCGGAACACCGACGAGTGAATCGTGATTTGTGAAATCAATACTCATAGCAACCTTGTTGCTTGGTAGTTAAAGGACAATAATTTCATCCTTAGCATGTTGGTTATTGAATCACCATCCTAAGGTTGATTGTGCTACCTAGTCCATATTTCTTGGTGCACTCTTCGATCAATGAGTTAGGATCTTGTCAATCCCTTGCTCATTTGTTCATATCGTCTTGCCCTGAAAAGAAAGATTGTTCTCGAGCTTAGTAACATATCGGTGGTTCGTGATTTTCTGAATATCTTCTCAGAAGTATCACCGGGTCGTCACCTGACCGCTATGTTGAGTTCGTGATCAAGTTGGTTTATTCCTGTAAACTACCCCTTCTCCAAGAATCTGTGTTGGATACCCTGAGCTAGTTGGTTGAGCTAAACAATAACTTGGAGGGTTGGAAGATAAAAGCTTGTCCGACTTAGTTCATCACTAAGGGATATCCTTGTGTGTGTGTGTGTGTGTTGAAGAAAGATGATATCTTCATTGATTGATTCCCGTGATCAGTTGTTGAACCTATTGTCTTATCAAACTTGATTTGAGTATGGGCTTTCGTCAAATCAAATTAGAACCAACGATGTTCGTAGTGTTGTCTTACTCGTGGTTGATTCCTCGAGCATAAACCACTATATGTCTTGGGTCTGACCAATACTATCACATTGTTCACATGATGGTGGAAGTCCAGTGATATGGAAATTTCGATGAGTTGTTGTTCAGCCCATCAGCAGCATTTTGTCTCCCCCATGATTCGTGTTGAACATCAACCTAGTGTTGGAAACTTTGTAAGAAATGCCTTCGTGTTCTGTTCATGAAGCCTATGCTTGGATGGAAGAAGTGACTTCCTCGAATTCATGTGCATTTGGTGCAAGTTGCCGCCATGAATTTGAGAAAGGTTTGTTTTGCTTCCTTCGGAATCATCCCAAGTCAGTCACGCATTCGTGCGAAGTATTCTATGGTTTGGTAGATTAATTACCTCCATTCTATATGTGTCCCTAGCACACCAAGCCACTGATTGATCTGTTCAAGGATAATAAGTTCTAAGTGCTAGTCCTGAAGGTACCAGACGGATTTGTACAAGATTTTGTTATCCTCGATGATGGTTTCCCACCTGAACTTGGTAGTGTTTTATTGTAAGACTACGATGTGGTCATGCTTGTCTGAGACAACGTGTTCACATGTTTGTAGCAGAACCAGCTCATATTTTGGAGCTTCCTATCGTAGTTCATTCCCCGAGAATCTCGCAACTTTATCTCATCGATTTGTGTTGTAAACTTTCGTTTTTCTTTCTAGACTTGAGGAGTCTAGAATATCTTGACACCAGCCAGATCTGAATCTCAGGCAGATGTGATGGTTGGAACGTTTTCCCAAGAACTATAATATTGGTCACTTTGTAACCCGGTAAAGTGGATGTCGTGGCCAACACATCTAGCCGGAAGACCTATTATTGTAGGCTCTTGATTGAGAAAGTTGGCTACCTCCCCATAAGGATTTCGTGGGATTTATTCCCAAGTTGACCCTTATGGATTTTTGAGTTCCGAAGTCCGACCTTTTACTTGATGTTCTAGATATCAAACCATATCTGTGAATGGATATGCTGGTACGTCAAGGAGAACATTAGAAGCGGAGTGCTAAATGTCTCTCGGTTGATCGTCCAGATTTTGCCCCTTGGCCTCGCTAAGGTGAAATCTGAGAAAGTGTTATCTCTTTTTGCATCTGCATCGTCCATCACCATTCATCATGGTATCATGTTGTGTTGCCAGGATCCTTGTCACGGATATTGGCAGAACCCTGATGAATATGGAAATGCTCAAGTTCTTGAGAGCATGTGCAAGCACTAGGTGTTATCATCGTCATAACTAGGATTGCTCCTAGCTTCCTCGGTTATGCTATAAATTTTCAAACTGTGGACTCACTCTCTGCTATTGAATTTCTTCCCAGTTACTAGAATAATTCCCAGCATTTGTGTTTTGTTCCCAGCTTGCACCGTCATTGTGCCATCCTACCTTGGGTCCCATCCATCTCCGATGATAAACAAAATCATCCATTGCTTTGTCTTCAACAAGGTAATCCACATCATCCATTCTGGTCCGAGAATGTCATTCTTTCAGACTCTTTCAAATGATCATTTGTGATTTGTCTTAAGATGGTATAAAGAGTTTCCATGATCTCTGAATCAAAGGTAATTCTTTTGCCACTTAAGGGGGATATATTCTACGAGTCACCTCTCCTAAGGTACCTCGTTATGGAATCATGGCAATTATTTCCTCGCCACCTTGACACCATCCACCATCTTCTAAGCGTGGAACTGTTGCCCACCAAATCAAACCCCGTCGTTGTTCTTTCATCCCTCTCGATGTGTTTTGTGTCTCAACTCGAGATGTTTCAACATCTCATTCCGTGAGTTGATTTGGTATAGCTCGATCTTCGAGAAGATCAATCCTAGTAGAGTTTTTTTCCGTCGTCATCGCGTGGATGAAGATCTCAAAAGCAAGGATGTCAAGATCAACGTATGCAACGAACCAACAACCTTATGAGGTGCAACCGGATCGTGAAGATTGTGTTGGTCTTGTGCCCCTCTATCTTCTTACCTCACGTCTTGAATCTCGGGACGAGATTCTTGTTTAGTGGGGGTGAGTTGTCACAGCCCTAGATCTCTGTTTGTAATTAGTTGCATCTTCATCCATGTCATCATGTTTAAATTTCAGTTAAACTTGAAATGGGGATTGCCCAAACCCTAGCATCAATAGAATTCACTAGGTTCAACTAAAATTTTCTCAGTGATTCCAAATGGCTTCTAAAAATGTTCATCATTTCTGGATAATGTTGTAAACAATAACCAGAGTTGTTGCACATTTTTCCATGACATATTTGGGCTCTGAATTAAATCATATAGTATTTGAATTTGGGCATTTAAATGCTAGTAAATATTTTAAATGTGCAAATAATCCCAAGCTAAAATGTTCCATGCTGGATATATTCCATTTAGTGGCCATGAGCAGTTTGGTGATTTTTGAAAGTGCCTAAGCATTTTTAGAAAAGCCACAAAGTTACAGAAGAAATAGAAAAAAACAGAAATAAAAGAGAGAAGCAGAAACTTACCTGGCGCCCACCAACTGGCCCAGCTCTTGTGCTGGCCCAGCACTGTATAGCCCAGCCCACCACCGCCAATTCCCCTGTCGCCTTCCTCCTTTGCCAGGAGGACGCGCGTGTGGCCAACGCGCGCACGCACGCGCCCCGGCCACCTCCTCCCTCCTAGCCTGCCTGGCTCCCCCTCGTCGCGCCTAGACGACGCCAGCGCGACGCCTGGACGCCCTGGACCCTTCCTCTCTTCCCCGAACGCTCTACCCCTCTTCTGTTTTCTCTCCCTCTCGCGCCCGAGCGCAACCGCCGACGCCGCTCGCCACCACCGCAGCCATTGCCTTCCCCTCGCCTCTCCGACATGCCTAGGAGCTCCGCCATGACGCCCCCTTCCTCTCCACCGAGCCGCGCCCCGCCGGAAGCCCTGCAGCGTCGTCCACGGCATCGTCTTCAACCTCTAGCCGCCGGCGAACTCTTCGGGGATTCGCGAGCTCCAGTCCCTCCCCGGCCTCGCCGTTGCCTCTACCGGATTCGCCGTGAGCCCCTGCCTCTTTCCCCTCTCTCCCCATGCTCGTCCGCGCCTTCTAGCCACCATGGCCATCGGAGCCGGTTGCTCCTCGCCGCCGGCCATGTCGCCGTCGTGGCCACCGTCACCTAGAGCCGCAATGGAGCGCGTCACCGTGCTCAGCACATCACAAGGAGGCCGTAGCACCCAGCCGTTCGCCCCGCCGTGCCCCACAGCACCATTCCCAACCTCGCCCGAACTCCGTTGACCGCCAAGGTCGTCGCCGGCGACATTTCCGGCCATCCCAGCATCTTCCACCGCCACCACTCGACGCGCACAAGCTCCAGCTCCACGTAGCCGCCCTCCGCCGTTGATTTGGTCGCCGGAGGAGGAATTCCGTATGCCTCCGCCGTCTCTGGCCTCGCCGGCGACTCGACGCCAGTAGGTTTGACCCGCTGACCGTTGACTGGGTGGGCCCAGTTTGACCCCTAGGTCACTGACGTGTGGGCCACCCTTGTTAGTTATTACTTAGGTTAGTTTAGCGTTAATTAACCTAGATTAGTGCTTAACCTAACACTAACTAACAATGTTTAGTTAGTTAACTAACCACTGACACGAGGGTCCCACAGGTCAGGTTTGACCTAGCCGACCCAGTTGACCGCTGACATCACAGTGACGTCATGCTGATGCAGTAAGTCATTTTCTGGATTTAAGTTAATTCAGGAAATTCTAGAAAATAGTGCTAACCTCTATAAATCATATAAAATCAACCGTAACTCCAAATGAAACAAATTATATATGAAAAATGATCAGAAAAATCCAATCTATCCATCTGTACCCTTTTCATGCATGTTAGAACAACTTATACCTGATGATCAGGTCAAATCAATTAAATGGCATTTAAACTCTCAGGCAAGCAAAACCCCCTTATTCATTCCGATACAATCCTACTCTCTCGCTCCTGCTCTCTTCTACTACATTAGGACAACAACGAGTCATTTGCTACTTGCTGCGGTAGGTGAACCCCTTTATCCTCTGCATGACCTGTCATTGCCACAGTAAATAGATGAAACCCACTAGCATGAGTAGGAGTTGTTTGAGCCCTATTGTGCCTACTCATTCATGCTTGTTTGTCATGCCTGCTACTGCTTAGAGTTGAGTCACGTCTGATTCATCGCGGATGAATCAGAGGTGTGTAAACATGTCCTACTATGTGTGAGCTAAGTGTGTGAACACGATTTGGTAAAGGTAGCGGTGAGAGACCACGTAGGAGTACATGGTGGGTTGTCTCATTGAAGCCGTCCTTTGGAACTGAGTTCTGTGTTTGTGATCCATGATTCAGCTACTACCATGCATTGGGCCCTAAAATATGACCCCGCTCGACTTCTTAATCACCCTTGTCCTCTGTCCAGGAGTTGCAAGTAGTTTCTGGTGTTTGTAGTATGCTGGAGGCCGTGCGCAGCGCTAACCGGAGGGGTGGGCTGTGATCCGGTAGGCACGTGGCACGGTGTACCGGGCGCCCGTTTGGTGTCTCAGGAACCCTGCACACATTGTTTGGGGCTGTGAGCGAAACTCCGGCCGGATCTCCTCGCGGATAGAACCCGAATAGGCGATAAACCTGGACTAGAGACTTGAGTGTTTAGGTAGGTCGTGGTATACACCAACGTCGGCTTTCGCTTGAAGTCTGCCGAGCACATGTCGTGTGCAGACGCTAAGTGGTGGAAACATGTATGAAGAAGTACACCCCTGCAGGGTTAACATCATCTATTCGAATAGTTGTGTCCGCGGAAAAGAACTTCTGGGTTACTTATATCAGTTCATAGACAAGTGAAAGTGGATACCCGAAAATGCGCAAGATAAGCGTGAGTGCTATGGATGGCGTTCTCGTAGGGAGACGGGAGCGGATCCATAGTGGTGTATTGATATGGTGAATATGTGGACTCGTGTGCGCCACCTCAAAAGAGTTACTTGCAATCATAGTTTAGGATAGCCACTGAGTCAAAGCTGGCTTGCTGCAGTTAAGCCCCACCATCCCCTTTGTTGATAATGATGCATATGTAGTTAGTTCTGATGTAAGTCTTGCTGGGTACATTTGTACTCACGTTTGCCTATTTTAAGTTTTTGCAGAGACTTTCGTCTCACTAGTAGTTCCGTGTGGACTTCGACGTTTAGCTTGTTACCTCAGCTACGATCTTGTGCCCTCGGCAGGATCTGGTAGATAGTCGGGCTTCTCAGCCTTTTTCATTTGTAGTTGTCTGTACTCAGACATGTTAAGCTTCCGGATGTGTTTGATTTGTATGCTCTGAATGTTGGGTCGTGAGACCCATGTTTGTAATATCTCTCTCCTCGGAGCCTATTGAATAAATACTTGAGTTGTAGAGTCATGTTGTGATGCCATGTTGTATTTGCACATATCGAGCATATTGTGTGTATGTTATTGAAATGCTTGGTATGTGTGGGATCTGACTATCTAGTTTTTTATCCTTAGTAGCCTCTCTTACTAGGAAATGTCTCCTAGTGTTTCCACTGAGCCATGGTAGCTTGCTACTGCTCCGGAACACTTAGGCTGGCCGGCATGTGTCCTTCTTCGTTCCTGTGTCTGTCCCTTCGGGGAAATGTCACGCGGTGTCTACCGGAGTCCTGTTAGCCTGCTACAGCCCGGTTTACCGGAGTCCTGCTAGCCCAGTTGCTACAGCCCGGATTCCCTCGCTGATGACCGACACGTTCGATGCTGGGTCATGGATGCCTATCCCTGTAAGTCTGTGCCACTTTGGGTTTATGACTAGCCATGTCAGCCAGGGCTCCTTATCATATGGGTGCTAGTGACACTATCATATACGTGTGCCAAAAGGCGCAAACGGTCCCGGGCAAAGGTAAGGCGACACCCGTGGGAATACCGTGCGTGAGGCCGCAAAGTGATATAGGTTTTACATGCTAGATCGATGTGGTATTGAGTCGGGGTCCTAACATCCTTACTTGGGTATCTACACAATTGGAGTTGAGACCAGCATCCTCGATGGTGTCCGGACACTTTATTCATGATCCAAAGAACAATCCATACATCCCTTCGAGCGTCATGCCGAAGAATTTTTGAATAGTTCGCGGTCCTTCCGGGTTGAACTCCCACATACGAAGAGATCTATGTTGGCACAGCAGGACCCGACGAACTAGCATTACTTGCATTAATTTGACAAGACTGACATCCCTCTTGAGGAGATCTCGAATGCGGCTTTGCTATGTCGGTACATCATTAACTGGCCCCCAGTCCAGTCCCTTGTTGACCCATGACGCCAGTTGAGGTGGAGGGACCAAGAGGAAGGGAGGGAAGGCCTACCGCTTTGTGCCTCGGGAAACTGTGATGTAGAACCACTCCCGTTGCCATAAGTTGGACACCTCCGGGAAGGAACCGTTTGGCCATAGGGCGTCGGCGCCTTTGCTTATTATATCGCCTCCGCACTCTGCGTGTCGCCCATCGATCATCTTCGGCTTCACACTGAAGGTCTTTAGCCATAGGACGAAGTGTGGGGTGATGCGGAGGAAGGCTTCACACATGACGATAAATGACGAGATGTGAAGGATGGAATCTGGAGCTAGATCATGGAAATCTAGCCCGTAATAGAACATGAGCCCTCTAACAAAGGGATCAAGACTAAAGCCTAGCCTCAGAGGAAGTGGGAAACAAATACGATGCTCTTGTTGGGTTTGGGAGTGGGGATGACCTGCCCTTGAGCAGGCAGCCTATGCGGGATTTCGGCGGTCAGATACCTGGCCTCCCTGAGCTTCTTGATGTCCCCCTCTGTGACAAAGGAGGCCCTCCACCAGCCTTGAAGGTTGGATCCAGATATGGTTGAAGGTCTGAAGTGCTTAGCCTGAGCCTTGGGTGTTGGAACTCAAGGTGGGGGAAGGGAAGGATCGAGCGTGGGAAGAAAAGGACAGGCCTTGGCCCCTTTATAAAGAGGGTGAATATCAAGCGTCCTCTGCGTGGCCGTTTGGAACTTGCCTAAAATCGAGGAGGCATACTAACAAGCACGGTTGGGTTACCCACACCCGTATTGAAGAGAATCCCATGATAAGGGGAACACGATCTCTGCTTCGACAAGACGTGCCAATAAAACCGCCTCGTAACGCGTGTAGTGGCAGGCTGGGAAAAACGGTTCGTAATGACCGGGCCGCGGCGTGATGTCACGCTATAACAAGTTGTCAGCAGATTACATTTGCGGAATATTGTGCTCTCTATGGTGGTAAGTGGAAATTATTTTGCAGAACTGGACACTATCCTCATAATCAAGATCTTCTAAGGAGTATTCGGAGAAGGAACCCGCCTTGCAATGCCGAAGACAATCTGCGAACTGGACTTATTGTCATTGAAGCCTGGTTCAGGGGCTACTAAGGGAGTCCTAGATTAGGGGGTCCTCGGACATCCAGACTATGTACTTTTGCCGGACTGTTGGACTATGAAGATACAAGATTGAAGACTTCATCTCGTGTCCGGGTGGGACTCTCCTTTGCATGGAAGGCAAGCTTGGCAATCCGGATATGTAGATCTCCTTCTCTATAACCGACTCTGTGTAACCCTAGCCCCCTCCGGTGTCTATGTAAACCGCAGGGTTTAGTCCGTAGGACAACAACAATCATAATCATAGGCTAGCTTCTAGGGTTTAGCCTCTACAATCTCGTGGTAGATCAACTCTTGTAATACTCATATCATCAAGAGCAATCAAGTAGGAAGTAGGGTATTACCTCCATCGAGAGGGCCCGAACCTGGGTAAACATTGTGTCCCCCGCCTCCTGTTACCATTAGCCTTAGAAGCACGGTTCGGGACTGCCTCCCGAGATCCGCCGGTTTTGACACCGACAACGACGGTGACGAATCCCCCTCTCCGGAGCCCCGAATGGACTCCAGATTAGCCATCCCGAGAGAGATTAGGGCTTGGCGGCGGCTCCGTATCCTAAAATGCGATGAAACTTTCTCTCTGATTTCTCTACGAAACAGAATATATAGAGTTGGAGTTGAGGTCGGTGGATCATCAGGGGGCCCACAAGACAGGGGACATGCCCAGGGGGATGGGGCGCGCCCCCCACCCTCATGGACAGGGTGTGGGCCCCCTGGCCTTGATTCTTTCGCCAGTATTTTTTATATTTTCCAAAAGTTATCTCCGTGCATTTTCAGGTCATTCTGAGAACTTTTGTTTTCTGCACAATAAATAACACCATGGCGGTTCTACTGAAAACAGCGTCAGTCCGGGTTAGTTTCATTCAAATCATGCAAGTTAGAGTCCAAAACAAGGGCAAAAGAGTTTGGAAAAGTAGATATGTTGGAGATATATCAACTCCCCAAGCTTAAACCTTTGCTTGTCCTCAAGGAATTCAGTTGATAAACTGAAAGTGATAAAGAAAAACTTTTACAAACTCTGTTTGCTCTTGTTGTTGTAAATATGTAAAGCCAGCATTCAAGTTTTGAGCAAAGATTATGAACTAACAATATTCACAATAACACTTAGGTCTCATGTTTACTCATATCAAAAGCATAATCAACTAGCGAGCAATAATAATAAATCTCAGATTACAACACTTCCTCAAAACAATCATAATATGATATAACAAGATGGTATCTCGCTAGCCCTTTCTGAGACCGCAAAACATAAATGTAGAGCACCTTTAAAGATCAAGGACTGACTAAACATTGTAATTCATGGTAAAAGAGATCCAGTCAAGTCATACCCAATATAAACTAATTGTAATGCATGCAAATGACAGTGTGCTCTCCAACGGGTGCTTTTTAATAAGTAGGTGATGACTCAACATAAAAGTAAATAGATAGGCCCTTCACAGAGGGAAGCAGGGATTTGTAGAGGTGCCAGAGCTTGATTTTAAAATAGAGATGAATAACATTTTGAGCGATATACTTTCACTGTCAACACAACAACTATGAGATCTCGATATCTTCCATGCTACATACATTATAGGCGGTTCCCAAATAGAATGGTAAAGTTTATACTCCCCCACCACCAACAAGCATCAATCCATGGCTTGCTCGAAACAACGAGTGCCTCCAACTAGCAACAGCCCTGGGGAGTTTTGTTTAATTATTTTGATTTACTTTGATCTTTTTGATCATGGGACTGGGCATCTCGGTTACCAGCCATTCTCTCGTGAATGAGGAGCGTAGTCCACTCCTCTTGAGAATAACCCACCTAGCATGGAAGATACAAACAACCCTAGTTGATACATGAGCTGCTCGAGCATACAAAATAGAATTTCATTTGAAGGTTTGGAGTTTGGCACATACAAATTTACTTGGAACGGCAGGTAAATACCGCATATAGGAAGGTATGGTGGACTCATATGGAATAACTTTGGTGTTTATGGAGTTTGGATGCACAAGCAGTATTCCCGCTTATTACAGGTGAAGGCTAGCAAAAGACTGGGGAGCGACCAACTGAGACAGCGACAACAGTCATGAACATGCATTAAAATTAATCAACACCGAGTGCAAGCATGAGTAAGATATAATCCACCATGAACATAAATATCGTGAAGGCTATGTTGATTTTTTTCAACTACATGCGTGAACATGTGCCAAGTCAAGTCACTCGAATCATTCAAAGGAGGATACCACCCTATCATACCACATCACAACCATTTTAATAGCATGTTGGCACGCAAGGTAAACCATTATAAGCTCCTATCTAATTAAGCATGGCATAAGCAACTATAATCTGTAATTGTCATTGCAAACATGTTTGTTCATAATAGGCTGAATCAGGAACGATGAACTCATCATATTTACAAAAACAAGAGAGGTCGAGTTCATACCAGCTTCTCTCATCTCAATCAGTCCATCATATATTGTCATTATTGCCTTTCACTTGCATGACCGAATGGTGTGTATAATAATAGTAGTGCACGTGCATCAGACTAAGCTGGAATCTGCAAGCATTCAATTCAAGGGAGAAGAAAAGGTGATGGGCTCTAAATTAAATCAGCAATCATGCATATGAGAGCCACTAAGCATTTTCATTATGGTCTTCTCCTCTTGACCCCCAAAGGAAAGAAAAGAAATACAACTATTTACACGGGAAAGCTCCCAACAAGAAAAAGAAGAACGAGAAATCTTTTTGGGTTTTTCTTTTTAATTACTACTACAATCATGGAAATTAAACAAACTAACTTTTTTGGTTTTCTTAAGGTTTATCAAGCACACAAGAGGAAAGCTAGAAAAAACAAAATAAACTAGCATGGATAATATAATGAAAAAGTATGAACACCGACAACTAGAATAAGTGTGTGAATATGAATGTAATGTCGGTGAGAAATACGTACTCCCCCAAGCTTAGGCTTTTCACCTAAGTTGGTCTAATGCCAAGGATAGCCTGGCTGATATCCGTAATTATAACTGGTGTCGTACTGAGATGCTGTAGCCAATGCCTCCTGAGCTGCGGCATGTTCGCGAGCTGCCTCTGCTCTCCTCTCGTGTTCGGCTGCCTCCTCCCTGGTGACAACATATCTTTGTTTTGCCTGGTAATCAAAAAGGGAAGGAGCAAGGAGAGTAACATGGACAGCGGGATGTCTGTTAAAGATTAGTCGGTACTGGAGGAATTGTTCATTCCTCACAAGAAAACGATGCCTGACCATAGCGTCATAATCTAAATAAGCGAAAGGCAACTCCATATCACCCTCATGTGGAAGTATACCAAGATAATTAGCAACACGGGTCGCATAAATCCCTCCAAATAAATCTCCAACTAAACCATTGTTATGCAACCTACGTGCAACAATTGCCCCCAAGTTGTAATCTTTATTACCTAATACAGCACTCTTAAGGACACAAAGATCAGGGACACACATGTGACATGCTTCATCTTTATCGTTAATGCGTCTACCAATGAAGAGAGCAAAATAATGTATAGCAGGAAAATGAATGCTCCCTATGGTAGCATTTGCTATATCTCTAGATTCTCCCACAGTGATACTAGCAAGAAAGTCTTTATATGCATATTTGTGGGGTTCATTAACATTGCCCACTGTGGGAGTTTGCAAGCACTTGTGAAATCTTCTAGGTCCATGGTAAAAGATTGATCATAAATATCAAACAGGACATTCTGAGAATTACGCGAAGATGCAAATTTAAACCTTCTCACGAATGAATCAGTCAATTGGTAGTATTGAGGACACTTATCTTGTATGAAGTCCTCAAGATCAGCATTACGCACATATGCATCAAATTCATCCTTGATGCCTGCATTGACCATAAACTCTTCTGACAGCCATTCACAGGGCCGCACCTCACCTTCCCTTGGTGGTTCATCGTCTTGCTCACGTATAGCACGCCTGGGTCCTCTCTTTGTTGAGGAACCACCTTGGTACATTTTCCTAGACATATTTCTTCCTCTGAAAAATTTCTGAATTTTTTAGAAACTTCAAAATAAAAGTGAATCAAACTAAACAAGATTGATAGCAACTACTCCCACAAGTGCCTAGGAGTCACATACCAAGCAACAATCTCCCAAAGCAGTTTTGTGAATGGAGCTTTGAGCAAGGAGATCGAAAATCGCAGCAAAATGAGCTAGAACTCGTGCTTGAGCTGGATGTGGATTTTTTGGGAGGAAGATGGAGTGTGTGGGTGCATGAATAAGTGGAGGGGGGCCACCATGGGCCCACGAGGCAGGGGGCACGCCCAAGGGAAGGGGGCGCGCCCTGGACCCTCGTGGCCAGGTGCTTGCCCCCCCCGTTGTGTTCTTAGTGCCTAAAATCCTCAAATAATCCAGAAAAAATCATACTAAATTTGCACGGCATTTGGAGAACTTTTATTTTCGGGATATTTTTTATTGCATGGATAATTCAGAAAATAGATAGAAAATACTATTTTTGCTTTATTTATTCTAAATAACAGAAAGTAAAAAGAGGGTACAGAAGGTTGTGCCTTCTAGTTTCATCCATCTCATGATCGTCAAAATGAATCCACTAACAAGGTTGATCAAGTCTTGTTAACAAACTCATTCCGAATAACACGGAACCGGAGAAATTTCGAACAACACTAGGTTACCTCAACGGGCATATGAACATCCCCAATAATAAGAATATCATATTTTTTCTTGATAGTGGGAAGAGGAAATTCAAAACCTCCAATAATGATAGTTGGAATTTTTCCAATAGAATTGATTCTATGAACTTGAGGTTGTTTCCTCAAAAAGTGTATCGTATGCTCATTACTATTAACATGAAAAGTGGCATTGCCTTTGTTTCAATCAAACAGCCCCTGCAGTATTCAAAAAGGGTCTACCAAGGATAATTGACATACTATCGTCCTCGGGAATATCAAGAATAACAAAGTACATTAAAATAGTGACATTTGCAACCACAATAGGCACATCCTCACAAATACCAACAGGTATAGCAGTTGATTTATCAGCCATTTGCAAAGATATTTTAGTAGGTGTCAACTTATTCAATTCAAGTTTATGATATAAAGAGAGAGGCATAACACTAACACTGGCTCCATGATCACATAAAGCAGTTTTAACATAGTTTCTTTTAATGGAGCATGGTATAGTTGGTACCCCTGGATCTCCAAGTTTCTTTGGTATTCCACCCTTGAAAGTGTAATTAGCAAGCATGGTGGAAATTTCAGCTTCCGGTATCTTTATTTTATTTGTAATAATATCCTTCTTGTATTTTGCATAAGGGTTTACTTTAAGCATATCAGTTAAGCGCATACGTAAGAAGATAGGTCTAATCATTTCAGTAAAGCGCTCAAAATCCTCATCATCCTATTTCTTGGATGGCTTAGGATGAAAGGGCGTGGGTTTCTAAACCCATGGTTCTCTTTCTTTACCATGCTTCCTAGCAACAAAGTCTCTCTTATCATAACGTTGATTCTTTGATTGTGGGTTATCAAGATCAACAACAGGTTCAATCTCTACATCATTATTATTGCTAGGTTGAGCATCAACATGAACATTATCATTAACATTATAACTAGGTTCATGTTCATCACCAGATTGTGTTTCAACATCGGAAATAGAAATATCATTGGGATTCTCAAGTGTGTCTATAACAAGTTCACTAGAAGCATGCAAAGTCCTATCGTGTTTCTTTTTCTTCTTTTTAGAAAAACTAGGTACCTCTAAATTATTTTTCTGAGAATCTTGCTCAATTCTCTTAGGGTGGCCTTCAGGATACAAAGGTTCCTGAGTCATTCTACCAGTTCTAGTAGCCACTCTAACAACAAAGTCATGTTTATTATTTAATTCATCGAGCAAATCACTTTGAGCTTTAAGTACTTGTTCATCTTGAGTGGTAACCATAGAAGCATATTTGCTAATGAGTTTAAGTTCACCTTTAACTATAGCCTTATAATCACTCAAGCGTCCTATCATGAAAGCATTACTCTTTAATTCTCTACAAACATAAGCATTAAAACTTTCTTGCCTAGCCATAAAGTCATCAAATTCATCTAAACATTGGCTATGAAATTTAGTAGACGGGATTTCAACTTTATCATATCTATAGAGAGAATTTTACCTTTACTACCTGTGTTGGGTTATCAAGACAATGTGTTTGTTCAACAGGCGGTATATTAAGACCATGTATTTCTTCAATAGGTGGTAAATTCTTAACATCTTCAGCTTTAATACCTTCCTATTTCATTGATTTCTTTGCCTCTTGCATATCTTCAAGACTGAGAAATAAAACACCTCTCTTCTTCGGAGTTGGTTTAGGAATAGGTTCAGGAGCTGGCTCAGGAGTTGGCTCAATTGGCTGAGGAATTGGCTCAGGAAGTGTCCAATTATTTTCATTAGTCAACATATTATTCAATAACAATTCAGCTTGGTCGACTGTTCTTTCCCTGAAAACACAACCAGCACAACTATCCTAGTGGTCCTTGGAAGCATCGGTTAGTCCATTATAAAAGATATCAAGTATTTCATTTTTCTTAAGAGGATGATCAGGAAAAGCATTAAGTAATCGGAGAAGCCTCCCCCAAGCTTGTGGGAGACTCTCTTCTTCGATTTGCACAAAATTATATATTTCCTTCAAGGCAGCTTGTTTCTTATGAGTCGGGAAATATTTAGCAGAGAAGTAATAAATCATATCATGGGGACTACGCACACAACCAGGATCAAGAGAATTAAACCAAGTTTTAGCATCACCCTTTAATGAGAAAGGAAATATCTTAAGGATATAATAATAGCGAGACTTCTCATCATTAGTAAACAGGGTGGCTATATCATTTAACTTAGTAAGATGTGCCACAACAGTTTTAGATTCATAGCCATAAAAAGCATCAGATTCAACCAAAGTAATTATCTCAGGATCAACAGAGAATTCATAATCCTTATTAGTAACAAAGATAGGTGAAGTAGCAAAAGCAGGGTCATATTTCATTATAGCATTTAGAGTTTTCTGTTTAAGTTTGGCTAGTAACTTCTTAAGATCAGATATATCATTGCAAGCAAAAAGGTCTCTAGCAGTTTCTTCATCCATAATATAACCCTTTGGAACAACAGGCAATTCATATTTAGGGGGGGGGACCTTCATCATCACTATCATCAATAATTTCATCTTCAATAATTTCGTTCTCTCTAACTCTAGCAAGTTGTTCATCAAGAAATTCACCTAATGGCAAAGTAGTATCAAGCACAGAAGTAGTTTCATCATAAGTATCATGCATAGCAGAAGTGGCATCATCAATAACATGCAACATATCAGAATTCATAGCAGTATCAGGTTTAGGTGTCGCAAGCTTACTCAAAACAGAAGGAGAATCTAGTGCAGAGCTATATGGCAGTTCCTTACCTCCCCTCGTAGTTGAGGGAAAAATCTTAGTTCTTTCATCTTTCAAGTTCTTCATAGTGACCAGCAGATATAAATCCCAAGTGACTCAAAGAATAGAGCTATGCTCTCCGGCAATGGCGCCAAAAAATAGTCTTGATAACCCACAAGTATAGGGGACCGCAACAGTTTTAGAGGGTAGAGTATTCAACCCAAATTTATTGATTCGACACAAGGGGAGCCAAAGAATATTCTCAAGTATTAGCAGTTGAGTTGTCAATTCAACCACACCTGGATAACTTAGTATCTGCAGCAAAGTATTTAGTAGCGAAGTAGTATGATAGTAATGGTAATAGTGGCAAAAGTAAAGATAGCAGTTTTGTAGTAATTGTAACAGTAGCAACGGAAAAGTAAATAAGCCAAGCACAATATGTGAAAAGCTTGTAGGCATTGGATCAGTGATGGATAATTATGTCGGATGTGATTCCTCATGTAATAGTTATAACATAGGGTGAAACGGAACTAGCTCCAATTCATCAATGTAATGTAGGCATGTATTCCAAATATAGTCATACGTGCTTATGGAAAAGAGCTTGCATGACATCTTTTGTCCTACCCTCCCGTGGCAGCGGGGTCCTAATGGAAACTAAGGGATATTAAGGCCTCCTTTTAATAGAGAACCGGACCAAAGCATTAGCACTTAGTGAATACATGAACTCCTCAAACTATGGTCATCACCGAGAAGTATCCCGATTATTGTCACTTCGGGGTTGTCGGATCATAACACATAATAGGTGACTATAGACTTGCAAGATAAGATCAAGAGCTCACATATATTCATGAAAACATAATAGGTTCAGATCTGAAATCATGCCACTCGGGCCCTAGTGAGAAGCATTAAGCATAGCAAAGTCATAGAAACATCAATCTCAAAACATAGTGGATACTAGGGATCAAACCCTAACAAAACTAACTTGATTACATGGTAAATCTCATCCAACCCATCACCGTCCAGCAAGCCTACGATGGAATTACTCACGCACGACGGTGAGCATCATGAAATTGGTGATGGAGGATGGTTGACGATGACGACAGTGACGAATCCCTCTCTCCGGAGCCCCGAACGGAATTCAGATCAGCCCTCCCGAGAGAGATTAGGGCTTGGCGGCGGCTCCGTACCGTAAAACGCGATGAAACTTTCTCTCTGATTTTTTTTCAACGAAACGGAATATATAGAGTTGGAGGTGAGGTCGGTGGAGCATCAGGGGGCCCACAAGATAGGGGCACGCCCAGGGGGAGGGGGCATGCCCCCCACCCTCGTGGATAGGGTGTGGGCCCCTGGCCTTGATTCTTTCGCCAGTATTTTTATATTTTCCAAAAGTTATCTCCGTGGATTTTCAGGTCATTCCCAGAACTTTTGTTTTCTGCACAATAAATAACACCATGGCAGTTCTGCTGAAAACAACATCAGTCCGGGTTAGTTTCATTCAAATCATGCAAGTTAGAGTCCAAAACAAGGGCAAAAGTGTTTGGAAAAGTAGATACGTTGGAGACGTATCATGGAGACATATTAGCATCCCCAAGCTTAATTCCTGCTCGTCCTCGAGTAGGTAAATGATAAAATAAAGAATTTATGAAGTGTGAATGCTAGCAGGTGCACAAGTTTGATCAATGATAATTTCAATCACCTTTTCTAGCATGATTATATGTCATAACAATAGTTCATCTCATAAAACTTCTCAAGATCAAGTAACAAGCTATTCACATGTTAAAGCATAGACCATAAACTTTCTTGAAAACTAGCAAACTTCATTCTTAGTCATCAAACAATTACAATTCATCTTATTTTCAGGAAGGGTCTATGTTAGAGCTTTGATTTAGCAAACTCCACATACTCAACTATCAAATAGTCTTCCATGATTGCTACCACTCAAAGCATATTTTTAGAACAAATAGCATCCATCAAACATAGAGAAAGATAGGGGCTTAGTATTTCGCCTCCCAACTCGCTTATCATATAGATAATTGTCAACAAAAATAATTCATGATCAAATATATTTGCATGGCCATATATGCTTAGATCTTTCCCCAACACACGATGCTTGCCAACTAAAGAGTAGGTAGGAATGAGAAGTAATGCTACTGACTCTTGCATGAGAATAAAAGATAGGCCCTTCGCAGAGGGAATTAGGGATTTGGAGAGGTGCCAGAGCTCGATTTTGAAATAGAGATGAAAATAGTTTTGAGAGGTATGCTTTCATTGTCAACATAACAACCAAGAGTTCCCAATATCTTCCATACTACATACATTATAGGCGGTTCCCAAACAGAATGGTAAAGTTTTTACTTGCCCTCCACCAACAATCATCAATTCATGGCTTGCCCGAAACAACAGGTGCCTCCAACTAACATCAATCACGTGGGAGTTTTGTTTGCAATTATTTTTGATTTGATTTTGATTGTTTTGATCATGGGACTGGGCATCCCGGTTACTAGCCATTTTTCTCGTGAATGATGAGTGGAGTCCACTCATCTTGAGAATAACCCACCTAGCATGGAAGATACTGACATCCTCTAGTCGCTACATGAGCGATTCGGGCATACAAAACAGAATATTATTTGAAGATTTAGAGGTTGGCACATGCAAATTTACTTGGAACGGCAAGTGAATACCGCATATAGGTAGGTATGGTGAACACTCATGGAAGAAACTTGGTTCAAGGGATTAGGATGCACAAGCAGTATTCCCGCTTAGTACAGATATTTTGGCTAGCAAAGGATTCGAAAAAGCAAGCACCACATGTTGGAGAATCTATAACAATATAACTTCCATACAAACATACCCAAGCATAACTCATTACGTTTTCTTCCTTGTCCAATTTCAACTAATTTGCTTAGGTTTGGAAATAATTGGGGCTCACAATCATAGAAGATGTCTAAGATAGTATATTTATATGTGAAATCTTTCTTCCTTCAATATTCTTTCATGAATTGTTCAAGTGACCAATAAAATGCTTGCTAACCTTCAATAAATTTACAACCTCTACTTATTAGATGTGAAGTCATTACTCCCCACGGGATAAGCAAATGAAAAATATATAATTTCTGATTTATGACATTCAACTCATTCAACCATTTACTCATAGGATATAAGTGAAGCACACGAGTAAATGATGAACTACTCCAAAAACATATAAGTGAAGATCAATGAGTAGTTAAATAATTTTGTAGCTATGCGAAGACTCTTTAATTTCAGATCTTGGGATATTATTCAAACAGCAAGCAAAACAAAATAAAACAAAATGATGCTCCAAGCAAAACATATCATGTGGTGAATAAAAATATAGCTCCAAGTAAAGTTACCGATGAACGAAGACGAAGAGGGGATGCCATCCGGGGCATCCCCAAGCTTAGGCTTTTGGTTGTCCTTGAATATTACCTTGGGGTGCCTTGGGCACCCCCAAGCTTAGGCGCTTGACACTCCTTATTCCATAGTCCATCGAATCTTTACCCAAAACTTGAAAACTTCACAACACAAAACTCAACAGAAAACTCGTGAGCTCCGTTAGTATAAGAAAATAAAACCACCACTTAGGTACTGTTGTGAACTCATTCTAAATTCATATTGGTGTAATATATACTATATTCCAACTTATCTATGGTTCATACCCTCCGATGCTACTCATAGATTCATCAAAATAAGCAAACAATACATAGAAAACAGAATCTGTCAAAAACAGAACAGTCTGTAGTAATCTGTACAAACGTATACTTCTGGAAATCCAAAAATCCTACCAAATTAGGAAGTACTAAGCAATTTGTGTACCAATCCAGAGCGAAAAGAATCAAAACAAAATCACGTTTCTGTGAATTATCAAAACTAATTTACTGGTTCCAAAAGTTTCTGATTTTCAGCAGGATCAACACAACTATCACCGTAAGCTATCCTAAAGGTCTTACTTGGCACTTTATTAAAACAAAAGCTATAAAACATGATTACTAAAGTAGCATAATCATGTGGACACACCAAAAACAGTAAAGGTAAATATTGGGTTGTCTCCCAACAAGCACTTTTCTTTAATGCCTTTCTAGCTAGGCATGATGATGACAATGATGCTCACATAAAGATAAGAATTGAAACATAATGGGAGCATCATGAAGCATATGACTAGCACATTTAAGCCTAACCTACTTCCTATGCATAGGGATTTTGTGAGCAAACAACTTATGGGAACAATAATTAATTAGCATAGGAAGGTAAAACAAGCATAGCTTCAAGATTTTCAACACATAGAAAGGATATTATTGCAATTCCTACAAGCATAAGTTCCTCCCTCATAATAATTTTCAGTAGCATCATGAATGAATTCAACAATAAAACCAGCACCTAAAGAATTCTTTTCATGATCTACTTGCATAGAAAATTTACTACTCTCCACATAAACAAAATTCTTCTCATTCGGAATAGTGGGAGTATCATAAGAGACTCGAATATCATAAATTGTTTCCATATTAAAAGAGTAATGTTCAGAAAAAGGGTAATCATAATCATGAAAAGTTTTATAAATATAATCATCACTACTTTTTATAGCATAATTTTCATCACAATAATCATCATAAGTGGCAACTTTGTTCTCATCATAATCAATTGAAACCTCTTCCAAGATAGTAGAATCATCACTAAATAAAGTCATGGCCTCTCCAAATCCACTTTCATCAATATAATCATCATAGGTAGGAGGCATGCTATCATCATAACAACTTTGCATAGCAAAACTTGGGAGGCTAAAAATATCATCTTCATTAAACGTAGCATCCCCAAGCTTGGGACAAACATTAATTTCAGCAAATATATTCTCAAATATGTCATCCTCATCAAACATAACTTCCCCAAGCTTCGGCCTTTTCATATCATAAGCATAATCACTCTCATCAATAATAGTATGGATAGCACCAATAGTATAGCAATTATCATCATCACAATGAGTAGTAGGAGAAACATCATTTGGGAGGGATACCTTTTTACCTTTGCTTCTCCGTTTTTTCTTTTTCTTCTTCACATCATGTGTGGGTTCAACCCTCTTCTTTGAGCTCCTTATTGATGAGATTGGTTGAATAGAAAGCTCCTCCTCGTTACCGGATTCATCATAAGAAATAATAGGAGGATATTGGGAAGTCTCTTCCCTTTCATTAGTATTCTCTTCATATTCTATTTGCTTTCTTTTCTTTAGGTAATTGGAAATATAAGGATTTTCAATGCAATTCACCGCACAGTACATATAAATTTCCTCTAGATTAATATCAAGAAAATTCTTAAGGTTAAATTCTGGAATATGCTTAGTTGCACATTTCAATTCTTCATAACCCAAAAGCAAACTAAGTTCATTATGATGTGCAAGGGAAATCAAGTCATCACAATTCTTGGACACGATTCGATCATGAAACAATTTGCATCGGAGATTTAAATGACCATGTTCATTGCAAAGTTCACATGTACGGTAAAGATATCTTAAAGTTTCAGCACTCTTATCTAGACTTTCTTGCAACCCTTTAGTTTCTAAATTCTTATGCCTCTTGCAATATCTATCTTCCCTATTTGGTGCGTACTTGCAAACCCAATACACTCTACAAAAATCGACATGCTTATAAGAGATATTTTCATCATGACTAGTGCAACCATCATTAGTACTACGGATATTCAAGGAGTTCATACTAACAACAGTGCAATCATGCTCATCATTCACATATTCTATGCCAAGCATTCTATGTAATTCTTCTTCTAGTACTTGAGCACAATTTTCCTTTCCATCGTTTTCACGAAAGATATTAAGAAGATGAAGCGTATGAGGCAAACTCAATTCCATTTTTTTGTAGTTTTCTTTTATAGACTAAACTAGTGATAAAACAAGAAACAAAAAGATTCGAGTGCAAGATCTAAAGATATACCTTCAAGCACTCACCTCCCCGGCAACGGCGCCAGAAAAGAGCTTGATGTCTACTACACAAGCTTGTTCTTGTAGACATTGTTGAGCCTCCAAGTGTAGAGGTTTGTAGGACAGTAGCAAATTTCCCTCAAGTGGATGACCTAAGGTTTATCAATGTGTGGGAGGCATAGGATGAAGATGGTCTCTCTCAAACAACCCTGCAACCAAATAGCAAAAAGTCTCTTGTGTCCCCAACACACCCAATACAATGGTAAATTGTATAGGTGCACTAGTTCGGCGAAGAGATGGTGATACAAGTGCAATATGGATGGTAGATATAGGTTTTTGTAATCTCAAAATATAAAAACAGCAAGGTAACTAATGATAAAAGTGAGTGTAAACGGTATTGCAATGGTAGGAAACAAGGCTTAAGGTTCATACTTTCACTAGTGCAAGTTCTCTCAACAATAATAACATAAATGGATCATATAACTATCCCTCAACATGCAACAAAGAGTCACTCCAAAGTCACTAATAGCGGAGAACAAACTAAGAGATTATGGTAGGGTACGAAACCACCTCAAAGTTATTCTTTCTGCTCGATCTATTCTAGAGTCCGTAGTAAAATAACATGAAGCTATTCTTTCCGTTCAATCTATCATAGAGTTCATACTAGAATAACACCATCAGACACAAATCAACCAAAACCCTAATGTCACCTAGATACTCCATTGTCACCTCAAGTATCAGTGGGCATGATTATACGATATGCATCACACAATCTCAGATTCATCTATTCAACCAACACAAAGTACTTCAAAGAGTGCCCCAAAGTTTCTACTGGAGAGTCAAGACGAAAACATGTGCCAACCCCTATGCATAAGTTCACTGAACCCGCAATTTGATCACCAAAACATACATCAAGTAGATCACGTGAATATCCCATTGTCACCACAGATAAGCACGGCAAGACATACATCAAGTGTTCTCAAATCCTTAAAGACTCAATCTGATAAGATAACTTCAAGAGGTAAACTCAATCCATTACAAGAGAGTAGAGGGGGAGAAACATCATAAGATCCAACTATAATAGCAAAGCTCGCGAGACATCAAGATCGTATCACCTCAAGAACACGAGAGAGATAGAGAGATCAAACACATAGCTACTGGTACATACCCTCAGTCCCGAGGGTGAACTACTCCCTCCTCGTCATGGAGAGCGCCGGGATGATGAAGATGGACACCGGTGAGGGATCCCCCCCTCTGGCAGGGTGGCGGAACGGGCTCCCGAGAGGTTTTTGGTGGCTATAGAGGCTTGCGGCGGCGGAACTCCAGATCTATCTTGTTCCCCGAAGGTTTTAGGGTATATGGAGATATATAGGCGAAAGAAATTGGTTAGGGGAGCCTCGAGGGACCCACGAGGGTGGAGGGCGCGCCCAAGGGGGGTGGGCACGCCTCCCTGCCTCGTGGCCTCCTCGAAGCTTCCCTGACTTCAGCTCCACGTCTCCTAGATCACGTTCATTCCAAAAATCACGCTCCCGAAGGTTTCATTCCATTTGGACTCCGTTTGATATTCCCTTTCTTTGAAACACTGAAATAGGCAAGAAAACAGCAATTTGGGCTGGGCCTCCAGTTAATAGGTTAGTCCCAAAAATAATATAAAAGTGCTTAGTAAAGCCCATAAACATCCAAAACAGATAATATAATAGCATGAATGCTTCATAAATCATAGATACGTTAGAGACGTATGAGTGACTGAGCGAGGAGCTCGGCTTGATGAAGTGGTGATGCAGCGAGGCAAAGCCCATGGTCTAGCTAACGTGACGAAGCTGGTCGACTGATGACACCGAAGTCCTTGGAGTAGGTTGATGAAGAGATGGCAAAGTCCCCGGTCTAGCCTAGGTGACAGAGCAGGTTGCTAAGTTGACTTGCAGCCGCCATACCAGCCGAGGTCTGGAAGTAGGTCGGCATGGTGGACATCAGCTTGAAGAAGCAATGGTGACGTGATGCCGACGCATGTCAGACCTTGTGACGCAGTTGATGCCGTCTTGATGAAGTGACTGTGCAGCGATGCCTGCGTGCCCGCTCCGTCTAATCTATGGGGTGATGATGTTGGTGATGATTTAGCCTTAGTGATGCTGAACTCTTGGTCGGCTCACCGGGGTGATGATCCGATGAGGTTGACCTCGGCTCAATGAAGCGACGACCTGTCTAGCGCGGGTCGGCAGTAGTGGAGCAACGTTGTCAGGCTGGTTTGCCACCAGTGCAATGGTGAAGATTACCTCAGAAAAGTATCATAATTCTGTGGGCACGTGTTTGAGAACAACAAACAATACCCCAGGAAATATGTCCTTCAAAAAGGATGTCCAATAACCTGTTCATGAAAATGGATGAACTGGGGTCCGATTCATTTTTGCACGGAAAATAGATCCAAAAATTGATGGACTCATCGGAAGTTTCCTGGAGTTTGAACTGTCGGATCAAGCTAAATTATGAGGGGTGGTCGATATAGGAATTCTACATCCAATGAACGGTTGGTTCTTCCAAACAACGTCCGAGATGGACGCTGGACTTCTCGCCTAAACTCGTCCAGATTCTCGTCCAGATTCGACAGGGCTCCGATATATCAGAGATCGCCATAGGTTCCTCCATCGGAATGCAACAAAATTTTACAGGGTTGTTGTAGGCTCAGTTTTGCACAATTACACCAAAGCAATCGTCAAAGCGATGCTCGAGGAGGAGGTGGCGGAGAATACAAGTTCAGAGTCCAGAAAAATAGCACGGCCGCTTGAGGACAATGCTGATGTTGAGCCCCCCGAGCTCCATGGATGATCCTCCATGATCTTGATAGAGATCGGAGTTGACGTTCATGAAGGCCCATGCCCGAACATGATGAGATGAGGTGGAGCATAGTCCTTGGTCGAACCAAGGTGACTAGTCGAGCCGGCGATGAAGATGCCGACGTCGTAGTTGATCTGCAAGCGAGCCATTGATCCTTCGTCGATCTCACACCGGAACTCTCAATGAAAGTTTTAAATATGGCATATCTCATAGTAGGGGGTCTGAACTGTGGATCTTGGATCGATGGTAACACTGACACAGGATTTTATCCAGGTTCGGGCTCTCATGGAGAGATAATACCCTGTGTACTACTTTGATTGTATTCATATGGGGTGTAGTACAGAGTACATGTATCTATCACAAGATTGTTCTAATGAATATGAGTTGTCATCCTCATCTATCGACTAGCCTAGCCTTGGCTTATATAATGTACTGGAGGCCTAGGATAACAACAGTCCTAGTCGGATACGTTGATGGAGAGGAGTCCTTGTCTTGATAACAAAGTCTTGTGGAATCTTCCTCGTATATGTCGTGCGATGCCCGAAGTGGACCATTAGTGAACCGCCATGGGGTCCTCGGCCCGATCCACCTGGTTCGGAGACGACGTGGTGAGTACCTTCTAGTCAAGGACACCGTCGGATACCACGCGCCCTTAGAGTGCACAACCTTCGCAGGCATAATGCAGTCCCGCATTATGCTTACCTCATGTTCAAAAATTCCAGGACCCAATGGCATTATCACAATCAATGGTAATACCGAGCGCTCATTCCGGGCTAAGGATCAGACCGCGGCTTTCACGGCTGAGGTATAGGCATCCGAGGACGCAGCCAGCAGCGATAAACGCACCAATAGATCTTAGAAGTGCACGCGGGCTGCACAAATTGACCGTGACCACTTACCCCTACGCCCTAAATAGGGATACGAGCTCATTGCGTGCCCTCTCTGGATGGGACACTACATCCCCAGGGTGCATAATTTCGCATTGAGGATTCCCTAGGCTTCCGAGGAGCCAAAATTTATCAAAACACTGGCACATCTCGACCAAGGACAAACGTGGCTTCGAGTCCTCACACCCGCAGGTCTCTGTCCTAGAGCCGGCAAGCATAAATCCGTCAATGTAGCTTAAAACACACAATAGACTCCTGCAAAACCTCCTAAAAGGGGTTCGGCCAACCAGTGCCAGAGGCGTATAAAGGGCCGAGATTGCACCAGTCCTACTCCATCCCCGCCGTGCACGACGGCAAGCTGGTCAATAGCTCGAAAGCGCACATGTGTGACAGGATGCGGCCCGGGCTCCTAAAACGTGATGTCAATACCCGGCCTATTTTTTCTTCCTCCCTCTCGCACTCTTTTATGTTGTATTCTTTCTAGTTCCTCTCGTAGCTCGGCATGTAAAACCTCACGGTTATAAAATATAGAAATAATGCCCTCTAAAGGTATTTCCTGCTTTTCTGTTCAAGCATCACCCTTGCACTACAAGAATGTCTTTAAAGATATAAATTTTAAGGGGCCTCGTTCCCCTGCCTTACAAGTCCGAGGTATTCGATGTCTCAGATTTTGGCTTTATATGCATTAGTTTCAAACCTAGATTCTAGTCAATAGTTGGGTTGCCCGGCTCCTACGTGTACTGAAACGTCTCCACCGTATCTATAATTTTTTATTGTTCCATGCTATTATATTATCTGTTTTGGATGTTTATGGGCTTTATTATACACTTTTATATTATTTTTGGGACTAAACTATTAACCGGAGGCCCAGCCCATATTGCTGCTTTTTTGCCTATTTCAGTGTTTTGCAGAAAAGGAATATCAAACGGAGTCCAAATGGAATGAAACCTTCGGGAGAGTTATTTTTGGAACGGAAGCAATCCAGGAGATTTGGAATAGACGTCACGGAAGCTTCGAGGAAGCCACGAGGCAGGGGGGGCACGCCCTACCCCCCTGGGCGCGCACCCACCCTCGTGGGCCCCTCGTGGCTCCCCTGACCAACTTCTTTCACCTATATATGTCCATATACCCTAAAAACTTCAAGGAGCACAATTAGTCGGGAGTTCCACCGCAGCAAGCCTCTATAGCCACTAAAAACCAATCGGGACCCTGTTCCAGCACCCTGCCGGAGGGGGGATCCCTCACCGGTGGCCATCTTCATCATCCCGGCATTATCCATGACGAGGAGAGAGTAGTTCACCCTCGGGGCTGAGGGTATGTACCAGTAGCTATGTGTTTGATCTCTCTCTCGTGTTCTTGATGTGGCACGATCTTGATGTATAGTGAGCTTTGCTATTATAGTTGGATCTTATGATGTTTCTCCCCCTCTACTCTCTTGTAATGGATTGAGTTTTCCTTTTGAAGTTATCTTATCGGATTGAGTCTTTAAGGACTTGAGAACACTTGATATATGTCTTGCATGTGCTTATCTATGGTGACAATGGGATATTCACGTGATCTACTTGATGTATGTTTTGGTGATCAACTTGTGGGTTCAGTGACCTTGTGAACTTATGCACAGGGGTTGGCACACGTTTTCGTCTTGACTCTTCGGTAGAAACTTTGGGGAACTCTTTGAAGTACTTTGTGTTGGTTGAATAGATGAATCTGAGACTGTGTGATGCATATCGTATAATCATGCCCACGGATACTTGAGGTGACATTGGAGTATCTAGGTGACATTAGGGTTTTGGTTGATTTGTGTCTTAACGTGTTATTCTAGTACGAAGTCTATGATAGATCAAATGGAAAGAATAGCTTCGTGTTATTTTACTACGGACTCTTGAACAGATCGATCAAAAAGGATAACTTTGAGGTGGTTTTGTACCCTACCATAATCTCTTCGTTTGTTCTCCGCTATTAATGACTTTGGAGTGAATCTGTGTTTCATGTTGAGGCATAGTTATATGATCCAATTATGTTATTATTGTTGAGAGAACTTGCACTAGTGAAAGTATGAACCCTAGGCCTTGTTTCCTACCATTGCAATACCGTTTGTGGTCACTTTTATCATTAGTTACCTTGCTGTTTTGATATTTTCAGATTACAAATACTCATATCTACCATCCATATTGCACTTGTATCAACATCTCTTCGCTGAACTAGTGCACCTATACAATTTGCCATTGTATTGGGTGTGTTGGGGACACAAGAGACTCTTTGTTATTTGGTTGCAGGGTTGTTTGAGAGAGAGCATCTTCATCCAACGCCTCCAACAGATTGCTAAACCTTATGTCATCCACTTGAGGGAAAATCGCTACTGTCCTACAAACCTCTGTACTTGGAGGCCCAACAACGTCTACAAGAAGAAGGTTGTGTAGTAGACATCAAGCTCTTTTCTGGCGCCGTTGCTGGGGAGGTGAGTGCTTGAAGGTATATCTTTAGATCTTGCAATCAAATCTTTTTGTTTCTTGTTTTATCACTATTTAGTATATAAAAGAAAACTATAAAAATGGAATTGAGTTTCCCTCATACGCTTCATGTTTTTAATATATTTCATGAGAATGATGGAAAGGAAAATTGTGCTCAAGTGCTAGTAGAAGATGTCTATAAAATGTTTGGTACTAGATCTTTCTATGATGAACATGATTGCAATGTTGTTAGTATGAATTCCTTGAATATCCATGATGCTAATGATATGCAAAGCCACAATCCTGGGGAAGCTATGTTTGATGAATATCATATTTTTTGTCCCCCAAGTTTTGATGAGCAAATTTATTATGATGGACTCCTATTTATGATGACTATTGTGATGATACGCATGCCATAAAGAATAAACTTGCTTATGTGGAGAGTAGTAAAATTTCTATGCAAGTAGATCATGAAAAGAATGCTTTATGTGTTGGTTATATTATTGAATTCATTCATAATGCTACTGAAAATTATTATGAGGGAGGAACATATGCTTGTAGGAATTGCAATAATATCAAGTTTCCTCTCTATGTGCTTAAAATCTTGAAGTTATGCTTATTTTGCCTTCTTATGCTAGTTGATTATTGTTCCCATAAGTTGTTTGATCACAAAATCCCTATGAATAGAAGTGGGTTAGACTTAAATGTGCTAGTCATACTCTTCATGATGCTCCCTTTATGTTTCAATTCTTATCTTTTATGTGAGCATCATTGTCATCATCATGCCTAGCTAAAAAGGCATTAAATAAAAGCGCTTCTTGGGAGAAAACCCAATATTTACCCTTACTGTTTTTGTGTGTCCACATGATTATGCTACTGTAGTAATCATGTTTTATAGCTTTTGTTTCAATAAAGTGTCAAGTAAGACCTTTAGGATAGCTTACGGTGATAGTTGTGTTGATCCTGCTGAAAATAAGAAACTTTTGCGCCCAGTAAATTAGTTTTGCTAATTCACAGAAACGTGATTTTGATCTTATTCTTTTTGCTCTGGATTGGTACACAAATTTTTCAGTATTTCCTAATTTGGTAGGATTCTTGGAGTTCCATAAGTATACGTTTGATACAGATTACTACAGGCTGTTCTATTTTTGTCAGATTCTGCTTTCTATGTGTTGTTTGCTTATTTTGATGAATCTATGAATAGTATCGGAGGGTATGAACCATAGAAAAGTTGGAATACAGTAGATATTACACCAATATGAATTTAGAATGAGTTCACAACAGTACCTAAGTGGTGATTTATTTTCCTATACTAACGGAGCTTACGAGTTTTCTATTGAGTTTTGTGTTGTCAAGTTTTCAAGTTTTGGGTAAAGATTAGATGGACTATGGAATAAGGAGTGGCAAGACCCTAAGCTTTGGGATGCCCTAGGCACCCCAGGTAATATTCAAGGACAACCAAGAGCCTAAGCTTGGGGATGCCCCAGAAGGCATCCCCTCTTTTGTCTTCGTCTATCGGTAACTTTACTTGGAGCTATATTTTTCTTCACCACATGATATGTGTTTTGCTTGGAACGTCATTTTCTTTTGTTTTGTTTTGCTTGCTGTTTGAATAAAATACCAAGATATGAAATTCTTAAATGTTAGAAAGTCTTCACATAGTTACATAATTATCCAGCTCTAGTGCTTCACTTATATATCTTTAGAGCACGGAGGTGGTTTTATTTTGAAGAAATTATTGATCTCTCATGCTTCAGTTATATTATTTTGAGATTCTTTTAGAACAACATGGTATTTGCTATGGTTATAAAATTGGTCCTAGAATGATGGGCATCCAAGTTGGGTATAATGAAAACTATCATAGAAAGTGCATTGAATACTATGAGAAGTTTGATGCTTGATGATTGTTTTGAGATATGAAGATGGTAATATTAGAGTCATGCTAGTGGAGTAGTTGTGAATTTGAGGAATACTTATGTTGAAGTTTGTGATTCCCGTAGCATGCACGTATGATGAACCGTTATGTGATGAAGTTGGAGCATGATTTATTTATTGATTGTCTTCCTTATGAGTGGCGGTCGGGGACAAGCGATGATCTTTTTGGTGAATCCCTTTATGGTGTCCTCCATCTCTTTCGGCCACCACATGCTAGCCCGTCCATGGGCAGTGGGCGGGGGTGGGGGACAATCTCGGACCCGAGCGTCGATGTGTTGACCCGTGTGGTCTCCACCTACTGTGGCGGAGCTGAAGCAGATATTAGCTGGGCCGATGACTGGCCAAGTCCCTCTTCGACGACCTTGGGGTGCTTCTCCCCACGGTCTTGTTGGGCCGAGGCATCGACCATGGCCATGACGACCAACTCTTGGGCCCCGCCATGTTGGCTTGGGGGCCAGAGTGGATGTCGCCTCCCCCCAGCCCGTGATGAGCTGGCGGAGGAATGGCGAGCTCCGGAGTCCCGCTGGCAGATGGCGGCCGCTCGAGAAACCACTAGGGAGCACCTTGCCGGACTACGCAAAAGAGACACTTTATGAGTTTACCTTTGCTAAGGGGACTTGTCAAATAAAAAGACGGGACATAAAAGATGACGACTTACCCTCAAGATGTTGGTTTCTTCCTTCCCAGCATGAGGAAGTCTTTTTCTGAGTCACCGGAGAGCCCTACCCTCTCCGGCGACTTGTTGGCGGCCCTGGCCCAGGTCCTCCTCAGCCTCTTCGAGCCCTTGGGCTGCATGTCGCCTCTGGCGTCCTTCGACGATGTCCTCTTCCCTTTCGGGGGAGGGTTCTCTTCTTCCTCATCCTCCTCTGCGTCGCTGTCATGGGCGGAGTAGACCTTGGCTTCCTCGGACCGGTTGACCGAGGTCTCCCATCCCGAGCACTCGTCTTGCCCTTTAAGGACTTCGTACTTTTGGGGGCCACCACATGCGGCTCCTCGACTAGGAGTGACCTGAGAAGAGGGGTCCTTGGCTCCTCTAGTGGTGGGGCTGGGCAACGCACTGTCTGCATCCAGGCCGACCACTTCTGTAGAACATCGAGCATAGCGATTAGTTAGAACCTGGCCCTTATTACTGGACAAAATAAATTCAGAATTGTGTGCTAGAGCACTCACCGGGGAGCTTCGTAGTCGTTGGGACACACCCCCCCGAGTCAATCGTACGTTGATCGTACACACAAACATGTACGATCAAGATCAGGGACTCACATGAAGAAATCACAACACAACTCTAGACACAAATTAAAGTCATACAAGCTTCATATTACAAGCCAGGGGCCTCGAGAGCTCAAATACATAAGCTCGAGTACAAATGAGTTAGCGGGAGCAACAATATTTATGTACCGACATAGGTTAAACAAGTCTACCTTATGAAGGCTAGCACAAAAGCAACAACGATCAAAAAGGCAAGGCCTCCTGCCTGGATACCTCCTATCTACTCCTGGTCGACGGCGGTCTCCATGTAGTAGTAGGCTCCGTCGGGGTAGTAGAAGTCGTCGGTGGTGGCATCTGGCTCCTTGGATCCGTCATCTGATCGCAACAATCGGGTAGAGGGGAAAGGAGGTAGCAAAGCAACCGTGAGTACTCATCCAAAGTACTCGCAAGACTTGCATCAAATCTATACTAAGTATGCATCAATATCAAATCAATGGGGCTATATCTTTAGACTGAACTGCAGAATGCCAGAATAGAGGGGAAAGACTAGCCTATCAAAGACTAGCATCTGGTAGCCTCTTGCAACATTAGAAGAGTGTAGATTTAACATATTATAATTAAGTAGCAAGCATGTTGTAGTATTAACGCATAAAGATCCTTCCTCAACTCCCTGCAAGAAAGCAATCCTGGAGCCATCATATCCATTTCACATCTCAGTATCCAGTTCTAGTTGTATAGATCAGGATAGAACTCCAAGTTTTCCTATTACCATGGACATGGCTATTCGAATAGATAAATTTCCCTGCAGGGGTGCACCACATTACCCAATACGCTAGATCACTCTGGCTGGACACACTTTCCTGGGTCATGCCCGGCCTCAGAAGATCAACATGTCATAGCCCTTCCTAGGCTCAATAGAGAGCCAGCACGCCGGTCTACATCCTAAGCGTAGAGGAGTCTTGGGCCCCTCTCCCTTTACATTCTTGCACATTGCGTATGCGGCAGCAAGAAAACCTAGCCCCCTTATACAAGCACAGACATAACCAATCCAACCTGAGCGCGTCGCTCAGTCGCTGACGTCCGAAGAGCATCGGCTGATACATACGAGGTCGAGTGCCCATAAATGTTCCTGTGTGGTCGTTAGTGCGTATAGGTAAAAGACCAATTCAGATCAAATACCTGATACGTCTCCGTCGTATCTATAATTTTTTATTGTTCCATGCCAATATTATTCAACTTTTACATATTTTTGGCAACACTTATATGATTTATTGGACTAACCTATTGATCCAGTGCCCAGTGCCAGTTCCTGTTTGTTGCATTTTTTTTTCACAGAAAATCCATATCAAATGAAGTCCAAACGCGATAAAAATTTACAGAGAATTATTTTGGAATATATGTGATTTTTGGGACTTGGAATCAATGCAAACGGGGGCCCACAGTGACCACAACCCACCAGGGCGCGCCAGGCACCCCCTGGCACGCCCAGGTGTCTTATGCCCTCCTTGAAATTCGGTTGGGGCCCTTGTTCTGGCGCAAGAAAGGTAATTTATGGGAAAAAATCATGTAAAAATTTCAGCGCAATTGGAGTAACAGATCTCCGGGAATTTAAGAAACAGTGAAGGGCCGTATCTAGGGATTGCGAAACAAAAGAGAACAGAGAGGGAGATACAATCTCGGAGGGGCTCCCGCCTCTCCACCGCCATGGAGGCCATGGATCAGAGGGGGAACCCTCCTCGCATCTAGGGAGGAGGCCAAGGAAGAAGAAGAAGTAGGGCTCTCTCTCTCCCGGTGGCACCGACACACAGCCGGGGTAAGGATTGTGACGACGATCTACATCAACAATCTTGCTACCATCAACACCAACTTTCTCCCCCTCCATGCAGCAGTGTAACACCCCTTCTCCCTTCTGTAATCTCTACTTAAACATGGTTCTCAACTCCATATATTATTTCCCAATGATATTTGGCTATCCTATGATGTTTGAGTAGATCCATTTTGTCATGTGGGTTAATCATGATCTTAGTTGCTATGAGTGTATATTTTAATTATTATGCTATCCTATGATGCCCTCCGTCTCACGCAAACGTGAGGGATCCCTATTGTAGGGTGTTGCAATATGTTCATGGTTTGCTTATAGTCTGTGTTGCAAGGGTGACAGCAGCCTAAACATGGATAAGTGGGTTATGGCGTATGGGATAAAGAAGACTTGATACTAAATGCTACGGTTGGGTTTCACGGCCTTAATGATCTTTAGTAGTTGCGGATGCTTCCTAGAGTTCCAATAATAAGTGCATATGATCCAAGTAGAGAAAGTATGTTAGCTCATGCCTCTCCCTCATATAAAATTGCAAGCATGATTACCGGTACTTGTTATCGATTGCCGAGGGACAAATGACTTTCTTGTTGACAAAAGCTATCCACTTTTATTACCTTGCAATTTATTCGTAGTTTTATTCTTGCAGAGTGCTCGTAGTTTTATTCTTGCAAATAGTTTCATACTTGTATTAGGTAAAGCAAACATCAAGTGTGTATAGAGTTGTATCGGTGGTCGATAGAACTTGAGGGAATATTTGTTCTACCTTTAGCTCCTCGTTGGGTTCGAACTCTTATTTATCAAAGAAGCCTACAATGATCCCCTATACTTGTGGGTTATAAAGACCTTTTTCTGGCGCCGTTGCCGGGGAGCAATGCGTGGGGTGAATATTCTCGTGTGTGCTTGTTTGCTTTATCACTAAGTAGTTTTTATTTTCAGTTTTAAGTTGTTCTCTATCTTTAGTTATGGAAATGTTACATGAAATAACAAAAAAAATAGTTGTACTTGCTACTCATGGAGATGGGGAACCTCCTAAAACCCTGGTTGCTCATTATGTGAAATATATTATGCACTACTTTTGATAATCCTGAGAAAACCCCATTCAACTTGATAATGGGAGACACGTTGGATCAACGTGAATACTTTAGGGATTATCGCTTGATACAAAAAGGGAAACTCTTATGGGATGAAATTCATATGTTGCATTAGTATGCTCAGGAACTATGCTTGAGATATGATTATACTTGCTGCTATAGGATGAAGGCTCCACACCTTTCCTTTTCATGCAAATTTAATGAATATGAAACCTTGGCTTCTTATGCTAATGGTAGATATGATTACTATGATGTGGAACGAATAGAAGAATTTGTTGCTTTTAAGAGTGCTTATGAAATTGAATCTTCATTTGAAAACTTTGTAGATTTTGATGATTCCGTTAATAGACCTGGAAATTTTTCTATCCTTAAATATTGGTATGACAATTATAAATACAATTATGATATTTATGTGTTTATTGAGAAAGTTTCCGATGTCAAAGAAGAGACTAATATTTTGCACGAGTCTATGGAAAAAGAAACTAATGTAAATGTGAGCTCATTGGATGAAAAAGATGATGAGGAGAGTGAAGAACAAAAGGAGGAAGAGCGGATTGGCTACCCGTGCCCACCTTCTAATGAGAGTTACTCTTCAACTTATACATTATTTAATTTCCCTTGATGCTTACCAAAGGATGAATGCTAGGATGTCGTTCACTCTTTTGAAATATCCCTTTTTGCTGAACTTGATGCTTGTGGCCTTGATGCCAATCTGAATTATGCTTATGGAGATGAACTTGCTATAGTTCCTCATGTTAAGAATGAAATTGTTGCTATTTCACCCACACATGATAGTCCTATTATCTTTTTGAATTCTCCAAACTACACTATACCGGAGAAGTTTGCTCTTATTAAGGATTATATTGATTGGTTGACTTTTACCGTTGCACGTGATAATTTTTATGAATGTAATATGCATGTGATTGCTGCTCCTACTTGCAATTATTATGAGAGAGGAACTACATCTCCACCTCTTTATGTTTCCAACGCGATAAAATTGCAAGAATCTGCTTATGCTATGTGTATTGGCGTTTACTTGATGTGCATGAATTGTTCTTGTATGACATGTTGATGCATAGGAAGAGAGTTAGACTTTGTCATTGCTTGATATATGTTGCTTTGTGCTCACTACTAAATTACAAATCATTGCTAATTAAGATTGCCTTTGATATACCTTAGGATCCAGGTGGATCCATTACTTGAGCACTTTATGCCTAGCTTAATGTCTTTAAAGAAAGCGTTGCCAGGGAGACAACCCGGAAGTTTTAGAGAGTCATTTTATTTTGTTGAGTGCTTTTATAAAGTTTAAAAACAAAAAAATATAGAGGGGAACTTAAAACTTCACAAAAAGAAAAGTGAAAGTGAGAAAGACAAACACCATTGAAGTGGGGGACATCCTTGAACTTTGTTCATGCCCATGGAAACTTTTTGAATCTCAATTACAGAAAATTTTCAACAAAAATAATTATCCCCTTGTAAAATTCCTTTGTATTGTAAAATTATTGTGCCAAGATTTGCCTTTAGGATGAGTAGATTGCTTGCTGGTATGTGCGGTGCAGGAACAAAACTTTGGCTGTAGCGCGTGAATTTCCATTTTTTACTCGAACTTAAAAAGCTTCTGAATCATTTTGTATAGTATTTATATACAATTTTTTTATTTTGTCCTAATTTTTCAGAATTTTTTAAGCACATAAGTATGGTAGATGTTCAGATTGCTACAGATTGTCCTGTTTAAGATAGATTCTATTTTTGATGCATTATTTTGCTTGTTTTGATGAAACTATCGATTCTATCGGTGGTATAAGCCTTGGAAAAGTTATGTTACAATAGATACAATGCAAAAACAAAATATGAATTGGTTTGCAATAGTACATAGAGTAGTGATTTGCTTTATTATACTAAACAGATCTTACCGAGCTTTCTGTTGAGTTTTGTGTGGATGAAGTGATCAAAGATCGAGGAGGTCTTGATATGAGGAGAAGGAGGAGAGGCAAGAACTCAAGCTTGGGGATCCCCAAGGCACCCCAAGTAAATATTCAAGGAGACTCAAGTGTCTAAGCTTGGGTATGCCCCGGAAGTCATCCATCTTTCTTCAACAAGTATTGGTATGTTTTCGTCTTTGTTTCGTTCATGTGATATGTGTGAACCTTGGAGCACCTTTTGTGCTTAGTTTTCATTTTTCTTTCATGCACCATGCTGGTATGAGATAGTCCATGGTTGATTTATAGAATGCTCATTGCACTTCACTTATACCTTTTGAGTATGGCTTTATAGAATGCTTCATGTGCTTCACTTATATCATTTGAAGTTTGGATTGCTTGTTTCTCTTCACATAGAAAACCGATGTTTGTAGAATGCTCTTTTGCTTCACTTATATTTGCTAGAGCATGGTATTTTCTAGAAAGAAGTAAACACTCATGCTTCACTTATATCTATTTAGAGAGACAAATGGAATTGGTCAATTGCATGGTTCCTACATAAAACTTGTGGATCACTGAATATGATATGTTTGATTCCTTGCAATAGTTTTGCGATATAGAGATGATAATATGTGTGAGGTACTAGTGGATGATCGTGTTTAGTAAGATATTGATGTTAAGGTTTGTGATTCCTAAAGCATGCAAGTATAGTCTCTCATTATGCCGGGAAGTTGGAGCACAATTTATCCTTGATTGTCATCTTTGTGTGAAGGTCGGGGGCACGCGATGGTTAACTCCTACCAACCTCCCCCCAGGAGCATGCATAGTATTACATTGCTTCGAGGGCTTATAAACTTTGGCAATAAGTATATGATTTCTTTATGACTAATGCGGGTCCATGGATTATACGAACTCTTACCTTTCCTCAGTTTGCTAGACTGTACGGTACCATGAATTGCCCTTTCTGACCTCAAGGGTCGGTGCAAACTTCACCGGTGCATCCAAACTGTGTGATATGATACGCTCTATCACACATAAGCCTTATTATATCTTCCTCAAAATAGCCACCATACCTACCTATTATGGCCTTTCCATAGCCATTCCGAGATATATTGCCATGGAACTTCCACCGCTTCCATTTTGATGACTTGAGCATTCATTGTCATATTTCTTTGCATGATCATATAGCTGACATAGCATTGCGGCTCAGTCACCGTTCATCATTTTTATACATGTTACGCTAGATCATTGCACATCCTGGTACACTGCCAAAGGCATTCATATAGAGTCATATATTGTTATTGGTATCGAGTTGAAATTTTTATTTCGTTTGAGTTATAAGTAAATAGAAGTGTGATGATCATCATTATTCATTTTTAGAGCATTGACCCGGTGTGGAAAGGATAATCGAGACCACGATTCCCCCACAAGTCGGGATGAGACTCCGGATAATGAGAAAAAAAAGAAAAAAAGGAAAAGGAGAAAAAATAAAAAGAAACAAAGAGAGAAGGGGCATGCTAATTCCACACTTGTGCTTCAAAGTAGCACCATGTTTTTCATATAGAGTCTCATGTGTTGTCACTTTCATATACTAGTGGGAATTTTCATTACAGGATTAGATGCACACCCACTTAGTTTTCATTTTGAGCTTTCATACACTTATAGCTCTTAGTGCATTCGTTGCATGGCAATCCCTACACCTCACATTGATATCAATTGATGGGCATATCCATAGCCCATTGGTTAGCTGTGTCGGTGTGCGACTTTCTTACTTTTTTGTCTTTTCAATATTTACCCCCATCATCATACTCTATTCCACATGTAGTGCTATATCCATGGCTGTGCTCATGTATTGCGTGAGAGTTGAAAATGTTGAAGCGCGTTAAAAAGTATGAAACAATTGCTTGGCTGACACCAGGGTAGTACATGATTTATTCTTTGTGTTAAGAAGACAGAGCATGACAAGACTATATGATTTTGTTAGGAAAACATTCTTTAGCATTGATATTTTGAAAGACATGATTATTTGTTGGGATGCTTGAGTATTGATGTCTTTATGTCAAATTATGGACTATTGCTTTGAATCATTTATGTCTTAATATTCATGCCATGATTAGATATATGATCAAGTTTATGCTAGTAAGCATTCCACATGAAAAATTATCTTTTTTTATCATTTACCTGCTCGAGGACGAGCAGGAACTAAGCTTGAGGATGCTGATACGTCTCCGTTGTATCTGTAATTTTTTTATTGTTCCATGCCAATATTATTCAACTTTTTATATGATTTATTGGACTAACCTATTGATCTAGTGCCTAGTGCCAGTTCCTGTTTGTTGCATGTTTTTTGTTTTGCAGAAAATCCATATCAAACGAAGTCCAAATGTGATAAAAATTTACGGAGAATTATTTTGAATATATTTGATTTTTGGGACTTGGAATGAACGCAAAGGGGGGCCCATGGTGACCACAACCCACCAGGGCGCACGGGCACCCCCTGGCATGCCCAGGTGTCTTATGCCCTCCTCAAAAGTCGGTTCGGTCCCTTCTTGTGGCGAAGAAAGATAATTTATGGAAAAAATCGTGTAAAAATTTCAGTGCAATCGGAGTTACGGATCTCGGGGAATTTAAGAAACGGTGAAGGGCCAGATCTTGGGAACGCGGAACAGAAGAGAACTGAGAGGGAGATTGTCACGCCCAATATGTGACTCTATCCTAAAGGAAGTCGAAGGTCCCACCAAGGATAGAAGCGCATATTGGAGACGCTTTTGCCAGGTGGATATCATTACATCGTACCATTACATAATAGTTGGGGATACATACAAGAGGCATACAATGCCACACAAATACAACAACATCATACACAAGAGCATCATCCGACTATGGATGAAACACAAACAGAATCTCAAACGACATCCACCCTGCTAGCCCAGGCTACCGACTTGGAACCTATCCCCTGAACGACGAAGCAGAAGAAGAACTCAACACATGCAAGCAAACATCACTCTCGCGTCATGATCATCGCATAACCTGCACCTGCAACTATTGTTTGTAGTAATCTGTGAGCCACGAGGACTCAACAATCCCATTACCATGGGTATCAAGACTAGCAAGGCTTAATGGGTAAAGGAATGGATAAGTGGTGAGGTTGCAGCAGCGTCTAAGCATATATGGTGGCTAACATACGCAAATAAGAGTGAGAAGAGAAGCAAACGGAATGGTCAAGAAGCTAGAAGTGATCAAGAAGTGATCCTGAAACTACTTACGTTCATACATAACCCAAAACCGTGTTCACTTCCCGGACTCCGCCGAAAAGAGACCATCATGGCTACACACGCAGTTGATGCGTTTTAATTAAGTCAAGTGTCAAGTTCTCTACAACCAGACATTAACAAATTCTCATCTACCACATAACCGCGGGCACGGCTTTCGAAAGTTTAAACCCTGCAGGGGTGTCTCAACTTAGCCCAGTATAAGCTCTCACGGCCAACGAATGATACTACTTATCCCGGGAAGACCCGATCTGTCTCGGAATCCCAGTTACACGACATTTCGACAATGGTAAAACAAGACCAGCAAGACCGCCCAAATGTGCCGAGAAATCCCGATTGGAGCTGCACATGTCTCGTTCTTAGGGCACACCGGATAAGCTAAGCGTACGAGTACCAACATAACCCAAGTCGCCAAGGGACGGTCCCGCACGGTGCTCTAGTTTGGACCAACACTCAGATGAGCACTGGCTGGGGGGGGGGGGTAAATAAAGATGACCCTCGGGCTTCGGAAACCCAAGGGAAAAAGGCTTAGGTGAGGCAAATGGTAAAACCAAGGTTGGGCCTTGCTGGAGGAGTTTTATTCAAAGCGAACTGTCAAGGGGTTCCCATACACCCGACCGCTTAAGGAACGCAAAATCAAGGAACATAACACCGGTATGACGGAAACTAAGGCGGCAAGAGTGGAACAAAACACCAGGCATAAGGCCGAGCCTTCCACCCTTTACCAAGTATATAGATGCATTAATTAAATAAGAGATATTGTGATATCCCAACATAATCTGAATCCAACATGGAGCAATCTTCAACTTCACCTGCAACTAACAACGCTATAAGAGGGGCTACGCAAAGGGGTAACATAGCCAAGCAACAGTTTGCAAGGAAGGGTGAAAAGGTTAGAGGCTGACATGGCAATTTGGGAGGCTTTATGAACAAGTGATAGGTAGCGCAGCATAGCGATAGAATGAAGCAACTAGCATAGCAATGATAGCAGTGAGATCCAGAGTAACGGTCATCTTGCCTGAAATCCTTCTTGGAAGAAGAACGAGTACATGAAGAAGATGAAGCCACGAAGACAAACCAAGCGTAGACGAACGGATCCTCACAATCGCAATGAAACAGGAACTATTGAGAAGGAGCACAACCGGAAAGATGCAAACAACATGGTAAACACACAACACATAAACAAGACATGATGCACAATCAAGTATGATGCATGACAAGGCTATATGATTCTACTCATGGCAAGAGAGGATGCATACAAGAACAACACGTCAAAGCAAGTTTAAATGAGGCCGGAAAAAACATATAACTAATCTGATAAGTCCTGATATGAAAATTTTGAAATTGGTCCAGATCTGAGTAAACCTTATGTTCAAGTTGTTAAACTGCAATTTAAAATGCACCAAGATGATCTACATGAAATTCTAGTCAAGGTACTTATAAAGTTCATTTAGTTCGGAGCTACGGCCTAGAAGATATGAGCAAAACAAGTTAAACATGGCATTGATGCAAAATGCATACAAACATCAAGCAAACACACCCAAAACATGAATGCAACAAGGTAATATGAAGCTACATGTAAAACAAAGCAAGTTTCATATAGAGCACACTCCAAGCGGAGCAACGGTGCAACACATCACTCCAAACAAGATATAACAACAATCTGTGCAAAACAGCAACTAGGCATCTTGCAAGCATCATGAAAATATGCTACAGCCCCCAACATGAAAACAAAAGGCATGGGCATGATGTAGAAATGAAGCTTAACAAAACATGAACACTGAGATATCTCCAGAAACAACTAGAACATGCTAAAAAGGACATGGCAAGATTGCAAATAATAACAGTTTCAGAGACATAACATCAGGTTGAAAAGTTTACAGTTAGCAAACAACATGTTACAGCAAGTTATCATGGCAATCAAAGGCATGGCATGCTAATAGTAAAGGCAAAGAACAAGACTCACTTACTGAACTTATTCCAAAGATCAACAGAAAACATGGTAGCATCCATGCAAACATTGCAAATGATATGACAGATTCTGACCTAGTGAAAATAACAGTACATGGCAGAAACAGTGATAAGTAAGAAGACACATTTAAGGAGCTAAACATGGCAATAGCATAGTCATAGGGTGCATGGATCACTAGCAAAACACATGGCAAAACTGAACTTCATGTTAACAGGCTGTCAGCAACATTATTTATCAACTATGTAGCATGATAACAACAAGATACAGCAGGCTATAAATTCAAACAAGGCGTGGATGGATATAGTACAACATGTAGAACAAAACGTCCTTACTGAACATCTCCAGATTATAAATATAATGGATGGTAGCATCAATCAAACATACCAACCTGATATAGCAATTTCAGCCTAGCAAAACAGTAACAAGTACCCTACTTCACGAGCTTGATGCACTCACTACAATACTCACAAAACTACATGCGTTACACCACTCTAAAGACGGCATGATGGAGCTCAAAACTCATGTAGACATCAAGCTCATAGGATGCACACACAAAATGCAATGAAAAAGACAAATCACCAAGTCCTGTTAACATGCAGCAGTTAAGATCATATAGCACTCTTGCAACAATGATTAGAGAATCAAGATGAACTCAAACAAGCATAGCATAGTGGAATGACATGAAGAGCACCTCACAATGAACATTTTGATATATCACACACACAAAACGGAGCAGCACACAAGAAGTTATGGCATGACGAACAGTGCAACAGAATGTAAGATTTTCGGGACTTAGCAGACATATTACCCTCCGAAATCCTAGATCTAGCGTTCGGCATGCGGATCGAGGCAGGGCCGGATCGGGTCACCGGAGAAGCGGCGCGCGGTGGCGGCCGGAGCTTGGGGAGGAAGGTGGCCGGCGGATCTGGCCGGCTCCTCGCCGGATCCGGCCGGTGGCGGGGCGAGGCACCGGGCCACGCGGACGGAGGCGGCAGCGAGGTTGGCCGGG